>NC_090445.1:273469025-273789087 GCF_031143425.1 Pleurodeles waltl | reverse complement strand
AGCCACATGACTGCACATTTTCAAAACTGCAGGAATCTGGCATATTTCAGAAACACTTCCGAGTGAGACCAAGAATAATATCCACCATTGTGGTAGGATTGTGGAAACAATTTAAGTGAATGCAGAAAAAGGTGTGAAACATTAGAACCTCAAGTTATTCCCCATTTAGGCCTTAATGTCATAGGGTGCAGTAATCTCAGTGGTGGAAGAGCATTGAAAAAAAAGGTATGGGAACTGTGATATACTGCATATAATGGGAGCGGGGTCAGTGAACGTCGGGGTGGAGTCAAATATGTGGAAAATAAAGCAACATATTCTGTATGGTTTTGTGGTCTTTCATCTTCAGGTTGCTAAATATAAAATAATGCATCTTAGATGTGAAACATAAACATGTTAATCAGTGGGAAATGTATTATGGTAGATTATGAAACTTCTTTCAGTTATGGCCCCGTTGTGCCCCTCCGATCCTTGCCACTTCGACCTCTGGGTGATCCAGACTAGGGGGGGAGGAGTAAGGGTGAAATTCAACTTTGTAGCAGAACTTACTTGGAAGCAGGCCAGCAACAGCAATGAGAAATGAGAGCAGCTGTCCTGCTTAGTAAGCTGGATCATGGCCTGGCTAACCCACAAATGACAGCCCATGTAAAATCATTTGATAAATGTTGCTTTCATGGCACGTGGGAGGTAGAGGAATTCACCCCAGACTGTTTTACTACCCACCATGGCCATGTAATCAAGAAGCAGAAAACAAAGTTACACTGAGGGATGTCTTAGCAAAATTGGCCTGCAAAGTACAAACCAATGTAGTGCTTGATAGCCTGCAAGGCATGACCTTGGAAACATACTACACGCCATGTGAAATCTACAATACCTACCTCCCCAGGTAGCTTGCAGGGTGAAGATTCTTAATCCTTAACACTGGAAATAGAACCATAAGCCCTGGAGATATTAGGCCTGGCCAAGCTAATTACATCACATTAGTGTGTGGGGATTTTATCACCAGGCCTAGAGAGCCGATAGGAGAACATTGCATGGGACCTCCCAAGAGCCAATATGAGGAGCAGAAAAAACTCCAGCAAAGGGGCCCATTTCACAGCAGTGATGACTGCAAACACACACAAAAAGCACACACACACATAAAACATACACACAAAACACACACAAAACAAACACACACAAAGAGAAAACCACACCAAGAAAACCAACACAAAAAAACTAATCACCCGGACTGGTTTGATGAAGAAGGCTAACACACACACACGATCAAACGTTTGCCAGCACACAAGCACAGGAGGGAGGAAACAGGCCCTAAAAAACATTAACCAAAGTGCTATAAGATAGCAACTTGAAATGTATGACTCTTGACCCTTTTATCAAAACATTTTCAAAGCCATCTGATATGTAAAGGAGAGCAGAAGATAGTCAAGATTGCACAGAGAATAATTACAGGAAACTTCACCAACACCAAGAACAATACTGCTGTTAAATAAGAGCTCAAATCCCCTTGACTAGTTCATTAAGATTATAACTTTAAATTAATAAATACATAAATAAAAAAGGGCACTATTGGAAGCGCAAAGACTCTACCACACAAGCATGAAGAGAAAAAGTCCTACAAGATTATGATTTGGGGGAAATTGGGGGACAGTGATGAAAGCCATAAAGGATAAAGATGAGCCTATATCTGAGTGGAAGAGTGAGCTAGTGGCTTATCCGCATTTGAACCTTATATAGGAGTAATAATCCAGATACGACCATGCCATATAACAAGTGCAGAGCACATTGCACACTAGGAAGTTACTTCCTAGAAGTAAAGCATACAGGAAGCCCCAAAGGAACAGGTAGAAATTAGCAAGAATCAAATGTCTGGGGCCAAGGAGGTGGAGACGCAATCCTGAGCCACAAATAAAATAGGGCCCCAGAGTGCCTGCAAATGTGTACCAATCCTGAATGCACTGATGAACCCCAGTAATGTATGCAGTTTATAACAGTGGTTATGCCCTAAGCTAATGAAGATCGAGTATTTTGATCCTGTTAAAAAGTAAGGTACACATCCTGTCAACTACCGGCCAATTTTACTGCACTATGAGGTGGTAACAGTTTGTGGGAAATTGCCTTTAGATCGATTCTAAAACTGGGATAAAAGAGGTAACATCCAGGAAAGTTGGCAGGGCAGATTCAGGAAAGGGGTGATGTACCTTAAGGTTGTACCATTAATAGTTTGTAAGGTGACTTAAATATATGCTGTACATGTATGTGATATATGCCTTTAATTTTTACCTCATAATTTGGTTTACTTGCAACTGCTTTCCAGGTTCCCTGGGATGTTCTTGGCCAGTGTCCCCTGGGGATGTTGGCGGAGAGGTGTCCTGGAATGGTACTGCAGTATGTGGGCTCCCTATGTGTTACAATAAACGCTCCTTAAAGCTACTTCACTGGTTTCAAGCTTTCAATAGATATGCATACTACAAGATTCCTCTTGATATGCAACAAGTTCATCTGGCTTTGAGTTCCACCGTGCAAGACTTGCACCACACAATATGACCCCAAACTCTGGCTGTGTTATACTATTTTGCACAAAACATTCACCTCAAGAAAAGCAGTAACTCCTCCCCATAGTTAAGAAGTTCAGCACCAGATCTTGTAAAGATGCAAGACGTCTTTGCCAATGGATAGTCTACAGCATGGCTACTTACAAGAAAAAGGTCCAAGTTGTATCAGTAGTTACCTCAATAGTATCTCTAGCTTCTGAACTTGTTTTCATGCCGTTTAAATGTTTTTCATGTCAATTACGTTTTTAGGCCATTAATTTATCAATATTATTGCAGGTTTATTTAGTGCAGTGATTACATGAGCACAGTATGACATTAAACAAGGTCAGATATCTCTTAAGGCCCAGGGAGATTGGTTTGCTAAAAATCACAGGATGTCGGATCAACACCGAGACTTGAAGCTGGTTCCTCAGCCCCAAGGTCGCACCTTGTGTCATTAGGCAATATCTCCTCCCTTAATCTCATTGACTTTGATATGGATTTGGTGATCATGTTTCCAGAGGTTTGTTATAACTGACCCTCATGTCAATCTATAGGGGTTGCATCTATACGAGTAAACACGTTTATTTGTATTTAATTACAAGTAGTAGGAAGATACTTCTCGTACTTTGACTCCCCAGTGCTTTAAGTTGGGAGCTACTGTCTGGTACTGAGGACCTGCACTTCTTAAATGTAAAAAAGAGAGTACCAGCACTTGTCAGCACAGCTGCAATACATTTTAAGGGAAGAGTGCCTGCACTTCCCAGAACAGCTGCAATAAATGTAACGGAAGGGTACTGACAATTTTCAGGAACAAACGGGTACTCTAAAGATTGAGTACCTGCACTTCTATAATTCCAACAGCCGAACCTCATACACAAGTTTCACCAGGTATTAACCGGATTAGTTTGTGCAAGCAAACAGTAACAGGTTTTTAGCTCGGAAGGAGTGGGTGAATTGCCACATTATTCCTCGTTATTCCTCATTCCGTGGTACAAAACTCAGAATGGTGAAGCAAAACTGCATGTGCTAAAGCAGTAAAGGTATTTACTGAGTATCCACAGTACCGAGGCACTCATAATTCAGCCTCTTCATTGTCTGCCTAGGTGAGGACTGCGGTCATAACAGAGTGGCATTAATTCCGCATCTCGCTAATAATGCGAGCTTTAGTAGATGGTTTTCCACACAACTCTATGTGAACAAAACAGAAAGAAAGTTAAAATGAGAAGTGGGTTCAGTTGGTAAGTGGGGAACTAATCTCAACCAGCAGGGGATATTTAAAAATAGAGTGTAAACTAGTCGCCTTCATCCCTCAACTTCAGGCTCGGTCACCAAGTGCAGAGCTTGTGGAGATGTGAACTTGTTCAGGCAAAACAATTCTAGGCTGAAAGGCTACGAAAAACAAGTTAGTTGTCATCTTTTGACAACTGCACCTACAAGCAAAAACAAAAAAAAAACATGAGTGGAAGCTGTTAAAAAACGACTTAACAAAATACAATAAAGTTAACTTTAAAAAATAAACCTTAGCAATTTTGTCGGTCCTGCCGGGCACATTTTTGCCAATCACAAGCTTTCTGTTTGCGGCACTGGAAGTTAGAACAAAATAGAACCTCAATCACGTCAGGAGCAGCTGAGGGCACTAATTAAGTTGAAATCAATTAGTGCTTGATCCCTGCTCCAAATCGAGGAACGGAAATGATGCACATCGAGGAACGGAAATGATGCCAGATGTGCCTTGACGAATTACGAGGCTGTAAAGAAGAGTGGCACGCAAACCAACAAATGTTGGATGACAGGTGGGGTCCAAGCCCTTTACTGAACACAAGTGTGTCTCGCATACGAAACGCATGTGCAAGCACATGTACCCGCAAGCTCGAACCTAAAAACGGGGCAGCCGTGCTGCAATGTGCAGCACTTAGGCCCTCGCAGGGAAAAAACAGAAAATGGAGAGCACTGGGAGAGCAAAAGAAGACATTTGGTCGGGTAGAAAACCACACACACAGTAGAAAGGGAGGACAAAAATGTAAAACATGGCAAGCATATAGATACACTTCCACTTCAATATAAAGTAAAACAATTGTGCTCACGGGAAGGGCAATTAAGAACAGGAAGTAAAAGCCATTGAATAAGAAGGATGGAAATTAGATTGACAAGAAAGTCAAACAATGATAAGCATCGGTTAACCTAAATCCCACTCTATATATTGTGTTTTCACAATAGATCTTTGATAACAGACATAGAAAAGCTGTTTGTGGCATGAACATGATAACGCATTTCCTACAACAGAGATCAATTCATTAGGACTTGTAAATACTGTTAGCACCCATCTTTTACCATTATGTACCTTGGTAAATGTTAACAAAAACTTGGAGATCAATTGGCGTGGATGTATGAATTTATTTGTATTTATTTTAAGTTTTCTTTAAAATATGCTGGCACATCAGCGCATGCTGGCACTGAACCACTAGAACTGCACTGGGAGAAACAGGGAGAACATTCACTGAGCAAAGAACCAGTTTTTATGTTTTTTTTTTCTGGAAGATAGATTCAGCAAAAGAGGGTTGAATATTCAGTGGTTATTCATATTGTGCTCCAAAGCCTTGGAGCTAAGAAGCTGAAATATCAGTCTAATTTTTCTAATATTATTGACACGTGTTCTACATTCTCAGAATGACAGGAGCAGATTGATGATTCCTGTTAAATACTGGCAGATAAGATTGAAAAGCACCTAAGTCCTCTGTTGTGGAAAGCTCTGTATCACATGCAAAGAGTCTTGAAACTTGATCATCCACAATGAGCAGCAAGTGAAGATTGGCCAAGTAGCCAGAGATTCAGTGTTGAAGAGGGATGTTAGGAACAAGCCTTACTGAGACATTTTGGTTGGTCTGGAGATGATTAAGAAGCTTGGGTAAGCCGAGATGTAAAGAGCTGTCATAGCCCCACAGGGAGGTTATAAGTGCTTGGGCTATTCTCTACTACAAGATAGGCAGTACTTTTGGAGGGATCTGAGCAGGGCGAAGCTTGTGGCTGCTGACCCTTGGGCAATCTGAAATGATAACTAAAGTGTACAATCAAACCAGAATCCCAGACTCGTGGCTTTTGTGAGGGAGCAGAGAATTGTCCAAGCTTGCCTGGTCACCAACTAGGTGCCAAAGAGAGAAGTTTACTACATGATAGCGGAGCCTCTGCATTTTTTACCATTTATTTAGGGTTGATTGTCATCCAGTTTGCAACAGCTTTCTTACAATAATGAAATTGTTGAAAATCAATGCAATAAACTGTGTCTTATCTTCATATGTGAGTATTTGGGGGTACTATATGATATGGCTGTGGGGATTTATCATACAGTACACTCTCAAATAACGTATTGGGTCCAGTCAGGTACATTTACTTAAACTTAAGCTCAACTCTGGCTAGCTATGGCTACAAGCAGTAGGGCTTAGCAAAGGAAGAATTTCTAAAGCATTTAACAGCACAAAACAATGGAATAAGTCACACAACATGAAAGAGACACAAGAACAATTTATAACAATTCAGTATATTTTTATGAGTTTTCAGAGTCCTTGGTCATCAAAATCCACCGGAGGGTTTAATTTTTAAAGCATTAAATACCTTTTATTGCAACAGCAAACATGCATTGGTCGACAAAAACTGTGAAAACATTTGAAAAGATTGAAAGAGTTAGTCCTGCAAATCTGACCCAAATTGGGTGACCAAATCTGGCAGACCAGAGGTCTAGGAGGCCAATAATGATACTTTGGACAGTTACTGGCCACCAGAGTGCCTTTGAAGAAAAATCCAAAGTTTACAGGGTAACAGCCATGGACAACAATGGAGTGTTCCTGATGTTGAGGGATGCAGGGAAAGGATGCTCAAGGATGCTCCTAATGCTGTGCCATCAACGGGGTCAGTTCAGGGTGAGGCGGGGCAGCATTAGCCACAGATCTTGGGGTCCATGATGTTCTCATTGCAATGGTAGAAGGGCTGCAGCGAAAGGCCTTCAGGTCTTGCGATACAGTGGTAAGGCTGCAAGTCTTTGAATAGGCTAGTGTCCATTGGTTGTGACAAATCCAGGAATAGGTGACACCCATGGTTCAGCAGACATAGGTGCAACTTTTGATCAGCTCAGATTAGTCTCTTGAAGTGCCCAATGTCCAGTAGTGGCAAAATATAAGCAGTGTCTACTAACTTCGTGATTTGGGCTCTTCCAGATTTAGGGGGTCATTATGAACTCAGAGGGAAAACCCGCCAAGTTCGGCACTGGCGGTCAACAAAAGACCGCCAGCGCACAGAAGCCCCGCCGGCCACATAATGTACATTCAGCTGGGCTGGCGGGCAGAAACAGTGTTTCCGCCAGCCGGCCCAGCTAAATGCAGGTCCTGTACAGTGATGCCGGCTCCACATGAAGTCGGTGGCAATGTAGCAGTGCGGCAGGTGCAGCAGCACACATCGCACATTTCACTGCCTGTAAATCGGGCAGTGAAATGCGCAACGGGGCTGTGCACAGGGGCCCCTGCACTGCCCATGCCAGGTTCATGGGCAGTGCAGGGGCCCCCTGGGGGGCCCGAGGCACCCATTCTGTCAGCTTTTCCCTGGAGGGGTGAACCGGCAGGGAAAGGCTGGTGGAACAAGGAACATTATCAGGCGGGCAGCGCTGCTCGCAGAACTGCCCTGTCGGATATGTAACTCTGCCATCGCCAGGCTGCCTGGTGGCGGATGGCAGTCTGGGCCACCATGCCGGTGGTGGTAAATATCAAATTACCACCACCGGCATGGCGGCCCAGACCGCCATGTTCATAATGAGGGCCTTAATGTCCCTGGGGATGCTCCAGGGGGTAGCCAACTCACCTTTGGAGTCACTGCTTCGATCTGGGACCGGGAATCATCTGTTGCCTGAGCCAGGAACTACAGACAGGGTCCATGCTCTACTAGCCGAAAGTGCAGCAGGTGCAGTCACGCTGACATTACAGCTTCTCTTTGTGTGTTTTTAATGGCTGCTGTAAGATCATCTTCTTTTCACCCACTCTCCAGATCCACAGTGTACTGAAGTCTAGAGTGCCAGGTGACATATTTATCCCAGGAAAGTGCCTCAAGGGGATAATGCAGTCACTAGCCAATGAGCTAGGGGGTCCCCTCCTCTTGGGTGATGAAGCTCCTGTCTGATATGGCATCTTGTTGTCCCAGAGTCCAACATTCTTGTCTCTTCTGAGATGGCACTACCCTTTCTTTGCCATCAGGAGCATGGTAGCCCACCCCTGAGGTGTGACTACTTAAGGGTTACATGCCCATGGGAAAACTGGTTCTGACACTGGGTTTCCCTCTCTGTCTCCAATCTGTCTACAGGTACACAAGGTAGTCTGGTCAGGAGGGTTACAACCATTTGCCCATCAAAGGCAGCTTCCCTTTTTGAAGCTTGGCTTTTGGGCTAAAACCACAAGTGGCTATCGACTGGTCATCATTAGCTTCGCCCCCCACGCAGCCCCACCTGTTGCTGCTGCTGCCCTTCGCCCTCTAAGCCTGCCTAGCTTGTTGTGTTTGAGGCACTGCTCTACCCCCAGGCTCCCTTCTGCACCTCATCCCTGGTGGCCTAATGGTTGCCTTCTGTCTCTTCTCTACCTTTTTGCTCTTTTGCCTTTCTGTCTTTTTACTCTTTTTTTGCCTCTGCCGTTTTTCTCCATTTCTCCGATCCCTGTGCCTGCCACTGTTGCCCCTGCAGCCTGCCCCCCTCTGAGTGCCATGTTTCCCACCCTCCCGCCTCCCCTTCCATCTCCCTCCTCCTCTTAATGGTGGCCACGGAGAGAGGGTGCACCACTGGTGCGCCAAAGGCAAGCCCGTCTGTGCCAGTCCGTACTTGGACCATGCCCAGCGTCACAGACCCTAGTTCCTGCACCATCTACTGATACGACGCCAACACTTTCCACGCCATCAACAATGGAGGCCCACCCGCCTGCCACCGCACCTCGGCTAAGGAAACCCAAGGCACGTTCTCCTGCTGCAACTGCACCTTCACCTGTCCTCACACTCTAAACCCCCCTCGGCTGGACCTCAGATGTATACTACTAAACACTCGATCTGTCATCAAACACACAACAGAAGTTTGGGACCTCCTCGATTCCATCCCAACCCAACGTCGCATTCTTCACAGAGACCTGGATTACCACCTCCTCAGCACTGGACATCGCCATTGCCATCCCCTACAGCTACAAGATCATACATCAAGACTGCATCAACCAAGTAGGAAGACGTGTCACCATCGTTCACAAAAACTCACTCCACCTCACAACCAGTGTCAATGTCCAGAGCCCTGTCGCCGAACACCTGCACTTTCAGATCCAGACTAATCCCAACACCACCCTCTTCTGAACTCTCATATACAGACCCCCCCTGGATCGCACCCACCCTTCTGCGAAGCACTGGCCAACTTCATCGCTCCCCATGCCCTCACCTCATCAGACTACATACTCCTCAGCAACCTCAACTTTCACCTCGACAACCACAGCAACTCAAACACTTCTACCCTCATGGAGACCCTCACCACCCTTGGACTCAAGCAACTGGTCAGCCTTCCCACACACTCAGCAGGACACACCCTCGACCCTGTGTTCTCCTCCGGAAACCACATTTCTTTCTCTCACACCTCTAAACTCCACTGGACCGACCACCACTGCATCTATTTCTCTTTCACCAAGACAGTCGAACAGCACCACGCTCACCGCCCTCCTCGCAGGAACTGGACCAAGGTCACTGAAGCCCAGCTCACCACTGCACTCCGCCACTCCCAACCACCAGACACTTTGGACACCAATGCCTCAGCCCACAACTTCCACCAATGGATCACTGACTGCACCAACACCTTAGCCCCCCTAAGGAAACCTGCTGGCAATCATCATCACAGGAGACCCAGCAGGTTCTCCCTCACCCTCCATGAATCCAAGAGCGCATGCAGAGACTCCAGAGAAAGTGGAGAAACAGTAAAACTCAACAGACCACACAGCCTTCAAAGACGCCGTCACTTCACACCATCAGCTCTTCAGATTGACTAGAAAATCAGCCATTTGGGAGAGAATCAACACCAACACCAACGCACACAACAGCAAATAACTTTTCAACATAGTCTTGTGAGTCCAATGAACTAGCTGTGGCACAGAGTGACAATTTTGTAAAAGTTGCTTAACTTTAAAAGTGACATACATGTCGACTTGACCATCAAGTCACATTAAATGCCACAATTAATTTGAAACTTTTACCCAGATAGTTAGTCCCACTGTGGAGTTAGTCGGAATGGGGTGCCAACCAGCAACCTGTGTTAGCCAATGGGGCTACTAACTTTAGCCACAACAGAACAACAATTTGAAAGTCTTGCTGTTAAGACATGAAAAATGTACTTCTTAGGTAACAAAATACTTTACCTGCCATAAGGCTATAGAGGCCTTTCTAAGGGGAGACTCATATATATTGTTAAAGGATAGGGTGACTTTGCCATTAATGGTAATGACAAAGTTGAACTGGGAGACTGACACTGCCTTTCCAGTCTACAGTGGCAGGCTGGGGGCCATATTTTCACGTTGTCCCACACAGAGTGGCAAACCAGTGCTGCAGCCCTGTGGGGACACTCTCCCTTACATGCCCTGGGTACCATAAACTAGGGGGTTGTAAGTAAGTCAGTACTTGCCAATTGATGATACTCACTTCAACATAATGTTTGTAAAGGGACTGAACATTGTCACTGAGGTTTGGACTGCAGGCCTCGTGCACCCTGAGTTGAAAAACCAGGAGCTAATAGTGCAAATGGGAACAACAAGTGGGGGGAAACTTGCAAATAGCCTGTTTCCTTAGTGTGTGAAAACATTTCAAAGCCAAAAGGGCGGATTCGATCAGCTATATACTAAAGACAGTGGAATTTCAAGATAATCCCTTAGTAGTGCCTTAAGGTAAAATGACCATATGCAGTCTATTTAAGAGCAGACTGACATATACCAGGATCAAACACAATTTTAAAAGGCTGGAAAGGAAAACAGTATAAAAAGCCACAGGATGAACAAGGTAGCTGAGCCACCTTTATTCAGGATTAGCCTGTATGTTACCTGAAATAGCCAAAAGGACAATTTCAGTGCTCTGTAGCAGGCAGAAAACAGGTTATAAACCTTACTATGCCCCTCAATCAGTGTTGGGTTTTCCACTACCATGGTCACCCACAGGGGTTTCTAACATGCTTTCACAGTGTTGCCAGAAAAACCAATGCTGAAGAAGTATAAGCTTTAATGATATCAAGCATGGGCTTCTTCTTGTACCTCATAGATGCTATATCCCTGTAGATGGTGTTGCTAGCCTTAAATGAACGCCTATGACAGCTGCTTTTTCTGTGGCAGTTGCCAGAAGTTCTCAATCTAAGATGGGCCTAACCTCCTTTCGTGTGATGTAATTTCCCTCTTGGATTATGTAATGATGCCTTGCCTCGAAATGGATACATTGTAGCTCATATGTTCCCTAATTTGTAATGACTTTCATCTCCCATCTCCAGTCTTTTTGTCCCTAATGTTTGCTCTGTAGCATGATTCATTCTGGAACTCCTTGTTTGTTGAACATGTATGCTGGGTTCTTAATCAACCTTGATCCAAGATGGTTTTGCTTATCAACTGCTAAGTTATCAACATCTCCAATCTGTCAGGAATAGAACCATACGCGGTCCATGTCCTGCCCGAAACTCTGCTGCGCGGCTCTGCAGCGCTTTCTGCACACCACTTGTCATCCCCTCTTGCTCCAAAGGTGGCCATCAATGTCGTCTGCCCTGTGGCAAAGCTCATAAAGCTGCAGGTTCAGGTTCAGGTCATTGGTGGACAAGATGCACTTATCAGTGCTATTCCATGAAGGGACTACAATTCCCATGTTTTTAGAGGCATCAGTCATCCTGGGGTGTGGCAGGCCTATAAAGCTCAGCCACACCCAAACACGTTGCTCACTATTTTGTAGACTTCTATGCAACCAGACCTCGTGGGGATTTCTCTGGAGAAGAGCAGAGTTCCTGAATAGCAGAGTGTCATCCAACCAAAGTATCATTGTTTCCATTCTGCATTCAAAAACGAGTAGGTCGTACTCGTAGCGGTAAGGCCTTGCTGAATCCAAGTTTGAAGGAAGTCGTTAATTCCAAAAGGTAAAGTGCCCCTTAGCATAATGAGCAAAGCGTTTTAGGCCACACTGGTAAAGCACCCCGGGCACGACATTTAAAGTGCTTCAGTTCACAGGAGTAAAGCACACTTGGCATGGTATTCAAAGCGTTTCCGTTCACAGGAGTAAAGCGCATTTAGCATGGTATTCAAAGCGCTTCAGTTCACAGGAATAAAGTGCATTTGGCATGGTATTCAAAGCGCTTCGGTTCACAGGAGTAAAGCGCACTTGGCATGGTATTCAAAATGCTTCAGTTCACAGGAGTAAGGCGCACTTGGCACAGCATTCAAAGCGCTTCAGTTCACAGGAGTAAAGCGCTCTTGGCATGACATATAAAGCGCTTCAGTTCACAGGAATAAAGTGCATTTGGCATGGTATTCAAATCGCTTCGGTTCACAGGAGTAAAGCGCATTTGGCATGGTATTCAAAATGCTTCAGTTCACAGGAGTAAGGCGCACTTGGCACAGCATTCAAAGCGCTCCAGTTCACAGGAGTAAAGCGCTCTTGGCATGACATATAAAGCGCTTCAGTTCACAGGAGTAAAGTGCACTTGGCATGGTATTCAAAGCGCTTCAGTTAACAGGAGTAAAGCGCACTTGGCACGACATTTAAAGCGCTTCAGTTCATTGGAAGTAAAGCACCCTTCACACAGCAATCAAAGCGCTTCAGTTCATATGAGCAAAGCGCCCTTGGTCCAATAATCAAGGCGTTTCAGTTTACATGAGTAAAACTTTCAGGCCTAGGTGGCAAATGTGAAAACATCTCAAAGATTAGCAAATCATAGTTTCATTGTTTTAGGAAACATAATATGTGAGAGACATATTTAAGCCTTTGATGATATGTGAGATACATATTTAAGTCTTTGCGAATTTCTAGACTGAGACCAAACGTTTTATGTTTATGAATGCACAGTAGTTGCATGATTGATGTTCAGAGTATGCCCAAGGTCCAAGCTCTTGCCTTCTCAAGGTTTAGAGGTCTCAGTTTGTTTTTGTTCCATGATTCAGAGAAGGGCCACGCCCAGTTTTGTTTAATGCTCACGACATCCTGAGGTATCATGATTTTACTAATTGTTCTTGTTCCATGATTAAGAGAAGGGCCACACCCATTTTTGTTAAATGCTCACGACATCCTGAAGTATCACAATTTTACTAATTGTTCTTGTTCCATGATTCAGAGGAGGCCCACGCCCAGTTTTGTTTAATTCTCACGACATCCTGAAGTATGATTTTACTAATTGTTCTTGTTCCATGATTCAGAGAAGGGTCACACCCATTTTTGTTTAATGCTCACGACATACTGAAGTATTACGATTTTTCTAATTTTTCTTGTTCCATGATTCAGAGATGGGCCACGCCCAGTTTTGTTTAATGCTCACAACAACCTGAAGAATTATGATTTTTCTAATTGTTCTTGTTCCATGATTCAGAAAAGGGCCACGCCCAGTTTTGTTTAATGCTCATGACATCCTCAAGTATCATGATTTCACCAATTGTTCTTGTTCCATGATACAGAGAAGGGCCACGCCCAGTTTTGTCTAATGCTCATGACATCCTGAAGTATTATGATTCTACCAACTCTTGCACCCACGGAGACGCCTTTGTTTATTCCATAAGGGTCTCAACTTTTGCATCCACGGAGATGTCTTTGTCTATTCAATAAGGGTCTCAACACTAGCATTCACGGAGACGCCTTAGTCTGTTCCAAAAAGGTCTCAACACTTGCATTCACAGAGACGCCTTTGTCTATTCCATAAGGGTCTCAACTCTTGCACACACGGAGTCGCCTTTGTCTATTCCATAAGGGTCTCAACACTTGCATTCATGGAGACGCCTTTGTCTATTCCATAAGGATCTCAACACTTGCTTTCACGGAGACGCCTTGGTCTATTCCATAAGGGTCTCAACTCTTGCATTCACGGAGACGCCTTTGTCTATTCCATAAGGGTCTCAACTCTTGCATTCACGGAGACGCCTTTGTTTATTCCATAAGGGTCTCAACTCTTGCATTCATGGAGACGCCTTTGTTTATTCCTTAAGGGTATCAACACTTGCATCCACGGAGATGCCTTTGTTTAGTCCATAAGGGTCTCAACTCTTGCACACACGGAGACGCCTTTGTCTATTCCATAAGGGTCTCAACACTTGCATTCACGGAGACGCCTTTGTCTATTCCATAAGGGTCTCAACTCTTGCATTCACGGAGACGCCTTTGTTTATTCCATAAGGGTCTCAACACTTGCATCCACGGAGATGCCTTTGTCTATTCCATAAGGGTCTCAACTCTTGTACACACAGAGACGCCTTTATTTATTCTATTAGGGTCTCAACTCTTGAATCCACTAAAACACCTTTGTTTATTCCATAAGGGTCTCAATACTTGCATTCACGGAGACGCCTTTGTCTAAATGTATAACTGAATATTAATGCTGTTATGAACAAGTATATACATACATGCTTAACCATTTTTCCTTTTCAGATCTCTCTCCCTGCTGTTGCCTACCCTAATTCCCTTCCCCGACTGGCTTCACCATAACACTGTGCTATAATAGCTTTCTGAGTTGGTGACGCCGGAAGGTGGGCCTGTTGTTCGGCGGCGTGCAGATCCCAAGGAAAGGACACTGTGTCACAATCAAGAATAACCAATATCAACTGCTACATTATCAACATCTCCAGTCAACAAAAAACAATATTGGCAAGAGTTGTTTCTGCTCTTTGAGACCTTTTACTGCTAATTAGGACCCTGCTAAAGAGACACTTGACGCATGTCACTCTGTGACTACTGAGAAAAAACACCTTTTGTTTGGTCAATCCAAAAGCAAACTAGAAAGTCCTTAAGAGTGTCCAGGTATTGACACTTAACTAATATGCAGTAGCTGTTCACTATTCAAAATTCATGTGTTAAGCATTTCAGAGGACCAATATGAACGATAACTACTTGCCACGACTTGAAAGTAATCCAACACTAGTTTATAAAAATAACACAGGTGTTTATAGTAATTTAGACACGAAAACAAAGTAAATCAGATACGTATAACCGGTGTTATGGATTTTCAATTGAAAAATAATTCAACACAGTTCAAGCTGTCAAACATTTACCATTGTGGTCAGTGGGGAAAATCACTAATGACACTTGGCCACTTGTGGGGTGAGTTCAGGTGAACCCATTTATACTTAAGTTTGTGCAGCTACCAGGACCAAACTGCGACAGTCAGACCAATCTTACCTTGCTCATGGGGCACGGGTGCAGCCCTGTCCTTGGTGCTGAATGCCAAGCCGTGGGTGCTGAAAAATGGTACTTGTGACACTGCCTTTCCAGTCCACAATGGCAGGCTGTCGGCCATATTTTCACGTTGTCCCACACAGAGTGGCACAACCAGTGCTGCAGCCCTGTGGGGACACTCTTCCTTACATGCCCTTGGTACCATATATTAGGGGCTTGTAAGTAAGTCAGTACTTGCCAATTGGTGATTCTCACTTCAACATAAAATTTGTAAAGGGACTGAACACTGTCACTGAGGTTTGGACAGCAGGCCTCGGTGCACTGTGAGTTGAAAAACCAGGAGCTAATAGTGCAAATGGGGGCAAAAAGTGGGGGGGTGGAACTTGCAAATAGCCTTTTTCCTTAGTGTCTGAAAACATTTCAAAGCCAGAAGGGCGGATTCAATCACCTATATATTAAAGACAGTGGAACTTCAAGATAATCCCTGTGTAGTGCCTTGAGGTAAAATGACCATATGCAGTATATTTAAGAGAAGATTAACATATACCAGGATCAAACACACTTTTAAAAGGTTGGAAAGGAAACCCGTATAAAGAGCCACAGATAAGTCCAGTAAGAACAGTTTAGCTGAGCCGTCTTTATCCAAGAATGGCCTGTATGTTACCTGAAACAGCCAAAAGGACCATGTCAGTGCTCTGTAGCAGGCAGAAAACAGGTCATAAACCATACTATGCCCCTCAATCAGTGTTGGGTTTTCCACTATCGTGGTCACCCATAGGGGTTTCTAACATGCTCTCACAGTGTTGCCAGAAAAACCCATGATGAAGAAATATAAGCTTTAATGATATCAAGCATGGGCTTCTTCTTGTACCTCATAGATGCTACATCCCTGTAGATGGTGTTGCCAGCTTTAATTGAACGCTTATCTAAGACAGCTGCATTTTCTGTTGCAGTTGCCAGAAGTTTTCAATCTAAGATGTGCCTAACCTCCTTTCCTGTGATGTAATTTCCTTCTGGGATTATATAATGATGCCTTGCCTCAAACTGGATACATTGCAGCTCATGTACCCTAATTTTTTATGACTTTCATGTCCCACTCAGAAGTCTTTTTGTCCCTAATGTTTGCTCTGTAGCATGATTTCATTCTGGAAAATCCTTGTGTGTTGAACATGCATGCTGGGCTCTTAATCAACCTTGATCCAAGGTGGTTTTGCTTATCAACTGCTACGTTATCAACATCTCCAATCAAGAATAACCAATATTAACTGCTACATTATCAGCATCTCCAATCCAGAATAACCAATACTTACAAGAGTTGTTTTCTGCTCTTTGAGACTTTTTACTGCTAACTAGGGCCCTGTTAAAGAGACACTTGACACATGTCACTCTGTGATTACTGAGAAAAATCACCCTTTTTTTGGTCAATCCACAAGCAAACTGGAAAGTCCTTCAGCGTGCCCAGATCTTAACACTTAACTAGTATGCAGTAGCTGTTTACTATTCAAAGTTAATAGGACAATTTTTGAACACCAGTAAAGTTCTCTTGGTTCCCTGATCGCCAACACTGAAAACAAGCTGAAGCAAGAAGAAATGCAGCAGTCACTTGCAAGTCAAATTAAGAGTGCCTCAGGTTCAGGAAAAGGAGTTCCTTTATCCTGGAAGATTAATCTATTAGGGTTAGGTGGGGTTTTTAGGTAAAATGTAAATATTTCATGACCCAGGAAAATGTAAGGCATCTTGAGGCTCTGGGTTATCAGCACCTAACTTAGGAGGACTAAATCTTGATCAAGAAGGTGAATCAAACTGGGGGCGTGGCCAAGCAGCCAAGATGGCGCACGCTTGAGAACATGGCTCCGGAGGGACCTACAATTAATCCTTGAAAATAGCCCACTCTCGGGGACCATCGACTTGTAGAGTCGGTACCTGGGGGCGCCAGGGGTCCAGAGGAACGAGAGGGAGTCAGATCCCGGAGCGTGGGGGCCCCTGCTGGAGCCAGGGCCACGGGGCTTGCAGCCGTGGTCGAGACCGGGGACTCGCGTAGTGACGCGGTCCTGCCGGCGGCTCCGGCGCTTGCCAGAGGAGCACATTGAAGGGCGGACTCATCCCAACTGGGCAGAGAACACGCTGCAGTGCATTGGATAAAACGCCTGTGTGCGCTGGGAGCGCGGTCCGCCGGCGGCAACGGTGCGGGCCCGGCACCCATAATGAGGACGTAACACTGGGGAATGTCGAACGAGGCGCGGAGCAGGCCTCCAGGGGACTTGTAGAGGACGTTGAAGGGCGGTCTCCCCCCGGCCTGGCAGAAAATACACTAGAGTGCATCAAACAAAGCGCCCGCATGCACTGAGGGCGCGATGGAGTGCGCATTCCACCGGCGGTGACGGTGCCGGCTCGGCGCCCACAACGAGGAAATAACGCTGGGGAACAAGGATCGAGGTACATAGCGCACCACCAGGGGAATTGCAGAGGTCGTTGAAGGGCGGTCTCCCCTCGGACGGGCAGAAAACACACTGCAGTGCATCAGATAAAGCGCCCGTGTGCACTGGGGGCGTGGCGGAGTGCGCGGTCCACCGGCGGTGTCGGTGCGGGCCCAGCACCCACAACGAGGAAGCAATGCTGGTGAACAAGGAACGAGGTACAGAGTACAGCCCCGGGGGACTTGTAGAGGACATCGAGGAGCGGCCTCGCCTTGGCCTAACAGAGAACACGTGACAGTACAACGGATAAAGCGCCCGTGTGCACTGAGGGCACGATGGAGTGAGCGGGCCGCCGGCGATGCCGGCACAGGCCCGGCACCCACAGCGAGGAAGTAACGCTGGGGAATGAGGAACGAGGCATGGAGCAGGACCCCAAGCCTCCCGCCGGCTTGGCAGAGAACACGCTGCAGTGCACCGGATAAAGCGCCCACGTGCGCTGAGGACGCGAAAGAGAGCACGGTCCGCTGGCGGGGTCGATGCGGGCCCAACACCCACAATGAGGAAGTAACACTGGGGAACAAGGAACAATGCACGAAGTGCGCCCCAAGGGGACTTGCAGAGGACGTTGAAGGGCGGTCTCACCCAGGCCTGGCGGAAAATATGCTGCAGTGCACCGGATAAAACGCTGGAGGCGCGACGAAGTGTGCGGGCCATCGGCGGTGTTGGTACAGGCCCGGCACCCATAACAAGGAAGTAACGCTGGATAACAAGGACCGAGGTGCAGAGCACAACCCCACGGGACTGGTAGTGGACGTTGAAGGGTGGTCCCGCCTCAGCCTAGCAGAGAACATGCTGCAGTGCATCGGATAAAGTGCCCGTAAACGCTGAGGGTGTGGTGGAGTACGTGGTCAGACGGCAGTGTCGGTGCGGACCTGGCACCCACAACAGGGAAGGGACGCTGGGGAACGAGGACCGAAAGTAAGTGAAACACCTTGGTGGGCAGAGCGATCTCACACTACGCACAAACTTTAGACACCAGGAGTGAGCCCAGCTCCCCATAAGGAAGTAAAGCAGAAGTGAGGGGGTGAGTCCTACCGAACTTAGCTGGAACAAGGGAGCGCACTTGGACTAAGGTGAAGATGGAAATGAGAAGGCCTGTAATAGCCGCTGCTGCCCTGGGTGGTGTACTGCACCCAATAGAGGAAACGCTGGAAGTGGAGCGCAGTAAAGACCTGGGCCCGGTGCTTAGAGCAACAATAAGAAGGGTCAGCAAGGCCCCTAGGAGTGAGAGAACCAGGTGAAAGAGGGGGAACACTCTAAGAGAACCACGATACTACTGAGTGGAAGAGATGAGTTGGACTGCTGGAGTTAACTGACTGGCCCACGATAAGCCTTTGAGCTTACGTGAATGAGTGAAATATAACAGTCCGGCTCACCTTCCCATTAACACCGAAGTGAAGCACTGCAAGCCCGATGTCATCCAAAAGCCGGCACAAGACCAAAGCTATGGACCATCCAACACACACTGACCCTAAAGAGGGGGAACCTTTGAACTTCTCGCAGGCTAGAGTGCAGGATACCCTAGACAAGATCCTAGGTGCAATCGAAGACACCAAAGCTACACTACAGCACGATATCAATCACATGGCTGTAGAGGTGGGGCTTCTGAGGGCAGACCATCAAAAGCTAACTGACAGAGTTAAAGAGGCGGAGACCGCATTGCCGGATATCACTCCCAAACAAAGAGACACAACAATTATGGTAGAGAATCTCAACGACAGAGTGAAGCGGCTGGAACAGAGAGCTGAGGACGCAGAAGGGAGGAACCGAAGGAACAATATCCGAGTGGTAGGCCTGCCGGAGGGAGCGGAAGGGACGAATATGGTGGCATTTCTGGAAAATTGGTTGTGCACGGTTGTAGCAGCAGACAACCTGACTCTGTTTTTTACACTTGAATGAGCACACCGAGTGCCCTTGAGACCCCTTGCCCCGGGCAGACCACCCAGAGTTCTGCATTACAGAGACAGGGATGCCCTAATCCAGAAGGCCAGGGAGACGGGCCCCTTCAGAGTTGCGAATGGAGAGGTGACATTATTCCCAGATTTCACCTTTGAGGTCCAGATCAGGCGAAACTCGTACATGGCAGTCAAAAAGGCCCTCAGAGCGGAAGGAATCCAGTATTCGCTCCTCTTCCCGGCTCGCTTGAGAGTGACACACAAGGGTAAATCTTGGTTTTTTCAGAACCCCGAGGAGGCCTGGGAATGGTGTGAAGCTCATGGAGGCCAGTCGGCCGAGAGCACAAAAGTTAACGTAAGAGAGACTGGAAAGTGCAGAGTCTTAGGGAGGCGGAGGAACAGGGACCGCTCACGTGGGATGCCAATGCAGACACAGAAAGAACTTGGAAAGCGAGCGGCCCTTGAGGCGGTGGCATCCATGAGCAGAGAGGCATTCCCCCTGGGAGGCTCTGGGGTAGACTCAGATGGCACGGCCGGGTCCTCCATAGGATGCTCGGAGTCCTCGCCGTGGGCTCCGAAGGTGACCCCCAGACATCAGACGAACTTGTGTAACGGATGTGATACCACGACCCTGGGGCAAAGTGAATTGTACGTACAAGCGGCCCCTCCGGACTACGCCCCCCACACGAGTTCTCGTCCAACCAATCAGACTGGTGAGAATTTTAGATATTCTGTTGAACATCTTGCACTGTTGCACAGTTTATTGGGCAACCTACTGTTTGCGAGGCGCCCTGGGGTTAGGGAGTTGGGTTTTACAGTTACAACTTTCGCAGGTGCGATGGGCAGGGTGGAGAGAAATACTTATGTACACATTCCGAAACACGGGGAGACTGTAACCAGGGCAGGGGTGGGCAATCTGGAATGCTAATAAGACAACCCCATGGCGGAATATAATATACTAACATGGAATGTATGCGGTATGGGGTCCCCATCCAAACGTTACAGAATACTGTACTTTTTTAAAAGAAGGGGTGTGCAGGTGGCAATGCTACAAGAAACCCACTTAACCACAGGAGAGGTGGAGAGATTGAGGCGTAGATGGAGAGGGCAGGTGTTTGCCACTGGCTATTCAGCGTATGTGAGGGGCGCCTTGATTTGGATACGAGCGGGGGTTCCCTTTGAAGTCATATCTAAGGACATAGACCATGAGGGTAGGTTTGTGATAGCAGAGGGGAGGCTTCATGGAACTCCAATTGTCCTGGGCAATGTCTACGCCCCCAAACAAGATCAGGTCCCCTTTATAACGCAACTGTCGAGTCATCTCACACGCCAACAAACCAGGGGTATCTTAATCGGGGGACACTTTAACGGAATATTAGATGTGGACTTAGATCGATCCTCTCCACTGGTTACAGAGGCAGTGACACATAGAGAGGCAAGAAAATTGAGAGAATGGATAAATGCGTGGGGCCTAGTGGATGTATGATGGGTCCAACACCCCACTGAGAGGGACTATTCATTCTATTCAGGACTTCACCAAGTACATACCAGAATAGATAGGGTGGTGTGTACAGCAGATATCGCGCAGGGAATGACCCGGGCAGAATACCTTGCTCGCGCATTATCAGACCATAACCCCCTACTGGTTACCTGGAAAGCGACAATGGATAGGCCTCCTGTCCTGACATGGAGACTGACCGCCGGCTCGTTAGAGGACCAAGCATACAGAGAATCCCTTCGCCTACACCTTTCAGACCATATTAAAACCAATAAAGGATCAGCCTCTTCAAGATCCTTGGAATGGGAGGCCCCCAAGGTGACAACTAGAGGTTTTTGCCTAGGTCAGACAGTCGGAGTGAGATGCACTGTAGAACGTGAACTGAATAGTTTAGAGAGGATAATACACGAAGGGGAACGAGGTGGGGAGAACGGGAATGCAGCACAGGAAAGATATGTCCAGGCACGGAAGTCATATGCCCAGGTGGAAGAGCAGCTCCGCTGTCACAGCCTCCGGGAATATCTGGCATCACTCCAAGTGAGGAGGGCCGCTCGGGTAGAATGCTGGCGTGGTTAGTGAGGGCCGAAGGGGACAGTGGACCCATTACAAGTGTCTATGATAAAGGGGGGAAACGTCAGTGCATGCCGGGACCCATAAATGACGCCTTTAAAGAGTACTACTCCCATCTCTACGGGGCCCCGGGAGAGCTTAGAGCAGATGACCTTGACAATTGTTTGCGTCCACTCCCTCTGACCACGCTAGCACCCGAGGAATAGGATAGTTCAGGAGGCCCGCTGATGGTAGACTAGGTACAGGAGGCTATTGCACAGCTGGCCTCCGGTAAGACCCCAGGGACGGATGGACTTTTACAAAAAATATACTGCACTGTTAGCCCCCCAGTTGCTGGAAATGTACACGGAGGCATTGCAACGCTGAATGCTACCGGACTCACTTAGGGAGGCACTGGTGGTCCCTCTGCACAAAACGAAGTCTAGAGACGCCTCAGTAACAGACTTTCGACCTCTGTTGATGTTGAATAATGATTTTAAAATCCTCAGTAAAGCCTTAGCCAATAGACTCCTATGCCACATCACCAGGTTAGTACATACCAATCAAAATGGCTTTGTCCCCAACCGCAGCACCTCTTTGAACTTGAGGTGTTTGTTCGCCATCTTGCACATGCCCGAAGAAGAGAGGCCCAGGGAAGGAATGCTGCTTGCAGTAGATTTTGAGAAAGCTTTTGATTCGGTCAGATGGGACTATTTGAGACAGTGATGCGGCAGATGGGAATGGGAGAAGGCTGGATAAAATGGGTGGACTTACTGTATATGTCCTCGTTGGCGAGGGTGCGGATGGGCAGAATTATATTGGATACTTACCCTATATACCGGGGGACGCGACAGGGGTGCCCGCTATCGCCGCTTCTATTTGCCATAGAACCACTGGCGATTGCAATGCGAAGCAAGGGCACTGGCAAGGGAGTAAAATGGGGCTAATCAGAACATATCATTTCAATATATGCTGATGATATACTCATATACCTCAGTGATGCAGAGTCGGGTCTACCTTTGGCCTTGCAGATGCTGGACCATTTTGGTGCACTCTCAGGTCTATGCCTCAACAGGAGCAAGACATTTGTTTTTCCCCTAACACAAACTTATGGGCGACACTCCTCCTGCCCTGGGGATAAAGTTTGGGCTCCACGCACTTTTAAGTATTTGGGTATACAGGTATACCATGAGACTGGGGATCTGAGAGATGGAAACATTGGAAGGGCACTCCGCTTCCTGAGGACCTCAGTCGGTTTCTGGCGCTCATTAAAACTATCCATCATGGCCAGAATTTCTTTATCTAAAATGATAATGCTCCCCGTCTCCTCTATTATTTTGCTAACCTACCATTATCGATTCCCTCAGCGTGGTTTCGTGAGTTAAAATCTCTACTTAGGGAGCTTATCTGGGACGATGGCTGCAGACGTACAGCACTCCCAACCCTGTGTAGACCAACTTTAGCAGGAGGCCTGGGGGTTCCAGATTTTGAGGCCTACTACCTGTCATGCCAACTGCAATGGGTCGCCGGTTGGTTCGTTGGAAAGTGATACCTGGACAGATGGATTACAGTGGAGATAGAGGTACGGACCGAGTCATAGCGCAATTGATTAATAAAAAGGTGGCACGCCAAATGGACAGTCTGATGACAAAAGTAGCCATTCTTTGCTGGAAGAGGTGTGCAAGACGAGTGGGGGTGGGATCCCCTTATTCTCCAGCCTTGCCTCTGACCGCCCTAATACTAGATCTAGGGGAGGATGGCTTGGTGGGTACAGGGCTCGGGATTTGGAAAAGGGTGGGAGTAGAGACAGTAGGTGACTTATTCCGGGATGGGGTGTTGAGGCCCTTTACTGATCTAGTGAATGATAGAGGAATCCATCCGGGACAATTCCTTCTGTACCAAAAGTTAACACATAATCTACGGGAACACTGGGAAACAGTGAATGCAGAGCCTGCCACGCATCAGATATTACACCTCCTCCTAACATTGGGGGATGATGCACACCGCATCACAAGACTGTATCGAGCCCAACAGGAAGGAGCCCTTGACCCAATGCAATCCTTACGGGAGAGGTGGGAGAAATCCCTGGAAAATGAAATAACAGACTCAGGCCCTCCTTCTGACCTTGGCGGGCCGGTGAGGCCGCCCGCCAAAGTCCCGCCGTCAGGTTACCGTTCCGCGGTCGAAAGACCGCAGCGGTAATTCTGACTTTCCCGCTGGGCTGGCGGGCGGTCGCCTTCAGACCGCCCGCCAGCCCAGCGGGAAAGAGGCTTCCACGATGAAGCCGGCTCGGAATCGAGCCGGCGGAGTGGAAGCTGTGCGACGGGTGCAGTTGCACCCGTCGCGTATTTCACTGTCTGCGCAGCAGACAGTGAAATACATTTAGGGGCCCTCTTACGGGGGCCCCTGCAATGCCCATGCCAGTGGCATGGGCACTGCAGGGGCCCCCAGGGGTCCCGCGACCCCCCCTACCGCCATCCGGATCCCGGCGGTCGGACCGCCGGGATCTGGATGGCGGTAGGGGGGGTCGGAATCCCCTTGGCGGCGCAGCAAGCTGCGCCGCCTTGGAGGATTCAATGGGGCGGCGGTACACTGGCGGGAGCCCGCCAGTGGTGCCGGTCCGACCGCGGCTTTACCGCCGCGGTCGGAATCCCCATTGGAGCACCGCCGGCCTGTCGGCGGTGCTCCCGCGGTCCTCCGCCCTGGCGGTCTTTGACCGCCAGGGTCAGAATGACCGCCTCAGAGTGGAGTAGAGTGCTAGCGTACCCAAAGGAAGTATCGAGAAACATGAGACTGAGATATACTCAATATAATTACACGCACAGGACGTACCTCACCCCACACCGCTTATCCGTAATGTACCGGGGGTCCCCAGGGCATGCCCCAGGTGCAGTGACGTGAACGCAGACTTCAACCACATGGTGTGGAGCTGCCCGGACCTGCGTCAGGGCTGGGGCAGTGTGTTGGCGGACCTCTCTAGACTGCTTGAAAGGGATTTGGCCCTATCTCCCAGTGTGTGCCTATTGGGTCTTGGAACCGGACTCCCACGTGGGAAGGTGAGGGGTCGTTTTCTGAACCTTGCTCTGGTTTTATTCCGGAGAATGATCATCTTGGGGTGGAAATCCCCCAGATGCCCATCACTGATGGAATGGAGACGGGAAGTAGAGAAGTGGGCTAGAGCAGAACTGCAGATACTGAAGAGAGAGGAGGAGCGCGGACTCCGCCCGACCCCCATCGCTCCAGAATGGGAGGAGATATTGACAAAGTGGGAAGGAATGCTGAGGGGTACGGACACAACCACAGAGGGACTGACATAAAAATAAAAACTAAAGGCCCAAGATAGAGGTCGGCAGTGACACAACTCCTGGGATAGGGAAGGATAAACCCAAGGTTTGGAACCTAGAAGACACTAGAAGGGAAACGAAGACAGACATGGAATGCACGGCCAAGGGCACAGAAATGACCGAGTGGGGTTAGAGGGAACGGGCATTATTTGAGGGAGTGACCGTCTTGGGATTAAAATAGGGATGGATAACATGAAAAGTGCCAACTCTGCTCCAGGGTGACGGAGAAGAGGTTGACTTCAGACAATGGAACCACCTGCCCATACAAGTTCCATCGCACCATTAACCTGTTTAATTTTAGTTAAAGACTGTTTTAGATGTACAACAATCAGATCAATGGCATAGCTCTCATGTGGTGCACAGGCAAATGTACGAGGCTTCGGAATTATACCATAAGCAATTCAAATTGATGTAAAGGTAAAAGAAAGTACGTGGTATTTGACCAAAAGTATGTAACACCCTGAGCTGCATGGGAAACCTCAACTGCCACACCAAATCATTCTGAATTTGTATAACAGCAAATTGTTAATAAAAATATATATAAAAAAATAATAATAAAAAAAAAAAAGAAGGTGAATCAAACTGCAGTATGTTCCCTAGCAATGGTGTGCAACCCTGCAGGCACACAGTGCTTATATTGGACCATACAGAACCTTATCAATTAAGATAGCAAGCTATCTCCACACTAATGGCAGAGGCACAGAAAGTATAAAACTGGCTAAAAGTGGTACTGGAATCAAGTCTCATTGACTGCGTTTAGTAACCAGGTAGAGTAACCACTTGACTCAGCTGCACTTACAGATGCAGTTATGGGAGGCAGCCTCCCTCCAATATTCGTTTTGGGTTAGAGAAGGCTTCATGGTCCACAGCAGATCAAGAGGACCTTCATGTTTTCCACTAAGGTGAACAAGACAGCCTTTTTCTCCTGGCTTTGGAAGAACCACATCCGACTCCACCTGATATGTATTATAGTCTAGAAAGAATCACCAGCCTGTATTTCCAGAATCTTGCAATTGAGCATCAACTCACTCCAACCAGCATGTGTGTGTTCCAAAATGTCAATAAATAAACCTTGTTTAGGCTTCATTATGCAATATTCTCACAACACCCCAAAGATGGTCCATGGATTCACAATAATAAATCCTTTGCCCAGTCCTGGTAGTGTGGTAAAGAGCAGTGAAGCTTTACTGTAGGAACATGTGTTAAGCATTTCAGAGTACCAATATGGATGATAAGTACTTGACACGACTTGAAAGAAATCCAACACTAGTTTATAAAAATGAAAAAGATGTTTACAGGGAGTGCAGAATTATTAGGCAAGTTGTATTTTTGAGGATTAATTTTATTATTGAACAACAACCATGTTCTCAATGAACCCAAAAAACTCATTAATATCAAAGCTGAATATTTTTGGAAGTAGTTTTTAGTTTGTTTTTAGTTTTAGCTATGTTAGGGGGATATCTGTGTGTGCAGGTGACTATTACTGTGCATAATTATTAGGCAACTTAACAAAAAAAAAATATATACCCATTTCAATTATTTATTATTACCAGTGAAACCAATATAACATCTCAACATTCACAAATATACATTTCTGACATTCAAAAACAAAACAAAAACAAATCAGTGACCAATATAGCCACCTTTCTTTGCAAGGACACTCAAAAGCCTGCCATCCATGGATTCTGTCAGTGTTTTGATCTGTTCACCATCAACATTGCGTGCAGCAGCAACCACAGCCTCCCAGACACTGTTCAGAGAGGTGTACTGTTTTCCCTCCTTGTAAATCTCACATTTGATGATGGACCACAGGTTCTCAATGGGGTTCAGATCAGGTGAACAAGGAGGCCATGTCATTAGATTTCCTTCTTTTATACCCTTTCTTGCCAGCCACGCTGTGGAGTACTTGGACGCGTGTGATGGAGCATTGTCCTGCATGAAAATCATGTTTTTCTTGAAGGATGCAGACTTCTTCCTGTACCACTGCTTGAAGAAGGTGTCTTCCAGGAACTGGCAGTAGGACTGGGAGTTGAGCTTGACTCCATCCTCAACCCGAAAAGGCCCCACAAGCTCATCTTTGATGATACCAGCCCAAACCAGTACTCCACCTCCACCTTGCTGGCGTCTGAGTCGGACTGGAGCTCTCTGCCCTTTACCAATCCAGCCACGGGCCCATCCATCTGGCCCATCAAGACTCACTCTCATTTCATCAGTCCATAAAACCTTAGAAAAATCAGTCTTGAGATATTTATTGGCCCAGTCTTGACGTTTCAGCTTGTGTGTCTTGTTCAGTGGTGGTCGTCTTTCAGCCTTTCTTACCTTGGCCATGTCTCTGCGTATTGCACACCTTGTGCTTTTGGGCACTCCAGTGATGTTGCAGCTCTGAAATATGGCCAAACTGGTGGCAAGTGGCATCGTGGCAGCTGCACGCTTGACTTTTCTCAGTTCAAGGGCAGTTATTTTGCGCCTTGGTTTTTCCACACGCTTCTTGCGACCCTGTTGACTATTTTGAATGAAACGCTTGATTGTTCGATGATCACGCTTCAGAAGCTTTGCAATTTTAAGAGTGCTGCATCCCTCTGCAAGATATCTCACTATTTTTGACTTTTCTGAGCCTGTCAAGTCCTTCTTTTGACCCATTTTGCCAAAGGAAAGGAAGTTGCCTAATAATTATGCACACCTGATATAGGGTGTTGATGTCATTAGACCACACCCCTTCTCATTACAGAGATGCACATCACCTAATATGCTTAATTGGTAGTAGGCTTTCGAGCCTATACAGCTTGGAGTAAGACAACATGCATAAAGAGGATGATGTGGTCAAAATACTCATTTGCCTAATAATTCTGCACTCCCTGTATATTAATTTAGACATGAAAACAAAGTAAATCAGATACGTATAACCAGAGTTATGGATTGTCAATTGAAAAAATAATTCAACACAGTTCAAGCTGTCAAATATTTACCATTGTGGTCAATGGGGAAAATCACTTATGACACTTGGCCACTTGTGGGGTGAGTCTAGGTGACCTCACTTGTACTAACGTTTGTGCAGCTACCAGGACCAAACTGCGACAGCCAGACCAATTTTACCTTGCTCATGGGGCCCGGGTGCAACCCTGTCCTTGGTGCTGAGTGCCGGGCCTTAAGTGCTGAAAAATGGTACTTGAGACATTTGGCCACTTACAGGTCTAGTTTGTGGGAGCCCAGTGGGGGTTAAGCTTGTGTGGGCCCCTAGACCGGGATTCACCGTGCAGAACAATTCCACCTGGCTTGAGTGACTCAGGTGCAGAGGTGTGCTTGGTTCTGGTGCTGAAGGGATCTGCATTTTCTGGCTTTACCACTGTGATGGTGCATGTGAGGAAGCAGATGCAATAACTCAACAACAGAGACACTGATGATGTCAGATGCAGATGTTGTGGTGTGCCCTTGGATTGCAGTGTGCCCTTGGAATGAGTGATGGTGGTGATGACTGGACTGGCCACCAACAAGCCTTTCCAGATGTCCTGCGGAAAATGGAAGCCAGCTGTAACTTGGTGGAGAGCTAAACTACAGTATACTTCCCACATTGCAATGGACCATCTGCTTTTGGGTGATCCCTTGGAATGTACGATGGCCAGCGCTTCTTCAATGCCGGTAGGTGTTTTTTACTTGCAGCGTGCAGGGGACTAGTGCCACTAGTCCAAGGGAGCCTGGTCTTGCCTTCAGCTCACAAATGGTTCCCGCTTGCTGTGGGAATTAGGGGCAGATTTAAGGAAAATGGCACTGGATCCAGTGCAGCACCACTTTCCTTGTGCCCCTTAGTGCCCCCCAACCGTAACTATGTGTGCGCCATATTTAAAATCCAGGTGCATCAAGGTGCAATGTAGGGGGCAATAGCATCATTTTTTCTGATGCTATTGATGGACTTTGCAGGAGTTGCGCCAAAATGTTGGTGCTACTCCTGTATAGCAAACAGGGTCCATTTAGAAATAATGGTATCCCCCCTTTTAAAGCCTGCTCTGAGCAGGCAGTAAAAGTACAGAAAAAATGGTGCAAGGAAATCATTTAGATTTTCTTGCACCATTTTTATGACCCCCCAATGGGGGAACACCCCCTTGCAGACATTATGCCTGGTCCACGCATAATGTGGCACAAGAGTTTGAATGTGGCACAATGAATGCATTGTGCCACTTTGTAAATATGGCATTGGAAAAAGGCCACTTTAGCGCTGCCTTAGCATAAACAAAATTACGCTATTGTGGCGCTACATTGGCGCTAGGGGCTCTTAAATATGCTCCTCATCTTTAGTCCAGGACGAGCCGCAGTTGACCAGCTGCAGGAAGGTTGTCACAAGTTCAGGGTGTCATGCGTTTGGTAAGTGCAGGTTCCTGTTGTCATTGATAAGGGTCTTCTCTTGTTCTTTGTTTGCAAGTTGCTACCGATCTGAGGTTCTGGTTCCAGGAATGTCCCTTAAATACTAGATTTAGTGAAGTTAGGGTTGTGGGTACAAGTAGCCAATAGACTACTATCCCCAGCCTCTAATCTGCCCCTGAGGTGGCCACATTGAATGGGTTGTTTCACCTTTTCTACACAGAAGCCTCTACATTTTGCCACTTGCAAGTTGGTAGAAGTTTTCCTTGGCTATACAGAAGAGACCTTCCTGGGAAGGATCGAGGAGTGACCTCCTTCCCGTCCAGACCTTTGTCCTGACTCCTGGGAGTTTTCACACTTCTTCCCAGGGGATCAGAATCCTATTTTGCCGGCAGCAGCTGTTTGCTGGCAGCCGGAGCACAGGAAAAGAGGGGCAACTTGGTTGCCAAAATCTAAAGTTGCTCTCTGGGTTCATGGCACACCACCCTCAACACAAGATTTGTGTCAGAGGTGAGAAGGCATGCTGTTTGATACCAAACATTTTTGTGGTACCATAATGGACCTGGTGACCTCTGGCTTTCCCAAGTGCCAGCCCATGTTATCCTACGGACCGTCACTCACTTATAGTAGCCTTTAATGGAAAAGGTCACTAAAGGGACATATAAGCTTGCACTTATACTTCCACACCTTTATTATAATGCCTTCTCGACTTAAGGAGACCTTCCTTCGGGGGCAACTGACAGATATTAAAGATAGCGCTTAAGCTATGCCATACATGGTGTGAGCACAGTCAGGTCTGAAAAGTTTGTACCCCTCTTACAGTCTGCAATGACAGGCCTGCTGTCAGTATTTTACTTGGGCCACTCATGCCCTGGGCACCACATGCCCTGGACACTAGGGACTTATAAAGGGGTTAAAGTGCTTGCCAATTCAGGATACCAATTCATATATACCAACTATGGAGAGTGCAATGGCACTGGGTACTGGTTAGCAGGCTCCAGTGCACTTTCAGAGTCATAATCAACAGCATCTAGAGCAAAAAGTGGGAATGGTTGACCATCCAAAAAGGGTACATTCCTACAAGTTTCAAGAATTGCACTGATTGAACATTTCACAGCAGTACTGATGTCTGCCATCTGCTTGCAGCTGGCCTAGTGGCATTTGACAGCCAGCTCTGATCACAAGACATGAGGGAATACATAAAGAAAGAATAATTGGGAAATGGGCTTTCTTGTTGTCATCTGTGCATATTTAATCAGGATAGGAAAGGTTGTGCACACATTGTTGCCAAACATGTCAAGCACACAGAAAATGAATTTTAATCATCTGCCACTTGTCATTGGGTATAAAGTGCACAGTGGAGCCTGTAGGTGCAAGTACTACACTCCAGGATACGATATGCACTTTCACTAGTCACTACCAGTCAGATTTCACAGCTAACATTCATAGATTCCGAAATATAGATCTTGCCCTTGAAGGAAAGGTTTAATTGTCTTTACTTTCCCTGCCCCTCTGCCTAGCTGGTGTAGCCACTGATAAGGCAGGAGAGATGGAGGGTCCAAAGGTAAAGAATAGAAACAGCAAACTGCCTTGTTAACATAAGAAAAATAGAGAGATTACTTATCCAAGTGCTGGGACATCCAGATCATGATCTTTTGTGAAATTCTAGTTTTCATGACAGACCCATTAAATTTATGGATACTTATCTTCAAGGCAAAGCCAGTTTTTGTCTATGATCAGTACACAAACTGAAACTAAACATTTTCCATACTACAGTAAATATATATTTTAAAACCATTACAAGTTTAATAAGTAACTTCATTTTTTGTAATTATGATCGTGTTGTTTCTGCAACCAAGATAACCCAGCAATAGGTTTCCCAGAGGTTTATGACGCATGAAGTCTGTGTGACCAGAGCTCCACATGCAGAAATACAAAGCACAGCGGTAGTTCTTGGCATTTTTCCCACTGTGCATTTAAATATAGAGCAGTGATGGCAAGTTCTATGATACCTCATTCCAGAAACACAGTAAAAATAGCCACTTTTATCAAATCAGTAGCTCCACAGCCATGTCCGAAATATAGATTCTGTTCACATCATCAGTTTAACCTGCGTAGAAGCAAAGATCTAAATCTAACTTCACAGATGCACAAGGAAATGAAATCAAACAGTGTAGAAGTAGAAAATAAAGTGAAGAGAGAGCAAAATGTTGGAAGGTACAGACACTTGTCTAGCAGGGTGAGCAGATCTCTTGTGCAAACACTCACAGCATTAATATGCATCTGTGTCAAAGTTTTGTGTTGGGTGACATGAAGCACTATAAAAGAGTAGGGATGGGCAGTGAGCTCCGCTCCATAGGCAAAGTTAACACAGTTTTGGCACTCTGTGCTCTGCTTGGAGCGTGGAGTTCGACCAAAAACTCTGCTAGCCCCAGCAGTGGAGTGGAGCTTACCATGTGTGCACTGCAGCCCAGTTATGGGTCACACAGCGCAAGTGCAGACAGTCTGTGCTTGCACTGCGTGGCCCATAACTGGGATGCAGTGCGCACTCAGTCCAACATCAGTCGGAGAGTTGGAGCTTTTGCAAGCTGCGGGGTTGCATCAGTGCCAGCTCTGAATCCAGGCCTCTCTCCTTCACTGTCCTCAGCAGCCCAGGAGCAGGGGGCAGAGGTGGGCGGAGGGCAAGGCCACAAGCAACACAACTGGACCCAGCATTCAGCCAGGTCATTTTGCTTTCTCTTCTGTGTGCACATGGGGGCTGGCACTGGGCATGGACAGTATTTGAATAAGGGGGGTCTGTGTGCTTGGAAAAAAGAAAACTTGCAGTCAGAGCTCCACTTGAAAAGAACCTGTCTCCCCAGAGTCCCCGAGAAAGGAAGTAGTGTTATGGGGTTCGATGCTGAGGCCAGCAGGGACAGCTGGAGACTGAGGTAGCATCAGCTGCTGAGTGTAGTCCGGCAGCTCCTGCCAGAAAGAGATGTGTGTGGCCTGAGAGAGTGCCTTAGAGCCCAGTGGATAGCACCTGTAGGCACTTTGTGAAAATACCAGGGTGCTGGTGGTGAGCTGGTTTGCTGCTGCTAGTGCTAGACCCTAAAGAAAGGGCAGTCTGAGGCTGTGTGTAAGTGCAGAGGAAACAATTGTAACACTGGTGCAAGACAGGGGGTAGACTTGGCCCTCCGTAAAAACTTTATGAAGGACAGCAGTTGGTGAAGGGAAGTGTGCAGGTATGAAAGCAGCAGGCTCCAGGCCGATGGGCTGTGTCAGCACAAGAGGCCCGAAATGGCAGTTTTTGTTGCCCAGTGTCGGCATACCACTCTGGCCTGAATGCGGTGCGCCTGATCTCAGAAGCCCTAAGTAGGGTCGGGCCTAGTTAGTACTACTCACCAGGCCTGACTCTGCATAGCGCGTCAGAGATCAGGTGCATAATTCAGGCCAGGGTGGTAGGGCAGGTGCCACTCTGCCGCAAGCAGAACTCCATGGAATTCCACACAGTTTTAAGCCAGCTTTGCAGAATTCCACTGCGTAGAACTTAGTGAACTCCTCCCATCCTTAAAAGAGAGTAGGCATCAACAATACATCTTAGAGTTGTGAAGCCAATGTGTCTGAAAAATAAGGACCTGGAAACAAAAACGTAGGCGTGCCAGGAATAAATTCAAAAGGTACAGCAATACAGCTGGCAAGCTGAAATATCTCAGTAGGTTCATCCATAAAAAGATGAGATACAACACAGTCACAGCCACAGTAATGCAGAAACAAAGTATAGTGTACCAGTGGTCATAGGGTAACTATAAGATCAATTAATCAGTGCTCTTCATAAGGAGTTATGAAGGATGCAAAGTCTTCAGGGAAGGGAATAAGAGAGCAGAGAGGTTTGTACTCCTCAACGTCCAAAGGAAATCTGCCTCAATTAACTGTGTGAACTCAGGATGTTGCTGAAACTGCTGTTGTGTTCACTTGTGTGTGAACATAAGATAAACCAACATCAGTTTCAGCAACATCCTGAGTTTTTCCCACACCTCTAGTAACCAATCGATTCATTACTCATGATGCGCATTTGCAGCATCCCTTATGTTTCCCATTGCACCGAAACAGACATTAACTGCAACCTTGAGCATCTCGTAGTCCTGGTACATAATAAACAGAAGGCTTCTTCCCACCATTTATTCTTCATACTCCTTGCCAGGTTCTTCTCTTCAGGCCTTACTATCTGCAGTCTAATACAAACATTACTTCTTTCTCTAACTAACGAGAGTTATGATATTGAAAAAAGAAACACTCTGGCATAGCTAAATGCATTTCAAAATAAGGCCTACAAACAAGCTAAGGTAATTTAGCCTTTAACATGAATTTGAATACATGATTACACATACACATGTGTAACTTTCCAAATAATTGCAAAACGTGAAGAAGAAACATTAGTATTTAGATGTTTTTACTAAACATTAGTGTATTCGTGTGCACATATCTAACCCCTACAATGATTCAATTTTATTAATACGCGTAAATGTTTCACATATGTTAATGAGGTTAAGGCACACAGTGAATATAATGTCAATAATATAATGTCCAATACAAATGCATAATTACATAAATATAATGTAGAAAGGGTGAAGCTTAAATTATGCTACTCCAGAGGTGCATGTCACCAGTGTGCATAGTCACTTTCATGTGTTTGTACAGTACTGGTGAGTAAAGTCAACCCACTTAATAGATAATTTTTCACAGGCTGTATTTTTTTCGATATTAACTTTGAATGTGCAAGAGAACATAGGGGGTCATTACAACATTGGTGGGTAAAAGCCGCATACCGCCGTGCAGAAGACCGCAAACACACCGCCACGGCCGCGGAAAACCGCCACAGCTATTATGACCCACAGCACGGAATCCACCAATATTCAGACACCCACACAAGTCCGCCACGCCAAAGGTCAGTGATAAACTGGCGAAAACAAATCCTCCACCGTCACGCCAACAGAAATACGCCCACACTATCACAACACACGAATCCACACGGTGGTCTTTCAACCGCGGTATTCCATTGGCGGTACACACCGCCGCGCTCAAAATACACACACATATACAAAACACTACCACATTGGACAATTCGAAATACACACACCTGATACACATACACACACCACTCCCACACACCCAATACAATATAAAACACCCACCCACAAACCCCTACGACCAAAAATCACGAACGAAGGCCAGAGAGAGACACCACCATCAACAATACTAGCATCCACAGGCACACAACACCATCACCCACATAACTTCAACACACATCACACTACACACCACTACAAATCAGCACACTTATCACCCCACACACCACCCCACACATCACCTACACCACCCCATGGCACGGCAAAGACACCCCAGGTTCTCGGAGGAGGAGCTCAGGGTCATGGTGGAGGAAATCGTCCGGCGAAGAATAGTGGACAGGGTCAACGCAGTGGGACAGCACCCAATAAATCGGGAGGACCTCAGGAAGAGGTGGAATGACCTACGGGGGAAGGTGCGTTCCGTGGTCTCAAGACACCACCTTGCGGTTCAGCGGACTGGCGGCGGACCCCCACCGCCTCCCCCACAACTAACAACATGGGAGGAGCAGGTCTTGGCGATTCTGCATCCTGAGGGCCTCGCAGGAGTAGGTGGAGGAATGGACTCTGGTAAGTCAAATCTTAACTATTACATCCCCCACCCTACCTGCATGCCAGCACATACCCCCACCCTCACCCTCACCCCCATCACTCTAACTCCTCACAAATGTCCCAACATCACAAACCACACATCCTAACCCCAAGCCCTGCATGCAAAAACAAAGAATGGACACCCATCACTAAAGCATGGGCACTAGACATACCCATACACCCCCCTAAACCATCATTACACAAGGTCCCACACAGGAATGCAAGCACTGGGGTACACGGTCACCCACCCATTGCACACCATGGCACACACAGATGTAATAAACATCCTTTTATACCACTGCAGTACCCCTACCCAACGTCACCGGACAGGAGGGTCCACACATGTCCACACCACCAACAGAAGAGGCCCACAGTGATGACAGCACCTCTGTCCAACTGGATCTAGATGACCAGCCCGGCCCATCGGGGACCTTGGGACAGTCAGTTCCCCTCACCCAGTCACAGGCCACCACAGAGCTTCCCCCCTCTGGAAACACCAGCACTGCACCCACCCAGCAGGCCCATACCTCCGTCCCCAAGACACGTCAATCAGCAGTGTGTCCACCACTACAGGGAACCTAGGCTAACCCACCACCCCAACAACAACAGGGACCTGGGGGCAGTGGTAGTGGGCACACGGTCCAGGGGACGGAGGCCCAGGAACACAGGGGCACTGGGAGGGCTGCTGTGCGACAGGGGGCGGACAGGCCCAGGGAACCCACTCTCCACGAGGCCCTCTCCAACATCATGGGAGCATACCACCACTCACAGGAGACGATGGGAACGGTACTGGCCAAGCTTCAGGAGGCCCAGCGGCTGCAGGAGGAACAGTATTTGGGCTTCAGGGAGGAACTCAGAACCATCAATTCCACCCTGGGCACCATCGTAGGGGTGCTGAAGGAAGTACTCAACACCAGGAGGGACACTGTGGCACTACAAGGGGCCCCTGACACTAGCCTGGACGATGAACTGCCCACCACCTCCGCCGGCGCTAGTGGACAGGAGGCACCGCCACAGGACCACCACACCAGCACCCCACCCCCTGCAGAGGGAGAACCACCTCACAAACGGTCCCTGAGATCCAGGACAAAGACAGAGAACAATGCCAAGACCCCCGCCAAGAAATGAGACCACCCTGATTGTCATCCTACTGTCCCACTTTGTCACCCTTTCCATCCTTAAACTGCCCCAGCTCCACTTCCTATGCCCATTTGGGCAATGTACCTGTGAGACTAATAGACTGGACTCTGCCATGGAAATTCCTCTGCCATCACCCCTCACCATTTTGCTACCCCCTCCAATTTTGAGCACTAAAATAAACACCCTTAAAGCATAAAACAATCTGGAGTCAGTCTGTGATTTCGGAATACTGTATTAGCAATTACTGTGGCAAAAAGCTCTTTCATTTGTAATGTCAACATACCTATGTTACACAGCTCTAGTCCATGAGGAATCAAAGCAGATGTCACACTGTGGGACCCACATCTGTGAAATCATTAAGGAAAGTGACAACTCAGTGACCATACACTGGGTGAAAACGACAGACAGTAGTGAGGTAGTAGTGTTTAAGTACATGTAGTAGGCCGGTTAGTATTCTTACCTGTGTTTCACTGGAAATATTGCTGGATCACTGAGTCCCTGTTGTCCATGTCTTCTTCTTCTTCTGCTTCCTCATCTTCACTGTCCACAGGCTCCACAGCTGCAACAACACCGCCATCTGGACCATCCTCCTGCAGAAAAGGCACCTGTTGTCGCAAAGCCAAGTTGTGACGCATACAGCAGGCCACGATGATCTGGCACACCTTCTTTGGTGAGTAGAATAGGGATCCACCTGTCATATGGAGGAACCTGAACCTGGCCTTCAGGAGGCTGAAAGTCCACTCGATCACCCTCCTAGTTCGCCCATGGGCCTCATTGTAGCGTTCCTCTGCCCTTGTCCTGGGATTCCTCACTGGGGTCAGTAGTCATGACAGGTTGGGGTAACCAGAGTCACCTGCAAATGGCGAGGGACAACTGTTAGACACACACTAACCTGGAGGGATAGCCCCAGACCCGACAACCATTCCCACTGACTAGCTTCCAGGTGCTCAACTAATAGCCACACACGGTGCCTCTGGAGTTGACCCATCACATAAGGGATGCTGCTATTCCGCAGGATGTAGGCGTCATGCACTGAGCCAGCGAACTTGCCATTCACATGGGAGATGTACTGGTCTGCCAAACATACCATCTGTACATTCATCGAATGATAACTCTTCCGGTTTCTGTACACCTGTTCACTCCTGTGGGGGGGGACCAAATCCACATGTGTCCCATCAATGGCACCTATGATGTTGGGGATATGTCCCAGGGCATAGAAGTCACCTTTCACTGAAGACAAATCCTCCACCTGAGGGAAAACGAGGTAGCTCCGCATGAGTTTCAGCAGGTCAGACAACACTCTGGACAACATGTTAGAAAACATAGGCTGGGACATCCCTGATGCTATGGCCACTGTTGTTTGAAATGACCCACTTGCAAGGAAATGGAGCACTGACAGCACCTGCACTTGAGGGGGTATTCCTGTGGGATGGCGGATAGCTGACATCAGGTCTGGCTCCAACTGGGTACACAGTTCCTGGATTGTGGCACGGTCAAGCTTGTATGTGATGATCACATCTCTTTCCTCCATTGTCGACAGGTCCACCAACGGTCGGTACACCGGAGCATGCCGCCATCTCCTCACATGTCCTAGCGAACGGTGCCTATGAAGGACAACAGCGAGCACAGAGTCAAACAACTCAGAGGTACGTACCCCCATCTTACACAGAACACCAATCATAATTAAAAAGTGGCCTGTATGTGTGTTGAGTCTAGGCCTAGGTGTGTGTGACGCAGTTGAAAATGAAGCCATGTGGGCTCCTGAAATGGCGGCTGCCTGACCTGTAAAGTGGGACAATGGGATGTGAGGTAACTGCGCTGGCGTTGTACACCGTCGCGGTAGGCGGTCGAAGACCGCGGCGCAATGCTGCATTAGTTAACATTGGACCCTATGGGTCTCAGGAGCCAATGACGATGTACGCCGGCGGTGACGGTACGCACCGGCGTGGACGTGACCGTCTTTTTCTATCACTTCAATCACTCAATACCTGATCTTCGACAGGAGAGGACCTACACTGCAAGTGCTGCTGTGACCTCAGTCTGGAAGAGACAATGGCTCGAGTGTCTGGGGAAAGGGCCCCTGGCTTCACATCAGAGAAGTTGGAGAAACTCGTGGATGGGGTCCTCCCCCAGTACACCCTACTCTACGGTCCTCCAGACAAAGAGGTAAGTACACTGGGAGCATGATGTATGGGCTATGCCTGTGTGGAGAGGGGTGGATGTAAGAAGGAAGGGGGGAGAGTGTGGCGTGCATGAAACGAAGCTGAGTGCATGTGCCACATGCCAAGGGTAGGGATGGGGGCCAATGACTGTGATGGTGCAGTTGGTAATAGGTTTCTCTTCCCCCTGTACAAACCATGTAGGTCAGCGCCCACCAGAAAAAATATATTTGGTGTGCCATCGCCAAGGACGTCTGGACCCTGGGGGTCTACCACAGACGGAGCACCCACTGCCGGAAAAGATGGGAGGACATTCGCCGCTGGAGCAAGAAGACGGCGGAGGCTCAGCTGGGGATGGCCTCCCAACGTGGGAGGGGTGCCCATTGCACCATGACCCCCCTGATGTTCAGGATCCTGGTGGTGGCGTACTCGGAGTTGGATGGGCGCTTGAGGGCATCACAGCAGCCACAAGGGGGTGAGTACACTCTCATCCTGCTGATTGTGCGTGCAGTGGATGGGTCTGGGTGGGGTAGGTGGGCTGTGGGTTTTCCTAGGCCAGGGCAAGTTCCGTAGGCAAGGTCCCTCCGTAAGGCAGGCCATGTGGCACCCCACTGCAGCTCTGTAGAGTGCCAACTACACCTAGTCATGCCCCTGTGTCATCCATGTGTGCAGATGTCGTCCATAGCCAAATAGGCCATTTCCCAGGAATTGAACAGTGGAGCCCAAGAGCGCAGCGTAGTGCAGGGGGCTTCTGTGTCTGTCGTGTCCGCCAATGGTAGCGGTAATGCATGCACTCAACATGTCTTTCTTCTGTCGTCGTCCCCCCCTTTTTTGTGGTCTCCCTGTTCTTGTGTACATTAGCATCATCAGGCGGAGGAGCAGTGCCACCAGAGCACGAGGGGGCTGCATCCCACATGGCCATGGAGGGCCACACTACGGAATCGGACTTCACCAGTGGGACTGAGGGCGAGGGGAGCTCCACGGCGGGGACAGGAGCTGAGACCAGTGACACGGACTCGTCCTCTGATGGGAGCTCCCTTGTGGTGGCGGCAACATCTGTGCCCCCCATCTACAGGTACAGCCGCCACCCCCCCTTCCAGCACTGTCCTCCCAGCAGCCCCTCAGCCTTAGCCCCGTGCCTGCTCACCCGGGAGGGTGGGCATCACCTTCGCCCCAGGCACCTCAGGCCCTGCCCCAGTCAGCCCTGCTGCCCTCAGTGAGGAGGCCATTGACCTCCTCAGGTCCCTCACTGTTGGGCAGTTTACCATTTTGAATGTCATCCAGGTTGTAGAAAGGCAGTTGCAACAAACAAATGCATTCCTGGAGGGCATTCATTCTGGTCAGGCGGCCCTTCAGCGAGCTTTTCAGACTCTGGCCTCAGCACTGATGGCAGCCATTGTCCCTGTCTCTAGCCTCCACTCTCCATCTTCCTCCACCCAGACCCAATCACCTGTACCCCAGCCTATCCCAAGCACACCTCTAGACCAGCATGCACACACGTTAACACACAAGGGAAGCTCAGGCAAACATAAGCACCACACATCCCACAGGCACTCACGCAAGCATCACACACATGCAGACACACCAACATCCACTGCCTCCACTGTGTCCCCCACCTCATCGTCTTCCTCCTCCCTCCCAGTCTTGTCTACACTCACACCTGCATGCACTACCTCTACAGCCACTACTACCATCACCAGCACATCCACCACCACACCCCGCTCACGTGCAGTCACCTCCCCCACTACCATTCACACGTCCCCTGTGTCCTCTCCCAGTGTGTCTGTGACGCCCCCTCCCAAGATACACAAACACAGGCACACACCCATCCAATAGCCATCCACCTCACAACAGCCTCCAGCGCATGCACCTTGACCCAAAGTCAGCAAACGAACACCTCCTACAACCACAACCTCTTCCTCCACTCCCAAAACCCCTCCAGCTACCCGTCCCAGTGTCTCCAAGAAACTTTTCCTGTCCAACCTTGACCTCTTTCCCACACCAACCCCACCCCATCTGTCTCCTAGGTCCCGAATTAGCACCTCAGCCACAACATCTCTGGGACCAGTGGTGCCTGTAGTCACCGGAATCTGGAGTGCACCGGCCACCAGGGCAGCCAGTGTGGCACGGAGCCACAGCACAGACAGTCCCCCACCTGTGAAGCATCAGAAGTTGGCCAGTGCCCGGCGGGAGAGGGGGAAGACTCTAGCCACCAAAGCCGCTCCTAATGGTCCCGGTGGGAGTGTGGAGTCAGCTGCGACACCTTCCAAGGTGGGGAAGGGGCACAAGAAACTCAGCAAGTCTGGGAAGAGCAGCACGGCGGAGAAGATTGCCATCATCCCCACTGCCCAGGAGGCCACCGCCAGCACCAGCCCTGCTGCCCAGGAGGCCCCCGCCACCAACCCTGCTGCCCAGAAGGCCAGCACCAGCCCAGCTGCCCAGGAGGGCCCCGCCACCAGCCCTGCTGCCCAGGAGGCCACAGCCGTCATCCCCGCTGGGACAGAGTGGACCGCCAGCACAAGCCCCGCTTGGCTAGAGAGGACCGCCAGCACAAGCCCCGCTGGCCTAGAGAGGACCGCCAGCACAAGCCCCGCTGGGCTAGAGAGGACCGCCAGCACAAGCCCCGCTGGGCTAGAGAGGACCGCCAGCACAAGCCCCGTTGGGCCATGAAGGACCGCCAGCACAAGCCCCACTGGGACAGAGAGGACCGCCAGCACAAGCCCCGCTGGGCTAGAGAGGACCGCCAGCACAAGCCCCGTTGGGCCATGAAGGACCGCCAGCACAAGCCCCACTGGGACAGAGAGGACCGCCAGCACAAGCCCCACTGGGCTAGAGAGGACAGCCAGCACAAGCCCCGCTGGGCCATGGAGGACCGCCAGCAGCTGAGTCACTGCAAAGGAGCCCACCGCTCCAAGCACCGCTGAACAGGGCACCGCCGTCTCATGCACCGCTGAACAGGGCACCGCAGTCTCAAGCACCGCTGAACAGGGCACCCCCGTCTCAAGCACCGCTGAACAGGGCACCGCCGTCTCAAGCAACGCTGGCCCATGAGCGCCAAGGGCATTACTGAGTCCGTCACGGGCAGAATGAAGCATTCTGGGCACCATGCCCCCTCCAGAACCAGTGGAGACTGTTATCCACTACCTCTGTCCTTAGCAGGATGAAGCACTCTGGGCACCATGCCCCCTCCAGAACCGGTGGAGAGATACATCCACTACCTCTGTCCTTAGCAGGATGAAGCACTCTGGGCACAAAGCCCCCTCCAGAACCAATGGAGAGATACATCCACTACCTCTGTCCTTAGCAGGATGAAGCACTCTGGGCACAATGCCCCCTCCAGAACCAGTGGAGACTGTTATCCACTTAAGAGACTGTGGCTTTGCACTCCCCAGGATTGAACAGTGGGCAACCCACCCACTGTAGAGACTTGAGAAACTGTGGCTTTGCACTCCCCAGGATTGAACAGTGGGCAAACCACCCACTGTATAGACTTGAGAGACTGTGGCTTTGCACTCCCCGGGATGGAACAGTGGGCAACCCACCCACTGTATAGACTTGAGAGACTGTGGCTTTGTACTCCCCAGGATTCAACAGTGGGCATGTGGCCCCCTCGTGGATTTGGCACCGTGCACTCAACCGGCTGAGGTACCCCCCCCTTTCCCTCCCCCTGAGGTGCCTGTTTTATTGCTATCTAATGCCCCTGCAGTGTTCTCTCTGTCATTTCGGCGATTGAGTGTGGGCCTCGTCCATACCGTGTGGGCCCAGTGTTCCATGGACTTAATTGGAGCACTACCTGGACTACTATGCTTGGTGTATATTTTGTTAATGGTGTATATATATATTTTTGTCTACTTGATTTTAATAGATTACAATGGTTACACTCATTTTCTTTTGTCTGCATTCTTGCGGGGGTTGGGGGTGTAACTGTGATGTATCAATATGGATTAGTGTGTGTGTTGTGGTGGGTGAGGGTGGGGGTGTGGGTGGGGGTGTTGCGTGTGTGTGTTCCTGTTTTTTCCCTCCCCCTTCCCCTGTGTCGTAGGTGCAGTACTCACTGTGGTCTTCGCCGCCGGTGTTCGTGCTCCTGGTAGAGGAGCAGGAAGACTATCGCAGGGAGAATTTGGAGTTCCGGCTCCATGGTGTCCTAGTTCCTCGTAGGGTGTGTAGAGGTGAGAGTTTTCCCTTCGGAATCCTGTTTCCACCGTGTTTTTATCCGCGGTGAATCCGCCCCGGAAAAGGTGGAGGATTGGTAGGTTGTGATACTGTGGGCGGTACTTTGTCCTCCGCCTGTCTGTTGGCGGTGACCGCCAAGCTGTTTGTTTGTACCGCCGTGGCGGTCGAAGTGTTAAAGTGCCTGTCTGTGTTGGCGGTTTTCCGCCACAGTCGTAATTGCAAACTTTTTACCGCCGGCCTGTTGGCGGTCTTACCGCCGCTTTAACACCGACCGCCAGGGTTGTAATGACCACAATAGTGACTGTGTCACCAGCTGGTATTATGTTTGTCTCACCTAACTAATTCTAAATGTGCCAGCTGAAGCTTGTCCTAAACTGACTTTCTGATATGTACAGCAGTAAACATTTTCTGAAATAATCAGTATGTGCAAAAAATTGAATGTATGAATATGTATTAAATAATGAATATGCATGGCCAGATAACGCAGATTGCCCTCGAGCTGTGTTGCATGTACAGATTATGAATTACAAGGTCGGTGTTGAAGGACTGTGGTGTGCCTATGTGCTCTCAGATGTCGAATGGTCTGATGAAATATATAACCTTGGAGCTTTCCAAATCAAATGTTCTCATGCAGCAGTCTAATTAATCCAAATGAGGCATTTTATATACTTAGCAAAGAAGGAAAAAGGATTTGAATTTGTCAACATCAAGCTTAGGGATACAGGCGCTGGACTTGATAATCAAAATAAAACGGGCACTTGATAATTTAATTCGCGTTTTGCTATAGGGAACTCACATTTCATCAGTAAATAGTCAATATCTGTCTGTTTCTTTGCTTTGAATACACCAGGGCATGTAATGTTTTGTACAGTGGATCATGCTGAGTGCTGATGCTTGAAATAGTATAGTAAGGGTTAATGAGTAGAATAGAGGCGTTACTGAAAGTGGCCACCATGGATCAGGAGGATTTAAATGAAAGTTATTTTTGGGGCCGCTGTGATCATACCCTGACAAGGGAACAGTGGCACATTGCTACTGAGATTGGACAGAAGATACAAATCATGACACAGAAAGAGACTGACACTAGGATGAGGAGATTGTCACATTCGAACAGAGAGAAACACATATCTGGGTTTGAAGAAGATATTCAATTGATGCTTGAAAAGTAACTGACTGGCAAAGACACACTGACTTTGGGACAAGGGCATATTGACATTGGAACAGAACGATTCAGACACCAACACTTGGACTGGTATGCACAGAGTAGAGTGGGGACACAGTGAGCATGGAGTAGGGACAAATTGAGAGGGGGAGACAGACACTGGAATATGGATACACCAACTCTGGGGCAGGGGCAAAATGACACTGGAGATGCTGACTCTAGGATAGGACTGCAAAGACATATAACTGGAAATTTAGAGAGGAAGATACTATCACTACCATATTAAATAACTGTTCCTTCAATGAAACTGTCCCTTCAATAAGAAAGTATGATACTGTCATGGGGCTACAAGGAAAAGGGAGATACCCTAACCATATAACAGTACGGTAGAGGCACTGGCAAAGATGCTGATTAAACTAGGGGAGCTAAACTCACACACTGGTGGGAGAGCTGAACCCGAATACTCTCCTGAACCTCAATATCTCATGAACCACAATTTTACCTTTGGCAGTTTGGCTCCAGGATTCCTCTTGTTGATTTAGCAGTAAGAGATTACTCTCCTCATAATTTTCAACATTTTAGCAGAGTAAAGTCAAAATAGAAACTGAGACTTCCCAATAAGTTGTAGATCAGAAATAAAGTTTCAGATTTACTACATCAATCAATAAGTGCTTGTAAAGCGCAACTACTCACCTTTTAGGGTCTCAAGGTGCTGGGGGGGAATGTAGCATTTACTGGTGAGCTGGGTCTCAAAAAAGCCATGTCTTCAGTTCCTTTGTGAAGCTGAGGAGGAAGGTGGTTTGTCTATTGTGGAAAGGAAGGGCTTCCAGGCGGTGGCTGCGAGGTAGGAGCAGGAGTGTCCTCCTGTTCTGGTTTTCCTGATGCGGGATACTTTTGTGAGAGAGAGCTGGGCTGAACATAGGGCGCTGTGGAGTACGTGGAAGTTGGGTCACTGGTTCAGGTAGGCTGGTCCGGTGTTGTGGAGGGCTTTGTGTGCATGGGTGAGGATCTACTGGACTGCTAATGAAAAACATTACAGAGAAATGCATAATGTGCCATGAAGGCTCAAATCCGCAATACAGAATCATACACTGTAAAATAAATCCCTATTTAGGCAATTAAATCTTCCTAGATTCCAAGTATCAAACTCATAAAGAGTACTGACAGCATCCTAATCTGAAGTATTTGTTACAGAGTTTTTGGGGAAGAAAATAAGAAAATCACCCTGATCCTTAAAAGGAAAGGGGTTTTATGCACAATTTATGCATATCAAGGAGTAAAACTGCAAATTCAGCATGGATGGATCATGACTAGGTCGCAGTGGCAAATCAAAGACAACTTCTTAATTATAAAATGTTCTGAGCGTCAACCCATTTCTTAAGGTAAGATAAATCTTTCTCTTGCTGCCTCAGCAACTGCAGTCTGGAGATGTACAGCACAATATAAAACATTTATTAAACAATAGCCCAACAAGTTATGTTCTTCTACATGCTTGCATCAGAGGTTCCAGTGGAAATCCTTCAAAATGATACCCAAGTACATGTTGGGAAGTTTCAGTCACAATAAACGTATTCTAATACAATAGCTCATGTGCGCCATAGCACTCCATGTCTGCAGAAACTATGGGGAGAGAAGACTCGCAGTGGATCACTGATTGAGAGGGAGGAAGCAATAGGAGCAAGATGAACAGAACACCAGAAACTGCGTCCATTTTAAATAAGTGGTGTGTTGCATGAAAATGTGGATGACCATTGCTGTAGTTGCTACCATCTCTAAATTCACTAATCTAAAAGACACTGCTATATGTACAGCAAGTCTACCTACTATCATAGCCAGTTGTCCAATCTTCACATCATTCATTGCTACACCCATTGGAGGAATAATTCCTCCTGAGATATCTAAAACTACTTCTCCAAAACGTGGTTCACCCTAACCAAGCTATGTTCTTCATCCAGCTCACCTACATAATACATTTTAGGAACAACTGAAGCCTAATAGCACAATTCCACCCATAATAGGTTCTCTTCCAGACAAAAGATTTCCACTGACATCATAAAATTTGTTGCACACACTTTAACCTACAAATTCCACTTTCTCCTCTTTCATGGGGCTTCGCTTTGTCGTACACATCTCACCTTTACTCTCCTGGTCTACTTTCATCCTAGGATGTAATTCTGAAAAACGAAATTCTTCTTCTTTTATTTCCGTCAATGCAGTCTTATGTTCCCCAAGTTTCTCTTTATTTTCACTCCGTACTCATTATTATATTCTAAAGCAAAATCATACTCTTCATTACTAAAAAAAAACACATATTCTTTGTTCAAATTAGTACCAATCGGGTGCAATTATCCTCAAATGCTCACCATATCTAATTTCTCTGTCATTCTCATTATTATCCAAGGACACGTTGCAAACAGTTAGACAAGGAAAAATACATTTTCCATGATGGAAAATTTACAGTGACATAATAGTGAATATGACATGTCTAAATGTACAAATTTTGCACTTATTCTTTAGGTTCCTGTGCTGTTCTCAAAATCTTCTCCTGAATAACAACCTTTTCAGGAACTCACTTTTTAAATAGTCAATCACAGTCTTGTATATGTCTGTTCATTCTACTGCCGGCGCATTGTTAGGACCAAGCCTTGCTGGTTCTTGTGTCGGTCATTCAGTAGCAACCTTACACTCTAACCACAGATCTCCAGGGACTACAATCTCAAACAATGTATTTCAGTCCATACCATTGGAGAAATGTGTGTCAGCTTTTGTATGTCCTTGTACCACTTTGTTGGTCTTCTCACAATTTTGGAAAATTATGCATAAAAGAATATAAATCAGCTCTTGTCCATTGAACATTCACCACATTCCCTTCATGTACTTCCCTTAAAGGGAATTCTGCCACAGAATAATCTCCTGAACCCAAATTTTACCTTTGGCAGCATGGCGCCAGGAGTTATCTTTTTGATTCAGGAGTAAGAGACTACCCTCTTGATCAATAACCCAATTTTAGCAGAGTAAACTCAAAATAGAAATAACAGAGTTCTAGATCAGAAAAAAAGTTTAAAGATTTATTACTGGATTGTTAGTGAAAAATATATGGAGAGAACTGCATAATTTGCCAAAAAAGCTCAGCTACAGAATCATAAATCATAATATGAATCCCAGTTTAGGCAACTAAATATTTCTAGCTTCTAAGTGTCAAAATCACAAGGAGTACTGACAGAATCTAAGGGACTGAAAAAATCTCAAAACAATCAGTCTTGGGTCGAAAGTAAGAACACCCCTCAAATTCAGAGGGTTTTGTACATAATTTGTGCATATCAATTAATAAAATTGCAAATTCACCATAATATGATCATGGTTAGGTCACAAAGGCAAATCAAAAACAACTTAGTTATGAAAGGTTCTTATTAATAGCATATATCTTAAGGTAAGAGATGTTTTCTGCTTGCTTCCTCATCAACTGTAGTCCATACATTTTCACTATAAAATAAAATGTTTCTTAAACAGTAGCCCATGGAGTTATGTTCTTTTACACACTTGCATCAGATTTCAGTGGAAAACCTTCAAAATGATATATCAGGTACACAATGGAAAGTTTAATTTATTATACATGTATTCTACTATAGTAACTTGTGTTTGTCAGGGCGCGAATGACTGTAGAAACGGTGAGGAGAAAAGATTAATAGCGGGTCATTGATTAAGCGGGGGAACGAGCAGGAGTGGGATAAGCAGAATACCAGAAACTGTTCCCATGTGGCAAAACTATACTTCATTATTAATCATATTTTTAAACAAAATAATCAAATTGTTTTAAGCACAACATCATTAGTCCATTGCTTATGGCCAAATGCATCATAAAAATTATTAATTCGCTTAAATAATGTGTTACTCAAAATTGTACATTAAAAAAAGATTTGACACAGGCACCATGACAACTAGATACTGAAAAATACACTCGTACTAGATAGAGAATCATGACCCATTAAAGAGTAATGCTTAAACAGAATCTTGATACTACAGACTCTGAGCCTGATAGTGGAAGTCAGGCTACTTAGAATGGCAAAGATACTGAAAACAGCATAGAACACAGAATAATTTCCAGACACATAATTAGTGCCTAAGAAGGATGCCCAATTCAGGGTAGTCCAGCAACAGACGTTTCTTAGGCAAACCCACAAATTGCTTTCGACACACGTCTTACCACAACCACTGGCAGCATCTTGTAAGTGGTGGAAAATACCCTTAACTGTACATTATACTCTTAGAAATGGTTCCAAAATCAGTACTCTAGTTTGGGAAAGATATGATTGTTATTGAATTATGACTGTGAGAAACTGGGTTATTGGTTGAGGGCGGTGAAACCATAGTCAAGCAGCAACCACAATCCCATGTCACAATGAAACAGGAAAAGTCACTAAATTAACCTGCGCTTAACCCTGTGGTAGCTTGGCACAAAGCAGTCTGGCTTAACTTGAAGGCAATGTGCAAGGTATTTATGCAGCATTCACACAGTAATAAAGTGAAAATAAGAAAAATCCCACACCAATTTAGAAAAATAGAGTAACATATATTAAATTATTTCACACCAAGATGGCAAAAATCCCGACAGTTATTGCTGTAGTGTGACGATCCTGTTGGGCATCGCAGACGGTTGTGTCTGGAGCTTGACTTTGGCGGTCACTGCAGGATGTCAATGCAGTCTAGAAGAGAATCAAAATGTCAGGATTTCTCCTTCTTCTTCAGAGGAGTGCACTCTGGTGACAAACAAGGGCCCAGGATCTGGGGAGGCACCTATTGGGGATCAGAGACTCACTCTTGCAGAGGCCAGAATGGTTAAGACAGGTGCAGTTGCAGGTCCTTGCAGATCCAATCCAGTTGCAGCAGGTCAGCAGGGCAGTTGAAGGGATGCTTCCTGAGCATATTTGCCTCTAGCTGTGAACAGGAGGTCCGTCAGCTGAGTCACTTCAGGTAAGCTGGGATAAAGGGAGCAGGTCCATGTTTCCCTCTCAGGTAGCAGGACTCAGGCAGCAGGGTCATCCTCTGGCAGTCCTTCTTTTGTTGTATCCACAACTGCAGGTGTGTACTGAAGTGTGGGTCTCAGGGTACGGTATTTATACCTTGTGCCAGCTTTAAAGTTAGAGAAACTTCTAAAAAAACACCTCCCCCTCACACACACACACATCTGGCTTTAGAATTTCCTTTATTTCCCTGCCCAGACTTTAAGATGTCTGGGGTGATAAAATGCTAGTGTAAAGCTATTTGTGGGTGCAGGAGGCAGCCCCTATTGAAGGGTAAGTGTGGTAGGTGACAGCTGCACCGCCACCTACTTTTAACAGATCGCTCTCCTGCCAAAACATTTCCCCCTTTGTGACACTATCTGGGAAGAATACACAAAGGCCAACTACCAACAACACCTTGTCATGTTACCCAGCATACAAGCTGCAGGCACCAATTGGTTAGGACAAGAAAATAACAACTTCCTAAAGGTGGCATTTTTCAGAATTGTGACTTACAATTCAACTTTACCATTAAGGGGGATTGTAAATTACAATTCTCTAGAGATCAAACACACAACTAATTTAAGAGTTTTTTACTAGCAAGATAGGTAAATTTTAAAGGTACATGTTAAAGTTTTTAAAGAAAAAGCACCCTGCTCTATGGACTCTTTAGGGCCTACCCTAGAGGTACTTTGAATGTATTAAAGAGGAAGATTTAGGCCTGGCAAGATGTTTATTTTGCCAGATCGATTTAGCTGTATAAAACTACACACAAGCTGCAATGGCAGGCCTGAGATGTTTACCAAGGCTAGTTAAGTGGATGGCACAATAAGTGCTGCAGGCCCTCTACTAGCATTTAATTTACAGACCCTGGGCATGTCGTATACCATTCTACAAGAGACTTATGAGTAAATTAAATATGCCAATCGGGAATAAAGCAGTCTAACTGTGGTAAGGGGAGAGAACGCAAAAAACGTTTGCACTGGATAGCAGTGGTAAAGTGCATAGAGTTCTAAAGCCAAAAACAACCCAAATTGCAGCAAAATAGAAGGGGAGAAGACAACACATTTGAGGAAATACTACACCGAGGATGTCAGGTCTAACACTAATGTGATGAGATTTTAAGACGCATGCTATTTGGACCATGTAAGAAATGGTGAGATTTGACCGGGCTGATTAAAGTGGTATTATGCAATAAATTTTAGTGACATCAGATCTGAAACGTTCTAGCTTGATATGCTATATTCAGTTATGCGTCTAGGATGAAGGTGCCTCTTTTCCAGTATGTTTAACGAAATGATTGAGAAACATACTGTGGTAACTTCTGACAAATGCTGCCACATTAAAGCCCAAGTCTTTTACAGGGTCATTTCCCAGACTTTTTGCTTTTTGCCTCCTTATTTTTCTGACCTTTGTTGGCTGACGTTTTAACTCTGAGCACTTTTTTACTGCTAACCAGTGCTGAAGTGCATGTGCTCTCTCTTACAAATTTGGTATGATTGGATTATACCTAATCGGCATATTTAATTTACCTATAAGTCCCTTGTAAAGTGGTACCCTTATACCCAGGGCCTAGAAATTAAATGCTGCTAGTGGGCCTGCAGCGCTGCTTGCGCCACCCACTGAAGTAGCCTGTCTAACCTATCAAAGGCCTGCTAGCGCAGAGCCTGTGTGCGCAGTTTTCTGTCACAGGGACCTGGCATCTAAATTTACTTGCCAGGCCCAGAACTACCCTTTTACTTCATGTAAGTCACCCCTAAAGTACGCCCTAGCTAGCCCTTTGGGCAGGGTGCCATGTATGTATGTAGAAGGAAGGACATGTGCCATGTTGCGTGGCCTGTCCTGGAAGTGACAAACAGCCTAACTTGGTGTCTCACTGCTGTGAGTGCTGCCTCCTCATAGGATTGCATTGGAGATGCCCCGCCTTATGTGTAAGGGGTATTGTCTGATTTATGAGGGGTAGCGTAGGCATGTTTGGTATGGTTGTGATAGTGGTGAGAAATGCTGCTTACTGGTGTAGGTGTATTTTTTATTACTATCACAGAAATGCCACTTCTAGAAACTGCGCATTTATCTGTGCTTATGACTTTGGTGTTTTACAGCTTGCCTCCAATCAACGTCTGGGCAGACTGACAGTTGGGGCTTTGTGCATACCTCTCAGACAGCCTGAACACAGGAAGGGTGGAGGTGACACAGAGGTGCATCTACATATTGTAAAGCCTTCCTGGGCTGAGAGAAGGGAGAGGCGGGGCACACCTGCATTTGTAAAGACTGTGCCCTGGCCTCACACAATAGGGTCGTTAACCCCCCACTGATGTTTGGAGCCTGTGCTGAAAGGAGAGAGGGGGCACTCCCAGAACCAGTTGTAACTGGCTGGAACCTCCTCTCCCTACCATTGTGCAACACTGTAAGAACTGACTATAAGTACAGAGGAATTTTCCCCACAATTTGAACATTCTTGGAACTGGAAACTGGACACAGAACGCTGATGAATGGACTCACCAGGAAACCACCTTGGACTGCTGCTGTAGTGCTGACCTGTGACCTGCCTAGTCACTAGGAGAAACTTCCACCATCTGCATTCCTTGTGCTGGTCTGTAGTTTGGCCCACGAGCCCTGTGCTCCTTTTGACTCCTGATTGCTCCCAGGGGCAGGGTGCTGTGCCCCTGACCCCTGCACCGATCTCTCCAGCGTTTTCTTAGCACTTTGGAAAAGCGCTCTTCTCGTGAAATTACTGGAAAAGATCACCGCTGCAGCCCAGGCTGCAAGTTTTACTTTAGCGCTGTAAAAAGCGCTGTGCTCTGCTCTCCGAGATCACCGCCGCAACCCGGGCTTTTGATTTGCCTTCAGCACCGGGTCTGCGCTGTTTCTAGTGCCCCCGGGGCACATTAACAAAAGAATCGGAGCAAGCGTGCTCCTCTCGGCGCCCCCGAGGCACCTCCCGCTTCCGGGAGCGCCCCCGGGGCACCAGCCACCTTCCATTCCACAGGAAGCCTCCCGGCGGCTCGGGAGAGGCTTCCCTCACTCGCGCACCACATCGGGTGCGGGCGAGTGTTTCCTCGGGCCCCCGGATGGGTCCGAGTGTCATTCCTCATGTGAGGCAGGACTCGGGGAAGGCGCAGGGAGCGCCCCTTTCCCCGGTCGTTGCTCCAGGAGCGGGACGCTCCTTTCCTTTTACGGGTCATTTCTTCTCGGCATAATTAGGAAGAGAGACCTCGACGGAGGTCCCTTCCCACTTTGGCACCCAGCATTGTTCAGTGGGCTGTGCCCGTTCCCCACCCCACGGACAGGGTGTGCGGAGGCCTAGGCAGGCCCCCACCCTGAACGGAGGCCCTCGGAGGGGCCTGTTCATAAGGAGAGGGTGCCAATCGCCCCTCTTCCCTCCAGAACATCGCGCAGCCCCCGTTTTGCGCGCCGGAGCGCTGGGGCCCTCTACACCCACCTTTAGGCACTGGAAGTGCCCAAATCAACTGGAAGCAGGTACTCTGTAGGAAATCTAGGCTCTAGGAGCCTAATACCGACTTATACATGTTTTAGGTTTCCTACCTGTTTACTGGTGATACATATGTGTGATAATGTTCCTTTTATGGGCATGTCTAGTTAATATGTACGTATATGACTTGTGGTATATTCTCTAATGTTCCTTTTATGGGTGTTTAGGAATTGTTCATGACAAAGTGCATATATTATTTACTCTAATTCCTGACTACTGCGTATGTTGCAGAATCCTGAGTACTTACGTGTTCTAATGTGACAACTGCATATTCTTGCAGAGTATTAGTAACTTGTATAACATACTGACAACTGCTAAGGTAGCAGGGTATTATTTACATGTAATGTTGGTCTAATTATGTTTTGTGCAATACAGATTCTTTTTACATAGGTCAGTGTTGTGTTTACTTTGTGGTGTATATGTTGCATCACGTGTGTTGTGTGTTGTGTGTTGTGCAAACGCTTTACACATTGCCTCCAGGTTAGGCCTGACTGCTCCTGCCAAGCTACCAAGGGGGTGAGTAGGGGTTATTTTGGATGTGTAATTCCCTTGCCCTGACTAGAGTGGGTAGGTTCTGCCTGGCTGAGGTAACACCCTAGCCAACCAGATACCCCATTTCTACCATTTAGTAATAAGGTACGTATTATCTTACAAGATAGGGACATGGACTGAAAGGCGCTTGCCAAGTTTGTTATCTGCAGATGGGAGAGGTCACTGCAGTTTCCATTACCATAGCGATGCAGGTTGTCTGACCCTGGAAACTTGCTTTGATCAAAATGGTTTGATAATTGAATGTTTTATTTTGAGAAGTCAAATTCAAGCACATATGTCTTTAAAAATGACAGATCCTCCTGTTCTAGGCACTCAGTAGATATAAAGAATAGTGCCGAATATGGTGGCTTCACTGCAATAGTAGAGTTAAAGGGTCCGGATGTAACTTTATTGATCCAAATAGAAATGATCATGGTGAAATAGGTCATTATTTTTTCACAGTTATGAAGAGATCTGGGGACCAAACTACAGTCTACTGTATTTAATTTAGTGTAAACCTTGAATATTTCTTCTGTGGTGCGCATGGTATCTGTGAGGCTTACAAGAAGGTGTTTTGCCCTGTTGCATGTTGCGTTTATTTTAGCAATGGGAATGTATCTGGCACTTGTGAAGGGGCAGCTTCTGAATAAGATTTGATCCACCATCTCTCAGGAGCTGTCCTCTTTCCTTTTATGTACAAAGGGGCATATTTATACTCCGTTTGCGCCGAATTAGCGTCGTTTTTTTCGACGCAAATTCGGCGCAAAACTAACGCCATATTTATACTTTGGCGTTAGACGCATCTAGCGCCAAAGTATGAGGAAAGAGCGTCATTTTTTTGCGTGAACGCCTTCCTTGCGTTAATGAGATGCAAGGTAGGCGTTCCCGTCTAAAAAAATAACTGCGCCGCAAATGCGTCGTATTTATACTCCCGGGCAAAAATGACGCCCGGGAGTGGGCGGGGCAAAAAACCCCGCATTTGCGCCGGATTTTAGCGCCTGGGTCAGGGCAGGCGTTAAGGGACCTGTGGGCTCAAAATGAGCCCACAGCTGCCCTCCCATGCCCCCAGGGACCCCCCCTGCCACCCTTGCCCACCCCAGGAGGACACCCAAGGATGGAGGGACCCACCCCAGGGACATTCAGGTAAGTTCAGGTAAGTATAATGTTTTTTATTTTTTTATTTTTTATTTTGGCATAGGGGGGCCTGATTTGTGCCCCCCTACATGCCTCAATGCCCAATGAACATGCCCAGGGGACATAAGTCCCCTGGGCATGGCCATTGGGCAAGGGGGCATGACTCCTGTCTTTACTAAGACAGGAGTCATGTAAATGGCGTCTGGGCGTCGTTAAAAATGGCGCAAATCGGGTGGAGGCGATTTTTTGCGTCAACCTGACTTGCACCATTTTTAAGACGCCCTAGCGCCATTTTTCCCAACGCCGGCGCTACCTGGTGTACGTGGTTTTTTTCCACGCACACCAGGCAGCGCCGGTCTGCTTGCGCCGGCTAACGCCATTCAATAAATACGGCGCCCGCATGGCGCTTCAGAATGGCGTTAGCCGGCGCAAAACTTTTTGACGCTAAACTGCGTTAGCGCAGTTTAGCGTCAAAAAGTATAAATACGGGCCAAAATATTTTACTTGTAGGAGACGGTAAACTAATGCGTGAAGAAAGCTTACGGAAGTATAGTTTGACAAAAATGGAACAGCCTGAAATCCTTGTTTGTCAATGGACAAATAATGATGAAACCACTAGAAAAAGAAGTGTTAATGTGCTTGAAAAATCCTTATTTATAAAACAGAAACTGAGCAACAACTGAGCAATATTCACTACTACCAGAGGCCTCATCTGATCATTTTATTAAAGCCCTCAATACGATCTAATGCAAAAGATGAAAATGTAAGAAGGAACAACACGTTCTGAACAACAATCCAAGGGTATTAGCGATACATACCATCTTCTAATTCCTAAAAAAATATTGACATACACAGTTAACATTCCTTTATGTTGTCAATAATTCATCTCCCCTCTCAAATTATTCATCCCGGCTAAGTGCTCACAGTTAACACCATTTCTGCTTTTCTGCTCTTAGAGCAGCCGTATTGCCCTCTTGAAGGCCAGAATATTATGCCTGCTCTAGTGTGCTTTTTCAGTTTCTGGATTGTGGCTACCAGGCAATCTGGTTTATATTCAGTTTGCTATCAGGTAGCACAAAATGTACCCTTCAAGTGCTGTTTTTTCTAAGTCTGGGTGAAATTTAAATTGCACCAGGGCAATTTGCATAATTTTGGGAATTTCGTGTTAAGGTTGTTACGTGAAATTCCTAAAATCTACGCCATTTATTGTAATTATGCACCAATTCGAGGTAATTTGTTTTAAGAATTTACCACACATGCACAGGAACAACAGAACGATAGCTGCTGATGTTCCTGGTGCTCTTGGTTAAATGCAGTCTCACATGGGAAAATTGTTACAAGGATGCTTTTTGTGCAAAAATACAGCACAAAATGATGGCTTTGCATTTTGCATAATTACCTGTCATTTTGCTTAATTTGATGTAATTACGTGTAAGCAAATAATGCAAATGTCTGACACCTCTAGGTTTTTCACTGCGTTTATCAACAATCTACTGTCACCATTGCATTACATTTTTAATATCAAGTGAAAGGGTCATTTTGCATTCTTTTCTAATATTTTCTCATGCTATTTTTTAGAAGTCATTCGATTCTGATAATAATAACTGTTCATGTAACATATCGTTGGACCTATACCGTGTCAAACAGCTTTGACAACCGTTCATTATGGCAACATCAATTTTAAAATGTATTTATGTTCCATTTTTACACATTAAGCACTCGCCTTGTGTGCTTGAAAGGCAGACTTTAGGGGTGACATAGATCATGTGTAAAAGTGTGATTTCTAAGCGACAAAGCACTTTCCTAAACATGCATCAATAGTCTTAAACCTCAGCCAGGCATATCACCATGGTGTTCTTCGGAGCAAATCACTTTAGTTGTATATGTGGCTAGTATAAGTACATGCTGTAGGCCACATATGACATTTAAGTTGTATGCCACTTTAACACTGCCTAACTGGAAAACTGAATAGTCCAGCAGGGTGTAACTAATTTTGTACACTAAAGATATTGGGGAGACCAGCACACACACACTTGCACTGAACGGCATAACAACACAACTACATTCAATAAAGGGAAAACACAGGGGACACAAGCTAGGAAAAGAAATATTTCTGTACTGTATATCTCACAAGTCGTGTTGAGTTCTTATCTGGTTTATACCTATGATGGGGCAAACACCCCTGTCTGACCGCATGAGCAGGGCTAATTGGCGAATCGCAGCCGGGCCATCCTTGAAAGGTTTACTGTTCTTGGAAAAGTATAACCGGCAACAAAGAGGAGGGGCAAAGAAAAATAACAGGTACAGACTGCTCAATTTGATGAAAAGCAAACTCACTCAACCAGACCCACGGCAACCATTAATGCTACCTGATAGTGGTAGTTAGTAGAAGCACTATCTTGAAAATATTGCAGAAGCTAGGATTTGAACACCAGGTGTGTGAAAACAGATGTCATTGTAAATGTAGTAGAACTAAACTGGAAATCTGAACTTGGGAGAAAACAGAAGCGTGTGATGTACAGTCTGCAAGAATGGGCCACCCGTATATGATTCCTCTTGCCCATGACTCAGGATGCTTTGTTTCCTCTAGAGGGCTAATCCTGAAATATAGACACAGTGACCTTAAAATGGTTCCATTATTAAATAGAATAATTCACAATGCTATATGAGGAGGAAAGTGTGATTGTGTTTGCAAATGAACTCCTAGACAGGAGAATATTTAACTCATTGCATATAATAGATTATGGCCCTCATTACAACATTGGCGGTAAAAGGCGCTTACCGCCGTGCAGAAGACCGCCTAAACAGCACCGCGGCGGCGGTATTCCGCCACAGCTATTATGACACACATCTTGGAATCCACCGAAATTCAGACACCCACACAACACCGCCACACCAAAGGTCAGTGATAAACTGGCGGAAACAAATCCTCCACCTCCACGCCAACAGAAACATGCCCATACTATTATGACCCACGAATCCACGCGGCGGACTTTGAACCGCGGTATTCCATTGGCGGTACACACCGCCGCGCTCAAAATACACACAAATCTCCAAAACACTGCCACATTGGACAATTACAAATACACACACCTGATACACATACACACACCACTCCCACACACCCCACACAATATAAAACACACACTCACATCACCCACAAACCCCTATGACCAAAAAATCACGAACGAAGGCCAGAGAGAGAGCACAGAATAGACAACCCCATCACACAGAGGCACACAACACCATCACCCACACAACATCCACGCACAAAACACCACACACCACTACACTCACCACACTCATCACCACATACACCACCCCACACATCACCCACACCACCCCATGTCACGACATAGACACCCCCGCTTCTCTGAGGAGGAGCTGAGGGTCATGGTGGAGGAAATCGTCCGGGTAGAGCCACAGCTATTTGGCTCACAGGTACAGCACACATCAATAGCCAGGAAGATGGAGTTATGGCGCAGAATAGTGGACAGGGTGAACGCTGTGGGACAGCACGCAAGAAATAGGGAGGACATCAGGAAGAGGTGGAACGACATACGGGGGAAGGTGCGTTCAACGGTCTCCAGGCACAACATCGTGGTACAGCGGACTGGCTGCGGACCCTCACCTCCTCCCCCACAACTAACAACATGGGAGGAGCAAGTCCTGACCATCTTGCATCCTGAGGGCCTCGGAGGAGTCGGTGGAGGATGGGACACGGGTAAGTCAAATCTTAACTATCATATCCCCCACCCTACCTGCATGCTATCACACACCCCCACCCTCACACCCTCCCCTATCACTCAAAATCCTCACTAATCTACCCATAACACAAACCACCCATCCCAACACCAAGCCCGGCATGACACAACTAAGCATGGACACCCCTCACTAAAGCATGCCCACTGCACACACCCAGAACACCCCCCCCAACCATCATCACCCAAACCCCCACACAGGAATGCTTGCACTTGCGTACACAAACACCCACCCATTGCACACCATTACACACACACATGCAATAATCATGCTCTTATGCCCCTGCAGGAAACCGAAGGACCGTCACCACACCAGAGGGTCCAGACAACACCACTCCACCCCCAGAAGAGGCCCACAGTGACGAGAGCAGCTCTGCCCTACTGGATCCTGATGACCAGCCCAGACCATCGTGGGCCTCGGGACAGTCGGTTCCCATTGCACAGGCACAGCCCAACACCGACCTTCCACCCTCTGGTAACACCAGCACAGCACCCACCCAGCGGGCCCAAACCTCCCTACCCAGGACAGGTCAATCAGCGGTGTGTCCACCACTACAGGGAACCCAGGATAACCCACCACCCCAACAACAACAGGGACCTGGGGGCAGTGGTAGTGGGCACACGGTCCAGGGGACGGAGGCACTGGAACACAGGGGAACTGGGAGGGCTGCTGTGCGACAGGGGGCGGACAGGCCAAGGGAACCCACTCTCCACGAGGCCCTATCCTCCATCATGGGAGCATACCACCACTCCCAGGAGACGATGGCAACGGTCCTGGACAAGTAGCAGGAGACCCTGCGCCTGCAGGACGAACTGTATTTGGGGTTCAGGGAGGAGCTCAGGACTATCAGCTCCGCCCTGGGCACCATCATAGGGGTGCTGAAGGACATACAGCAGACCTTGAGGGACACCGTGGCACTCCAAGGGGCCCCTGACACTAGCCAGGACGATGAACTGCCCACCACCTCCGCCGGCGCTAGTGGACAGGACGCCCCGCCACAGGACCAACACACCAGCACCCCACCCCCTGCAGACGGACAACCACCACGCAAGCGGGCCCTGAGATCCAGGAACAGGACAGAGCAAGATGGCAAGACCCCCGCCAGGAAATGAGACCACCCTGATTGTCACCCCACTGTCCCACTTTGTTACCCTGTCCATACTTGAACTGCCCCAGCTCCACTTCCTATGCCCAGATGGGCAGTGCACCTGTGACACTAATAGACTGGACTCTGCCATGGACATTCCTCTGACATCACCCATCCTCATTTTACAAACCCCTCACATTTCAGAGCACTTCAATAAACACCCTTGAAATACAAAACAATCTGGAGTCAGTCTGTGATTTAGTAAATATGTATTATCAATGACAGTGTCATAATGGGTTTACCATTGTAAGGCTAACATACCTATGTCACACATCACATGCCCTTGAAGGATGCAAGCAGTTGACACGTAGGTAACCACACCTGTGAAACCGTAATGGAAGGGTACAACTCAGTTTCCAAATAGTGATTTAATTTAAATCGAGAAACAGGATAGAGGTAGACGTGTGAAAGTTAATGTAATGCTAAAAATGAAAATTTTCTCACCTGTGTCTCACTGGAAATATTGCTGTATGACTGACTCCCTGTAGTCGTTGTCTTCTTCCTCAGCTTCATCCTCATCACTGTCCACAGGCTCCACAGACTCCACAGCTGCTACAACACCGTCATCTGGATCATCCTCCTGCAGAAAAGGCACCTGGCGTCGCAAAGCCAAATTATGGAGCATGGAGCAGGCCTTCTTCGGTGAGTAGAATAGGGATCCACCTGTCATATGGAGGCACCTGAACCTTGCCTTCAGGAGGCCGAAGGTGCGTTTGATCACCCTCCTAGTCCGCCCATGGGCCTCATTGTACCGTTCCTCTGCCCTGGTCCTGGGATTCCTCACAGGGGTCAATAGCCAGGACAGGTTGGGGTAACCAGAGTCCCCCAATAGCCATACACGGTGCCTGTGGAGTTGACCCATCATATCAGGGATGCTGCTATTCCGCAGGATGTAGGCGTGATGCACTGAGCCAGGGAACATAGCATTTACCTGCAAGATGTACTGGTCTGCCAAACAGACCATCTGGACATTCATGGAATGATAACTCTTCTTGTTCCTGTACACCTGTTCACTCCTGCGGGGGGGACCAGAGCTACATGGGTCCCATCAATGGCACCTATGACGTTGGGGATATGTCCAAGGGCATAGAAGTCACCTTTCACTGTAGGGAAATCCTCCACCTGAGGGAAAATGATGTAGCTCCTTACGTGTTTCAGCAGGGCAGACAACACTCTGGACAACACGTTGGAAAACATACGCTGGGACATCCCTGATGCCAATGGCCACAGTTGTCTGAAAAGACCCACTTGCAAGGAAATGGAGCACTGACAGCACCTGCACGTCAGGGGGGATTCCAGTCGGATGGCGGATTGGTGACATCAGGTCTGGCTCCAAAAGGGTACATAGTTCCTGGATAGTGGCACGGTCAAACCGGTAGGTGACGATGACATGTCTCTCTTCCATTGTCAACAGGTCCACCAGCGGTCGGTACACCGGAGGATTCCGCCATCTTCTCATAAGTCCCAGCTGACGGTGCCTACGAAGGACAACAGCGAAGAACCAGTCATTATTCCTCCAGGTATGTACCCACAGTTACACACAAGACTACACCACTCACAAAACACTTCCTGTATGTGTGTTGACTGTAGGCCTAGCTATGTGTGACGCAGTAGTAAATGAAGCCATGTGGGCCCCTGAAATGGCATCTGCCTGACCTCTAAACTGGGACAATGGGATTGTGGGGTAACTTCGCTGGCGTTGCACACCGTCGCGGTAGGCGGTCGTAGACCGCGGCGCAATGCTGCATTGGTTAACATTGGACCCTATGGGTCCCAGAAGCCAATGAACAGGTGCGCCGGCGGTGATGATGCGCACCGCCGCGGACGTCACCACCGCGGACGTCACCGCCATTTTCTATCTGTTCAATCACTAGATACCTGACCTTCGACAGGAGAGGACCTACACTGCAAGTGCTGCTGTGACCTCGGTCTGGAAGCGACGATGGCTGCTGCGTCTGGGGAAAGGGCCCCTGCCTTCCCTGCACAGGAGTTGGAGAAACTGGTAGACGGGGTCCTCCCCCAGTACACGCTACTCTACGGACCTCCAGATCAACAGGTTAGTACACAGGGAGCACGTTGTATGGGCTAGGCCTGGGTGGAGAGGGCTGGTTGGAAGAGGGAAGGGCGCAGAGTTCATAGGACAACAATGCATGGGAATGAATGGGCCACATGGCCACAGTAGGGAGGGGGCCACTCACAACGACGGTGCAGTTGTTAATGACTGTTCCACTTCCCTTGTGCATGTCATGTAGGTCAGCGCCCACCAGAAGAGGGACATTTGGCGTGCCATCGCTAAGGAGGTCTGGACCCTGGGGGCCCACCACAGACGGGGCACCCACTGCCATAAGAGATGGGAGGACATTCGCTGCTGCAGCAAGAAGATGGCGGAGGCTCAGCTGGGGATGGCCTCCCAACGTGGGAGGGGTGCCCGTCGCACCATGACCCCCCTGATGTTCCGGATCCTGGCTGTGGCCTACCCGGAGTTGGATGGGCGCTTGAGGGCATCACAGCAGACACATGGGGGTGAGTACAACCTCATTCTGCTGACTTTGCGCGTAGTGAAGGGGTCTGGGTGGGGGAGGTGGGCTGTGGGTGTCCCTAGGCCAGGGCGAGGCCCCTCCGTAATGTATACCATGTGGCACACTACCCCACCTCAGCAGAGTGCCAAGTCGAGGTACAGTTGTCCCTGTGGCATACATGTGCGCAGATGTCAACCATTGCCATGTAGGCCATATCCCAGAAATTGCATGTGCAGAGGGCAGGAGCACAGCGTAATGCAGGGGGCTGCTGCGTCTGTCTTGTCTGCCAACGGTAGCGGTAATCCATGCACTAAAACTCTCTTTCTTCTGTCTCCCCCCCTTTTTCTGCTCTCCCTGTCCTTTTGTACATCAGCATCAACAGGCAGAGGTACAGTGGCACCGGAGCATGAGGGAGCTGCATCCCACATGGCCATGGAGGGCCACACCACAGACTCTGAATGCACCAGTGGGACGGAGGGCGAGGGAAGCTTCACGTCGGCCACCGGATCACCAAGCAGCGACACGGACTAGTTCGCCGATAGGGGCTCCCTTGTGGTGGTGGCACCATCTGTGCCCCCCACCTCTACAGGTAGAGCTGCCACCTCCCCTTCCAGCCCCGCCCTCCCAGCAGCCCCTCAGCGTTCGCCCCGTGCCCGCTCACCCAGGAGGGTGGGCATCACCTTCGCCCCAGGCACCTCAGGCCCTGCCCCAGTCACCCCTGCTGCCCTCAGTGAGGAGGCCATTGACCTTCTCAGGTCACTCACTGTTGGCAGTCTACCATTGTGAATCCCATCCAGGGTGTAGAACGAGAGTTGCAATACAGTAATGCATTCCTGGAGGGCATTCATTCTGGTCAGGCTGTCCTTCAGCGAACCCTGCAATCTCTGGCCTCAGCACTGATGGCAGCCATTGTCCCTGTGTCTACCCTCCCCCCTCCAACTTCCTCCACCCAGACCCAATCTCCTGTACCCCAGCCCATCCCAAGCACACCTACAGACCAGCATGCACACAAGTCAACACACACAAGTAGCTCAAGCAAACATTGGCACCACACACACCACAGGCACTCACGCAAGCCTCACCCACGTACAGACACAGCAACATCCACTGCCTCCACTGTGTCCCCCTCCTCTTCTTCTCCCTCCTCCCTCCCAGTCTCGTCTACACACACACCTGCATGCACCACATCTACAGGCACCATGAGTCACACAAGGACACCCAGCACCACAAACCTGCACTCACCACCTCCACTGCCATTTACACGTCCCCTGTGTCCTCTCCCAGTGTGTCTGTGACGCCCCCTACCAAAGTACACAAACACCGGCAATCACGCACCCAACATCCATCCACCTCACGACAGCCTCCAGTACCTGCACCTGCACCCAAAACACCAAAAGTGACACCTCCGACAACCACCTCCTCTTCGTCCACTCCCGACCGCCTCCAGCTACCCATCCCAGTGTTTGTCAGAAACTGTCCCTCTGTAAAGTTGACCTTTTTGCCCCCACCCCACCCCCTCCAATTCATCAGTCCCGTCGTAGCGCCTCAGCCAAAAAGCCTCCAATACCAGTGGTGCCTGTTCAAGGTTTGTGGAGTGCACTGGCCACCAGGGCAGGCAGTAGGACCCGGAGCCAAGGCACTGGCAGCCCACCCCCTGTAAAGGCTCTAAAATTGGAAAGTGGACGACGGGACCGTGTTAAGACTCCTGGTGGGAAAACAACTGACATGGGTTCCAAGTGGATTGGAGAGTCAGCTGTGACTCCACCAAAGGTGGGGAAGGGCCAGAGGAAGTCTGCCCAGCCTGTTGTGAGTGTCACGGCGGAGAAGTGCGCCATCATTTCCGGCGGTCGACACACAACCGCCAGCACCGTCGTCACTGGTCAGGAGACCACTGCCAGAGTCACAGCCCAGGAGGGCCCAAGTATCGTCACTGGTCCAGAGACCACCGCCAGAGTCACAGCCCAGGAGGGCCCAAGTATCGTCACTGGTCAGGAGACCACCGCCGGAGTCAGTGCCCTAGAGGGCCCCGGCTGCCACAGCCCCGCTGGGCAATGATGGAACGTCATGCCACACACCAATGCCCAGTGTAGAGAACGTCATGCCACAACCCAATGCCCAGTGTAGAGAACATCATGCCACACACCAATGTCCGTATCAGAACCGCCATGTCAAAGCACCGCTGAACAGTCCAGAACCGCCATGTCAAAGCACCGCTGAACAGGGCAAAGACCTCCATGTCAAAGCACCGATGAACAGGGCAAAGACCACCATGGCAAAGCACCGCTGAACAGTCCAGAACCACCATGTCAAAGCACCACTGAACAGGGCAAAGACCGCCATGTCAAAGCACCGCTGAACAGGGCAAAGACCGCCATGTCAAAGCACCGCTGAACAGGGCAAAGACCGCCATGTCAAAGCACCGTTGAACAGGGCAAAGACCGCCATGGCAAAGCACCGCTGAACAGTCCGGAACCGCCATGTCAAAGCATCGCTGAAAAGGGCAAAGACCGCCATGTCAAAGCACCGCTGAACAGGGCAAAGACCGCCATGTCAAAGCACCGCTGAACAGGGCAAAGACCGCCATGGCAAAGCACCTCTGAACAGTCCGGAACCGCCATGTCAAAGCACCGCTGAACAGGGCAAAGACCGCCATGGCAAAGCACCGCTGAACAGGGCAAGCACCGGGTAGGAATGAATGGACCGCCACATCAGGCATCCTTATCCCATGTGCAGCTGGGACAGTGACAGGCCAGGAACTTTCACGGGGAGACTCATCCAGTCTGGGCACCAGTCCCCCCCAGTACCAGTAGAGACCTGCATCTACTTGAGTGACTGTGGCTTTGCACTCCCCAGGATGGTAGAGTGGGCAACCCACCCACTGTAGAGACTTCAGAGACTGTGGCTTTGCACTCCCCAGGATGGTAGAGTGGGCAACCCACCCACTGTAGAGACTTGAGAGACTGTGGCTTTGCACTCCCCAGGATGGCACAGTGGGCAACCCACCCACTGTAGAGACTTGAGAGACTGTGGCTTTGCACTCCCCAGGATGGCACAGTGGGCAACTCACCCACTGTAGAGACTTGAGGGACTGTGGCTTTGCACTCCCCAGGATACATCAATGGGCATGGCGCCCCGTCGTGGATCTGGCTTTGCAGTCATCCGGCTGAGGTGCCCCCCCTTCCCTTCCCCCTGAGGTGCCTGTAGTATTTCTATCTGATGCCCCGGCAGTGTTCTCTCTGATTGTGGTCAGGTATCCTTTGTGGGCCTCGCCCATGCATTTTTGGACTGTTGGTGCACGGACATTGTTATTTACATATCTGCACTACTTCTCGTATTGTATATAATTATGACTGATTTTCAAATATATATCTGTATATTTTTGTATGACATGTATATTGCCACATTACAATGTTTGACCGAATTTCGCATTGTCTTTTCATTCTTCCGGGGGGATTGTGGGTTGTTACTATGATTTTTGTGAATGCATTGGTGTGTATGTTGTAATATGCGAGGGTGGGTGTGGGGGTGTTTGGTGGGTGTCCCCCTAACTTTTGCCTCCCCCCTCCCCCATGTCGTAGGTGCAGTACTCACCGTTGTCTTCGGCGCCTACGTAGATGTTGGTCGAAGAGGAACAGAAACAGAAGGGCAGGTAGTATTTGGAGTTCCGGCTCCATGGAGTCCTCGTTCCTCGTGGGATGTGTTCAGGTGAGCGTTTTCCCATAGCAAAAGCTGTTTCCACCGTGTTTTTATCCATGGAGAATCCGCCCCGGAAAAGGTGGCGGATTGGCGGGTTGTAATACTGTGGGCGGTACATTGTCTCCCGCCTGTCTGTTGGCGGTGACCGCTGCGCTGCTTGTTTGCACCACCTTGGCGGGCGGTGTGTTAAAGTGGATGTCTTTGTTGGCGGTTTCCGCCAGGGTCATAATTCCCTTTTTTTGTCCGCCGGCCTGTTTGCGGTATTTCCGCAGCTTTAACACCGTCCGCCAGGGTTGTAATGACCCCCAATATGTATGTCCAACTACCCTCAAATTGGAGCACATATGCACAGTGATTGTGTGCAAGGCCTGGCCTTTGCTGATATACTTAATGTCACTAGTGATGTCAAAGATGGTGTCATATGTAAACTTGCGAAATAGGTCAAGAGCTGTGCGTGAAGAGATTGGCTTTAAAGTGTATTACCTTTATTAAAATTGTTCATGTGATTTAAATATTGTGACTTCAAGTTCATGCCACAACAGATCTGCTTCCTACCAACACAAACTTCACTGAATCTTTACAAAGGATATTTCAGTGGCCTCCTATCCTATCTCAAAGCACCAATACATTAAATGTGTACGTTCTTTCAAATATTTATCTACTTTTACCTCACCACCTGATCTTTTGTTTGTTCTGCTCTCTGCGGTGGAATATATTCCATTGAATATCATCCATGGCTGCACTATTTGTGCTTTGAACACAGATGTAAGAAAATGTGTTGTAATTGCATCCTGCAGTCTTTGTTTTACCTCGTGTTGCCAGAAAAATGACTTAGCATTCTATCTTAAATAGACTTTGACTTTCTGTTAGACCTGGCATCCTTGGATTGGTCTCACCTGTCTTTTTGCCTCTGCCTCCTGTATTTTTGAATGTGTGCCAGAATTCGTTTTTGCTGTTTTTGGTACTTGGTGCACTTTACCACTGCTATTCAGTGCTAAAGTGCAAGTGATCGCTGTGTAAATTGTGGTTGTGATTGGTTTATCCATGATTGGCATATTTGATTTAATAGTAAGCTCTTACAATAGTGCACCATGTGTGTCTAGGGCCTATAAATCATATGCTACTAGTGGGTCTGCAGCACTGATTGTGCCACCCACATGAGTAGTCCTGTAAACATGTCTCAGACCTGCCACTACATATCCTGATGGGTCTTCCTGGGCTAGAGTGGTGGGAGGAACTAATACTTGCACCTGAATAGGGCTCTGCCTGTCCTTATACAATGCAGTCTCCAACCCCATAGAGTATGTCTGGGACCAGGTCAAAAAAGGCAGGGTCTTGTGCACTACAAAGACTTTCCTTTGAAGTTTGCCTACTTCAAAGGCAGAAATGAGTATTAGTATTGGATCCCAACCCCCAGACATTTAGAACACTTCTGGATCAAGAGGAGACTCTGCTAAGGAGAGGAGCTGAAGAGCTATGAAGAAGAGTACTGCCCCTTTGTTGTGTGTGCTTTGCTGGGTTGGCTGCATTTGCTGCTTCTGCTTTGCAGAGGACAAAGACTGGACTTTGATGTGTATCCTACTTGTGAGGTTTCTCCAAGGGCTTGGTCTGAGCTTGCCTCCTGTTAAGAAGTATCAGGGACATCAAATACTTCATCTGCTAGCATCTGGGCTCTCTGAGGACCCTGACTTTCCAATAGGTGCCTACTTCAGTTCCTGGGTCCTTGGGAATGAAATCTGGCATAAAACAAGATGAGACAGGCACATCAACTCCGAGCAGCTCCAGACTCAGCGCCGCTACCTGCACCCAAAGCTATGGTCCCAGCTGAAGTGCGACAACTGCAACCAACACTGCAGGCCCGACGCTGCTGCATTGCCCCTGAAATCCTGCAACATCGTGAGTCCCGAGTGTCGAGCCACCAATGTCCGTGACCCCAAACTTGCCACTGTGCCTGTGGTCCCATAGTGTGACCATGACCCTGAAAGGTCGCCCCATTGCTTCCTGAGCCGCTGGACTCAGACCCCTCCAGATCGTGAGGAACTGACACCTTGCCACCGACGCTGCCTTACCTCTGCTGCCTCCTTAAAGAACTGATACCTCACCTCCCCTACGTAGCAGTAAGGAACCAACACCTCCTCTCCTGCACAGCAGTACAGAACTGGTGCTGCGCCGGTTGCAGCAATGCCTCATCTCCCCGACTCCGTACCATGTCTTTGACTCTGCCTCATTTCGAAGTTACTGTACTTGGGGTCCATGCGACTCCATGACCGGTGCCACACTCCCTCTGACTGTTGGGAACAACTCCGTCATGACGCCATGATAGCACCAGTTGGAACTAGGATGTTTCTAAGCACTTTATTTAGATTTAATCCTTTAAAATTCATATCTTTGCTTGGGTATGTTGGATATTTGTTGTTTTGATCTTGTTTTACTTAAATAAATATTAGCTATTTGTCTAAACTGTGGTGTCCACTTGTAATGTTTTCACTGTGTTACTGGGTGTGGGTACCAATACCTAACACATTGCCTCTGAGATAAACCTGTCTGCTCATGCCAAGCTACCAAGGGGGTGAGCAGGGGTTATCTTAAAAGTGTGACTCCCTTACTCTGACTAGAATGAGGGTCCCTACTTGGACAAAGTGTAACTTGACTGCCAACTAGAGACTCCATTTCTAACACTTTCAATATGTTATTCTTGGTCCACAGCAAACATAATTGCTGAGGTCATTGTGCTGTAGTAGTAGAGTGAAAGTTTGGTAAGTTTATTCCTAACCTCCTAATGTGATACATTGTATGCTTTTGTAATGTTTCATTATAATAGCTGTTTCATCATGGTTTTAAATCCTTTTTCAAAATTATGAAGTGGGTTCCGACTTGCTTTAACCACAAAGATTGTTTTAAATTCTGACCACTGGTGAGTGAGTCTAATTAACTTAGAGTTGCACATTGGAAACCTCTGGAAAATGCACAAGTGATAACTGCCACACCTGCCTTTTAAAATAAGGTCAGCTGAAGTAAGAGTTTTTTACTGGTTACACATGAATACGTAAATACATTTGCACAGACGTGCTGGATGAATGAATGTGACATCTGTCAAATTCAGCCCTGTATCTGTACACAGGTAGCCTGTTGCCGATGGGATGATTAATTAATTGCATATAACAGTTGTGGTGCTTGGGATTTTATTGGGCATCCAAAGAGAAATACTATAATTTTATTCTTACTATTTTGTGAGACTGCAGCGCTTATAAGTGTCTGTTGCTTTAATGTAGTCACACTGAATGTGAAATCTGTGCCAAAATACCACCTTTGCATTGTTTAATCCTAGAGAAAAGACTGCCTTTCGCCCAATGTTTAAAACGGTCTTGAGTGCCTATAAAATTTATTTTAACTAAATTCACACTCCTTCATATACTTTGGATGTCACATTATTTGCCTGGGTGAGCCATTAATGAGGTTCAGGTTTTCAACTGCTCTGCTGGGTCAAGTTAACAATTCGGCTGGTCAGCAGGGAGAGCAAAGCCTCCTCTAAACAAGAGTCTCATTTAGGGTGGAAAACCATGGAACAGACGTAGAATAGGGGAAGTGGCTTTAAGGGCTATTTGCCTCACAGTAACTGACAAGACTGAACATGTCCGTTGTTAGAAATTGGGTTTCTGGTTGGCTGGGTATGCACCTAAGCCAGGCAGAACCCACTCACTCTAGAAAGGGCGAGGGAGTTACACACCCAAGATAACCCCTGCTCACCTTCTTGGTAGCTTGGCACGAGCAGTGAGGCCTATCCCAGAGGCAATGTGTAAAGCATTTGCACAACACACGCAACACACATGACGCACTATCCCCACCACAAAGGAAACACAACACCAACTTATAAAAAAATAAACTGTATTGACACAAGAGTTTCACTGGGGCTCAGAGATAACGGGGGACCTCGTCGATGTTTTTCCACTGCTCACGAGCCAGAACATAAGAAGGGGAGACACAGTGGTGCAGGGGGCTTCTGAAGAGGCTTCCACCCAGCCTGCGATTTTCTCACAGATATGGGGGCCTCCACTCTGTCTGTATGGTGCCCACACCCGATGCTGTGCGCGAGCCTGGCTACAGCCCGCCCGGGCTGCAGCAGTGAAATCTGACAACAGTCAGTGCCGGTTCTGGGCTTGGCAAGTCAATTTAGATGCCAGGTCCCTGTAGCAGTAAACTGTGCACGCAGGCCTTGTGCTAGCAGGCCTGAGACAGGTTTAAAAGGCTACTTCTGTGGGTGGCACAAGCAGCGCTGCACACCCACTAGTAGCATTTAATTTACAGGCCCTGAGTATACCACTGTACAAGAGACTTACAGGTAAATGAAATGTGCCATACCTACTTTATTAGGGAGAGCACCTGCACTTTAGCACTGATCAGCATTTAAAAAGTGCTCAGAGTCCTAGAGCCAACAGCAAGAAGTCAGAAAAAATAGGAGGAAGGAGGGAAACATTTAGGGGATGACCCTGCAAAAAGGGTCAGGTCCAATGTATTTTCTCACAGAAACAAAGCAAGTCGATCAGATCTCGGCACCACTCACTTGAAGGAGCTCCCTTCCTTTTGAAGCTTTAGAGGGAAGGACCCATTTTCAGTGTCATTTAGGGATAGAGCTACAGGCTGTAGCAAATATGTGATTATCCAAAGCTTGGATTCACCATGTTGAAATAAAGTACCAAGGTGCTATGCTGGAGGACATATCAGGGATGATATGACATCTTTAGTTTCAGAAAAGAGTCCAACTTTCTAGAATGCTGCAAATCCACTCCTTTCAATTTTAGACCCTGGGTCAGGGGTGCAAACCAGCTTGGTGACGTACCATGCTCTGAATCACTGCCTACTACCCTTGAAAATTGTAAACGAAAGAGAAATGTGCCCCCTTCTGCAAATGAGTTACCACCACAAATTGGTAGTTGGTAACTGTTAGACCTGGCCCATTCTGCAGGTTAGTCCTGAAAGCATTTGCCTTCTTCCTTCTATTTTTGCTGAATTTGTTTTTGTTGGCCTTAGGACTCTGCAAACTTTACCACTACTAACCAGTGCTAAAGTGCATATGCTATCCGCTCAAAACATGGGAAGGTTGGCTTATACCTCATTGGCATATTTATTTTACTTGTAAGTTACCAGAAAAGTGCACTACATGCGCCCAAGTTCTGTAAATTAAATGCTGCTAGTGGGCCTGCAGTACCGATTGTGCAACCCACTTAAGTAGCTCTTTGAACATGCTTCAGACCTACCTTTGTAGACCCTGTGTGTGCAGTTTAAGTCGCCACTTTGACCTGGCAAAATAAACCTTTTGCCAGGTCCACATCTTTCCTTTCAATACATTTAAGTCCCCACTAGGGTGGGTCCTTGGTAGCCCCAAGGGCCGGGTGCAGCATATTTAAAATATTGGACATGTACTTGTGCATTTCACATGTCTTGGTAGTGAAAAACTCTTCTATTTCTTTTTCATTACTGCAAGGCCTTTCTTTCCCATGGGATAACATTGGAGCTTACTTATTCTGATTTACAAGTATAATTTCCAAATGGAAAGAGGTGATTGGTTCATGTTTGGTTTTCTAGAATCCTAACTTAAAATTTTAACTTAAGGTGAAGTTGGATTTAAAATTACAATTCTAAAAAAATGCCACTATTAGAAAGTCGTCATTTTCTTGCCTGAGCCATTTGGTGCCTGCAGCCTGTTTCTGGTCACAAGACTGGGTGTAGTTGTCAGTTGGCCTTTTTGTCTTCCTCCTAGACATCCACACACAATGGCAGCTTATTTGTGACTGGATAGGCCACCACTGGCAGGATGGGGGTGCTGGGTCCAGCCTCACTTGCACCCGAGTAGGTTGTGTTCTATCTCCACACAAAGGGATGCATAACCCCTGTAGTTAGTGTGGAACCAGGGAAGGCAGGGCATCTGTGCACTTTAAAGGCATACCTCTAGAAGCCTCTCCTCACTTCAAAGGCACAACTGTGTATAAATGAAGAACCTCAAACACCATCACTTCAGTACACTTCTGGACCTGTAGATACTCTGCCAGGAAGAAGGACTACTGAGCTAATGAAGTTCTGACACTGTGCTGGACTCCTGCTTTGCTGTGCTGACCTGCCTTCTGCTGCCCGGGTGAGAAGGACTGGGGCTGTATTTCTTGAACCCAGAAACCAGAGTGCCTCCAAGGTCTAGTTGGCTGGCCCCCTAATAGGAAGCCTGATGGACATAACAGGTTCCAACAACTTTGCATCTGCACCTGGAATCTGCCATCTGTGAGCATTTCCTGCCAAGTGGCACCACCTCAGTCCTGGGCTTTTAAAAGTCCAGCTTCTGTGGATCCAGTGGGACCAAAGCCTCTGTTGCACAGTGCAATCCCGAGCAGAACCGACACTTCTGCACTACTGCGTGGATTGGTCCAGTTGCAAACACTTCCATCTCCACTACAGCCCACATTGCCTTTGGAACTCCCCCCTTGCAACGCATCCTTGGTGCAGACCCTTATATCGCTCATCAAACATTAGCCTTGTGATGATGCCGAACTACGCATCACAGCCTTGCAGCCCCTCAGAACCAACGCATCACCACGACTCTGTGTGCATGCCCGACGGTGGACTTCTCATTGCAATCCCCATCTACGAGATCCTTGATGTCAATGCAACATGAGGCCACACTGCTGCCTTGCTGCAGCCTTGCCGAATCTTGTAACAGATGCATCGCCACAGCTGAATAATGCATTTTTTACGTGAACCCACACAGCGCTCCACAAACCAGGATTTAAGGGATTTAAGGTACCAGTGGGTCTAAATGGCATTCTGAAGCTGACCCACACTCCTTCTGGGTCGGCCTGAATTTAGGACTTTGTCCCAGTTGGGCATGACCAGATATCCACAGTTGGTGCTTTACGCCTTTTGGTGCTGTTTACTCAAAAAAAAATTGTATTCAATATCTCCAGCTCTACTATGTAGATTCTTGTCGTTTTCGGTCTTTTGTAGTCTGTAGGATCTTTTTGTGTGGTTGTGGTTGCTGCTTGACCAGTGCTCAAACCCCAGTCACCCACTAATCTAATTTCTAACACTAACTTTTCAATGGGTTCCAATCAGAATTGGTGGATATGTTATTGAATCAAAATCTGGTAAGGACGCCCACAACATGCTTATTCCAGTTTGCGGTTCAATACCCATTTGGACTCTCATTTTCAGAGTGGGTAAAAGTATACTGACTCCTAAATTGGGATTAGTACATTATGGAAACCTATTTTGTGGTTCCAACCACTCCAATTTTGTGAATTGGAATGTCTGTGACTGCAAATACTTCTAGTGAATAGTACAGAGCTATTGACTGACAACATGTGAACATGAATATTTCAATCAAGCATCGTGGAAATTCCTTAGGGTTTCATAAGTATGGCTCTGGTAGAATTATATCACCAAAACTGTGAGATGGCAATTTAGGATCATATTACACATAACCGATTATGTCTTGAAAAACATGTTTTACAAAAAAGGGAAATTAGTAAGTCAGATATTTGACTATACTATCTGTTGTCTACAGTAAAAAGAAACAATATCAAATTATATAGTTTAAAATGTAGCTTTTTAGAATAAAACAGACATGAATTGCTACAAAAACACTATAGATTGAAACGATTTTTACAAGTTTCTTTTTCACAATGCAGCTAACATCATCACTCATTGATTGGACATAAAATGTTTAATTTATCTTTCAAAAATATATTACTGAAAACAACAATAAACAACGGTCAGTCCCAATGGAATTATAAGGTTATGTGGCTGACAAGTTGGCCAAATAATTATGGACTACCACACTTGCCATATAATTTGCAGATTTCCACAAAACATACTGCTTGTAACTCAAATGGATGGAAATAATCCTACCAGAGAATGTGATGCTTATGTTATATTTATGTAAAAGTAAAAGATGTAGTGACACTCCTTTCAGTAGTATTCTCAATGTAGTGAAGTAGTTATGTGACAGTGTAGTAAATTTAACTTGATGTATTGGGTGGTGCACACAAGATTATATATAATACAGAGCTATTTCAACCTCCCTAATTCAACTATAAGGATAGCAACGGTATAACAGCTATAAATATAATTGTGATCTACATGGTTATTTTGATGATTGGTTGGCCAATTTAGAGCTGCTGCCTTTCTGCAGTTGACCATCTCTCTTCTTTCATATCCCACTCTAATTTCCAAAGTGATCAATCAATTACTAGACGTTTTAGCAAGGTTGACAGCCTACGTCCATGAAGGCAAACCCTAAATCAGTGTCTGCAATTTAGAAGTTAGACTAAGGACCTTATTTGTATTCAATCAGGTCAGCTGTGGGATGTACTCTGCTGCCCTGGTGGAAGACTAGTGCCATACTTAGATATCTCCACTAGACAGATGGCAATATGTCTCTTCTGCTGAGCCACTATGTCTCCACTGAAGGCAATGAAGCGTTGCAAAGTAGATGCCATGTTAATGTACTCAATTTCCAAAATCAGCATTCTCCAAATGTGTGGGGGTATTTCTTTAGTTTTGTATTCTAGACTGTCAGCCTTGCTCTGGATGGTGCAGAACAGGAAAATGTATGTCAAAACTTCTACATTAAATAGGGCAGACAGTCTGACATACATTGACTGATGGTCCAATGAAATGGCATTGAAAACATGGCACTTCCCAAGATTCTAAATAGACTGGCAGAGCTGCGCGTTTGGTAGAAGGGACATTCAAGCAAGCTCTAAATGAGGCCCTAAATCTCCTTATGCCATGCCACGGCTTTAAAAATTTGATGGACGCACATGAACTTTTTGAGAAATTCAAAAAACTATTGTCTGTTCGCTATTATGTTTATCTTCAACTTGTTTCCTCTTATAATCACATCACTGTTGCATACATGTGTTATTTTGTTGGGTGTCTCTTCACTTTGTTGATAAATGCAATCTGGAAATATTGTCCTGTCCTATTAGAATGTAGAAAGTTGTTTTAGATATTTATTTTTCGTTATGGAATGTTTGGGGTGGATTCTCACTTTTCCTGCTGTGTTATGTGCCTGTGCTGCATTCATCTTGTGTGCCTGTGTATTTCATGAAGTAAACTTCTAGATTTAATTTCGCCTCCTGTTGTCACTCAAAGGTAACCTAGCACAGTTTCGGCAATGAGTTGATGAAGAAGGGAACTGGGCCCATCAACATTACATATAGAAATTGAAAGTTTAATACAACGGTATTACAGATCGTGAGTACATTGATTGTGAGGGTTATCTACACTGACCCTTTGAACCGGATTGCTGCAGGTAATTATATGTAGTGTATGTAATACTTCAGCAAGTTGTGAATGATCGATAGTATTTTCAACACAAAACGTTATTGTTAGCCTGCAGTACAATTTTTAAAATGCTCACCGCTTTGTAGCATGCGCATGCGCATTCATGCGGCGCCTCAGAATATACATCGCAGAAGAGTCATCACTGAGCACTATGCTGATGTGATTGCAGATGTAATTGGGTTGTATCCAGTGAAGAGTAGAACACTGACTCCTGGAGCTTGACACACATATCTTCTGTGCTGCCCTCGACGCCTTGGAATTTTATTTTTTTGCGGGTCATCACATGAGCGATATGTAAAATAAAGGCTAGAACACTGACTGCTGGAGCTTTACCAGTGTGTCTTCTGTGCTAATCTATCTCTAAGTGACGCTCGTACCTTCTCTGTGCAGTGTTGCCGCTCACCACACTGATTTACTTTGAAAGTGGGGATCAAAAGTGAAGTATTTTGTGCTTCGTGATGTTTGTGACTCAGGTTTTTTTCCCCAGCATGCATTCCACAGATGGTTTTCACAGCATACCTGAATGCCTGGATTATAGTGTTTTAAGTAGTATTCAAGGTGAGATTTACCTCATGCCTTTATTCTGTAATGGAATGAAATGAAAAATTCAACTGTTATTAACCAACCTTCTGTATTTTTCCAAAACCCAGAGAAACCTGTTATGAAATGGAAACATTGGCACAGGTCCTTTGAAAATTATTTAACTGCCATAGATGGTAAGACATTTAGGGGGTCATTCCGACCCCGGCGGGCGGCGGGTGCCGCCCGCAGGGCGGAAACCGCCCAAACACCGCCCCGCGGTCAAATGACCGCGGGGACCATTCTAACTTTCCCACTGGGCCGGCGGGCGATCTTCAAAAGATCGCCCGCCGGCCCAGCGGGAAAGCCCCAGCAAAGATGAAGCCGGCTCCGAATGGAGCCGGCGGATTTGCTGGGGTGCGACGGGTGCAGTTGCACCCATCGCGATTTTCAGTGTCTGCCAAGCAGATACTGAAAATCTTAATGGGGCCCTGTTAGGGGGCCCCTGCACTGCCCATGCCAGTGTCTATGACCGCCAGGGTCGTAATGAGGCCCTTAATCCTGAATGGAAAATGAATTAATGTTTGGATTTTTAGGCAATGTTGGTCAGGAGGTTTTCGATAAATTACCTAAAATAGAACCTTCTCCTGTCCAGTTTGTTCTAATAAATGAGTGTGAGAAGCTGTTAAGAGAATGGAGAAATAATTTACGAAGGAGCTGAGTGTAATGATAGAAAGAAATGGAACACACTGCAGGGTATATTTATAGTTTACATATTCTGGAAACCTCATGTGAATTGGGAGAGATATGTACATACAAAAGTGATCAATTCTTGTTCCATTGTCATTCGAAGAAGGCACCGGAGACACTTTCGGCATGTAGGAATCCAGCGTTAAGCGAGGTCATGGATTTAGCCAAGGGGACTGAATGATCAATAATGCCTGCTAGAATACTGTTTTCAAAGGGTTTGCTGAATTCTTCAGTTTTCAATGTACATGAAAAGAAAAATGATGTGAAGTGCAGTTATTGGCTCCTAATGTTCATGACAAAACTAAATTTAACAGATTTAACTCCTAGAAAAACAATGTGTTATAAGTATGGGTCCAAATTACGTTCTGGAATTATTCAGGATGTCCTGCAATTGGGAAGAAATGTTTGAAATGTCAGAAAACTGGTAATTTTGGGGTGATTTCTAAAAGTAATAAGGTGTATTATAATATGAAGGTAAATTCTGTTCAAGAATTCAAAAAGGAAATATGTGCTGTCATTGTACTTACTGTTGACACAAAACCAGGCAAGTTCAAGGGACCATTGGTAATTTGTTTACATGGGTGGCGTTGAGTTGAATATTATGGCTGACTCATGGTCACAGATAACTATTTTAGCTGATCACATGTTCACTCAACTGTGAAAGAATGTTAAATTGCTGGAATCTGATGTCAGTCCTAAAGCTTTTTGTGAGTTTGATACCAGTATGTTAGGATATTTTAATGATCTTCTTGACTTCAAAGGGTGTGCAATAAGAACACATATTTGTGTGGCTGAGAGAGGAAGAGAAATTGTAGGATGGTAAAATCTTGGTGAGTTTAGGATTAAACTCAAACCCAATTCTACCAAACCCAATATTTTGAGTTGCATGCTTATTTCGAATGTGGATATTGGGGATACCAGCACATATGTGGAAGAGACCTAAGAAGAACACAAAATAGTATTTTCAGCACATATCAGGTGCATTAAAGGATTTAAACATCATATCAAATTAAAGGAAAAATATCATACCTTTCACTAATAAGGTTTGACATGTATTGCTGTCAGTTAGGAAAGAATTTAAAGGATTACTAGCTACTTTATGTAACAATGGCATTATTGAACCAACTGATTCCTCGGAGTGGGATTCAGGTGTGGTTATCACTAAAAAAAAGGTCTGGAGATATTAGATCGTGGCAACATTTATGATAATTGAATACGAAAATGGTAATAGATTGTCATCTATTTCATAGAATACAGGAAATGTTGGCTGTCATAAATGGTTCCTCACATTTTTCCATAATTTACCTGAAATCTAATTATCACTGGGTTAAATTATCTGAAGCTACTAAAATGTTACTACTTTTTTGACACCATTTGGAGCTTACATATATTTACATTTACCTTTTTTCTGGCACTAGCTACTAGTCTTATTTCAAAAGCTAATGAATAATCTTTGTGATGGCATTCATGGTTTCCAGACTTTCCAGGATGACAAGATTCATTTCAAAACAATTGATGAGCATAATGAAATGTTAAATACGGTTTTGGATATACTAGAGAACAGAGGTATGACAGTAAGTCAAAATGTAAGTTTCTACAAACAAAAGCAGAAAATTTAGGACATACAGGGCCTGATTACGACCTCGGTGGATGGGATACTCTGTCACAACTGTGATGGACATCCCGCCCTCCATTTTCAAAGCTCCTTTGGATATACTAGAACTTGAAATGCAGCAGGCGGGATATCTGTCATGTTTGTGATGGAGTATTCTATCCAACAAGGCTGTAATCAGGCCCACAACGTCTTCTGATGGAATTGCATATAAAATTGATTTGGTTAAGGCTATCAGAGAGACACCTGAGAAACTTGAGGAGGGCACAGAAGCTGATAATCAAGACCGTGTGGTAGCTGTTGTCGATGCCATTGGACATTGTGAGGGGTCTGTCTCTGAAAGTGAATTGTTAGATGCATATGAAAAGGACAAGGTTTTGAAGCAAATTAAGTGCCATGTGGTTAATGGCTAGCCGTCAACTAGGAGTTTGGATAAATCCTTGAGGAATTACTTCAAGGTTGCAGATGAATTGACTATTGAGGGGGAATTACTCATGAGGCATGACGTGTTTGCACCAGCATGTGTCTTGAAAAATAAATTATTGAAATTGACTCATGAAGGCCATCCCAGAGTGAATGCCACTAAAAAGCGGCTGAGAAAGCTTTACTGGTGGCCAGGTATAGGTTCAGAGGTTGGTGCATTTACTAATAAACGTGCTGAATGTGTTCTATCGGGCAAGTATTGGAAAGCCTTTATAGAAGCTATGCATTTAGTTGAAAATGGGCATTGATTTTGTGGGTCCATTTTATTCACTGGAAGAGAACATGTATAATTTATTGGTTCTTACAGATTACTATTCAAAATGGGTAGACTATGAAAGTATGACTCTTTAAAAGAGTCTTTTTGTTTCAAATTTATTGTAACCCGAATATGTCTGGTAGCTTATTAATAACAGATTTATGCTTTAGAAGGCTAAGTGTGTATGCATTAGCCTAAGTGAGGCCTGCAGGGCCTTGCTCCTTGTCTGTGCAAAAAAAGTTTAATCATTCTTGTTAACACCAACTTTTCTTTCAGATATTGTTCTCATGAGAAAGCTAGCTCGGAAATATATATTTTATTGTTTTATGCATAGCAGGCTCGTGAGCTAAACCTTAAGACCCATACATTCAGGAACCATGGAATAAACATGTACATAAAATGTTTCAAATTTGCATGGAAGAGTACAGATGGCAGCCTACACATGAAGATCCTCAGAATCCTCACTGATGTTGCAGTCTGAATCGTATGACTGTTTACCATTGGACAGTTCCACCTTGTGCATCTTATGGAGTGATGGATAGATAAATCATTGTGCCCTATGAACTTTAATATATCGTTCCCCAATTTGACTTGCAGCAGATTTTCTTGCCTACCATTTAGGAGATGAACCCTTGGACTCAGAGGTATAGCCCTCTCTACTCTTTTCCCCTTTGAAATGCCTAGCTGAGACTTAAAAAGATTTTTCATTGACCCAGAGAAAAAGACTCTTGACCAAGCTTCTGAAACGCTGAGGGCTTCCCTTTTTTACCTACTTTTTGGTAACCCTAGTTAGTTTTCTGATTGCTCAGATTTTCTTTTTCCAAATTCTGCTTGTTCTTTTTGTGCTTTCTGCCTTTTTAGCCCACATGTTAGTCCTAGCATGTGCTAAATTAATTTGTTAATTTGTAGAATTTCCCCTTGCCCATGTGGCTAAGGATTGTATGTTTAGAACAGCTACATGATTAACAGGATTAGGCAGCGCATGTTTCCTCCTTTTCAAATTTCCTTATTGCTTTTGTGCGTTGCTGATATTGAGTGCTTACTATTTCTGATGTTAGTCTGAATTTCTTTAGGAGGTTTGGGCAACCTATTATTATTCTGTACCTTTATAGTTTGATTTTGAGAATTATCAATGGCACTCAAGCACTACCTTGTAATAAAACTACTTGAACTTTATTTCAGCTTGGAGTATCATTTGTGTGGTTAAATGAGTCATCCTGTAAAATTAATTGATTGTTGAAGTTTTGATGCCTAGTGTCTTCACACCCTTACATGCTGGATGAAAAGATTCATTGACCCTGTTCTGGCATAAATCCTGCAAAGGAAATATTCTACAGCAGCATACAATTGATTTCAAAGCATATGTCTGTATTCCTAGATAAATGTGGTATAAAACAGAAAATAACACTGTTATATAGTCTTTCTTCTAATGGATTAGTGGAACATGTTGATAGATTTATAAAAGAAGAAATTCAAATGCCTTTGGCATCCAAATTGTCTGTAACTAAGGTAGTCATTATGACATAGGTGGTGACTGTTAAAGTGGCCGAAATACCGCCAACAGGCTGGTGGTAATTACCACCAAATTAAGACCATGGCAGTGCTAACTCCCATAGACAGCTAATGTATCACACCATCCGCCAGGACGTTAACACCACTTACCACAGTGGTAACCATCAACAGCCAGACGGAAGACAAGGTACTGCCCACAGTATTATGACACAGCACACTGCCACAATTTCCAGGGCGGTACCAATGCCATCAAAAGCCTGGTGGAAACACAACACAGAAGACCAGAGACTCTCCATCAGAGACACAGAGAAGATCAACGCTGCCATGGAATGGGAACTGCAGGTCTTCTTGGTGCTTTTCTATGCAATGCTCCACCTGGAAAACCAGTGCCGACAAAGACAACAACTGTGAGTACAGCTGCCTAGCACACAAGGGAGGGAGGATGGAAAAGGAGAGTGACACACACACATGCACAACACACACCATTCACACACACACACACACCATACACACAACCAGCTGCAGACACAAAACAATGTCACAGGACACACCTCATAATAATGAAAGGACAACAGTAAGGCAGAATTGAAAATGTCTTTGCATGCCAACAACCACCATAAGTACCGAAATGACAAATACTAAACATGAACGATTGTCCAGAAAAGGCCAATGCCCAGCCCAAAGTACAAAAGGCCCACATGGCCACAAGACACCATCCAAGCCCCACCTTGATCCTGACATTCTCTGCACCAAACTAAGCGGGAGCAACATGTTGGAAGTGGGCAGGCACCTCAGGAGGATGAGGGATTGCGGGCACCTCAGCTGAAGTGGGGAACATGCCCACTGGTTCTGGAGGGGGCTCCATGCCCATTTTCCAAGGGTGGGGAGTGCAAGATCACAGTCTCTGATTTGGGGAACTCGCCCACTGGTTCTGGAGGGAGCTCCATGCCCATTTCCCAATGCTGGGGAGTGCAAGGTCACAGTCTATGAGGTGGGGAACCCACCCACTGGTTCTGAAGGGGGCTCCATGCCCATTTTCCAATGCTGGGGAATGCTAGGCCACAGTCTCTGAGGTGAGGAAACTCACCTACTGCTTCTGGAGGGGGCTCCCTGTACAACAGTCCCAAGAGGGTGGCCTACATGCCCTCTGTTGGAGGTGAGGGCTGCATTGTCTCTGCTGGGGGAGGTGTCTCCGGGGCAGCCTCTGCTGGAGGTGAGGGCTGAAGTGTCTCTGCTGGGGGAGGTGTCTCCTGGACATCCTCTACTGGAGGTGAGGGCTGTATTGTCTCTGCTGGGGGAGGTGTCTCCTGGGCAGCCTCTGCTGGAGGTGAGAGCTGCTGTGGCTCAGCTAGAGGTGAGAGATTTTTGCCTTTAATTGGTGGTTGAGTGGGAACCATTCCTGTCATTGGTGGTTGAGTGGGAACCTTTCCCTTCCTGGCTGGTGGAGTTGGATCCTTCCCTTTATTGGCTTGAGGAGCGGGATCCATCCCTTTCCTGGCTTGTGGAGTGGGATCCTTCCCTTTCCTGGCTGGTGGAGTGGGATCCTTCACTTTCCTGGCAAGTGGAATGGGATCCTTCACTTTCTTACCTCCACGACTAGGAGGTGCCTCATCTGTCCCCGTGGACTGTTTGGCTGAGGTGCTGGGCTGGGTCATTGGCACCCTGCTCTTATTGGCAGGAGAGGGGGGCAGAGAGGGAGGGAAGAGGTCAAGTTGGGAAAAGAAAAGCTTCTTAGGGACGGTGGGGTGGGATGATTGAGGAGGGATGAGAGTGGAGTTTGAGGGAGTGGTTGTTGGAGGAGTATGTCTGCTGACTTTGGGTGCAGGTGCATGGGCAGTGTGCTGATGTGAGGTGGATGGCTGTTGGATTTCTGAGTGTCTGTGTTTGTGACCTTTAGGAAGGGGGACAAACAGGGTGGGAGAGGACACAGGGGACATGTGGATGGATGTTGTGGAGGAGTCTGCTAGTGAGGTGTGTGTGCTGCTTTGTGTGGTGATGGTGGTGCTGGCTGGTGAAGCAGTGCATGCAGGTGTGAGTGTGGATGTGACTGTGAGGGAGGAGGAGGAGGGGGAGACAGTGGAGGCAGTGGATGTTGTTGTGTGTGCAACTGTCTGTTGTTTGTGTGAGTGTTTGTGGCCTGAAGTGTACTGCCTGTGTTTCACTGTGCTACTCTCGTCTGATGTTTTGTGTGCATGCTTGTCTGTATGTGTGCATGGGATGGGTTGAGGTTGAGGAGACTGGGACTGGTAAGTGGTAGTTGGAGGGGGATCAGTAGGAACAGGGACAATGGCTGCCATCAGAGAGGAGTCCAGAGCCTGGAACGATCTCTGTTGGGCCGCCAATCCACTGTGAATGCCCTCCAGGAATGCATTGCATTGCCACATCGGGATGCCAGCCCCTGATGGCATTCACAATGGTTGACTGCCCTACAGAGATGGTTCTCATGAGGTCAATAGCCTCCTCACTCAGGGCAACAGGGCTCACTGGGGCAGGGCCTGAAGTGCCTGGGGCAAAGGAGATTCTCACTCTCCTGGGTGAGCGGGCACAGGCAACTCAGTGAGGGGCTACTGGGAGGGCAATGCTTTTATGGAGGTGGTGGCTGTACCTGGAGCTGGGGTTGTCCCAGAGGTGTCCACCAACACCAGGGAGCTCCCATCCGAGGACGAATCAGAGTCAGTGTTGTCACCTCCCTTCTCCGCCGTGGTGTTCCCCTCACCCTCCGTTCCACTGGTTCCCTCTGCATAAGTGGACTATGCCTCCTCAGTCAGGTGGGATACAGCTCCCTCAGTTGCCGGTGCCCCTGCTCCTCCGCCAGATGGTGCTAATGCACACATGGACAGGATGACAGAAGAAAAAAGTCGGGGAGAGAGAGAAAGGGAACATTGAGTCAATTACAGCACCAACACCACAGTTGGCATACGCATTACCATCACACACAGGGTTCAGGATTAAGCACTATGCACTACACTGGCAATCAATTGGCTACATGCCACAGCAAGATGAGGGCAAAACACTGCCAACTGCAGCCCTCCTGAGACCCACTAAGCCCTGTCTGACATGGTACACAACCTAGCTAGGTTTCCTGAATTTGCTATACACCCATTACCCTTGAGCTGGGTCACGCTGCAATGTCTGACCTGGCATTAAGGGGCACCCACTGACTCACAACCACCACCCGGATCCCATGCCACCTATCAATGATTGTAGTTACGCCCACTGTACTCCCCCCCCCCCTTGTGGCTGCTGTAATGCACTCAAGCGCCCATCCAGCTCTGGGTAGGCCACTGCCAGTATGTGGGCCATCAGGCGGGCAGGTTCTGACGGGCACCCCTTCCTCATTGGGAGGCCATCCCCAGCTGGGCCTCTGTGGTCTTCCGTGCCCAGCATGTCTGCATGTCCTTGGCAATGGCACACCACAATCCCTTCGTCTGATGGGTGCTGACCTGCAGAGGCAATACAGGCGGGAGGACACCATTACACATACAGTCCAGCCTGTCACACATATGGCCCACAAATCACATTTCTATCTCCATTGGCACACGCATCACCCAGCACCCACCATGTACACTACGAACAGACATACCACCCCCCCAAATGACGCAATGCTTGCACACACATCTCCATGCAACCTTCCCACATGCATTGTGTCCAAGGTGTACTCACATGTTGGTCTGGAGGCCTATACAGAAGTCCATACTGGGGTAGGACTCCTTCCACCAAACGCTCCAACTCCTCCAAAGTGAAGGCAGGGGCTCTTTCCCCGGTCACACGGGCCATGGTTGGTTCCAGACACAGGTCACAGCAGCACACAAAGTGTAGGTGTTGTCCTGTGGAAAGCCCATGAATCAATTGAGGATTTAGATAGAAAATGGCGGTTACGTGTGCGGTGGTGTACACCATCACCATTGCCGCTGATCCCCGTTGGTCACTGTACTCCATAGAGCCCCACATTAGCCAATGAGTAATTGCACGGCCTTCCGCCACGACGCTGAGTTACCTCATTTCCACCTGTCCCTAGATACAGGACAGGTGGTCGCCATTTAATGGTGGTGGCCAACATTCAGATAATCCATAACTGCATCATTGCTGATGATTGCACGTACATTGCCATTTCCATTGCCCCATCACATTAATGCTCTATGTACACTAAGGTGGTGGTTCCATTTTTCAAATTGTGACACCCTACTCGCTCTTAGAAACCTACTACTGCGGATGAATAGGAGGAGGAGACAAGCCCCTGTGTACAGACCCCTTGTGGAGTTGGCTACAATGCTGTACAGGCACATAATACTCACCTATAGACTGCACAGGGCCAGAATCACAGAGCTGTGTGCCCAATTGGAGCCTGATCAGATATCAGCTATCCGTCATCCCACTGGGATCCCCCCTCTTGTGCAAGTCCTATCAGTGCACCATTTCCTGGCAACTGGTTCTTTCAGTGGGCTTGGCAGCAGGAATGTCACAGCTAATGTTTTCAATCATGCTGACAAGGGTTCTGTCTGCCTTGGTCAAACATATGTGCAGCTACATTGCTTTACCCCATGTGGATGATTTGACCACTGTGAAGGCAGGATTCTATCAATTGGCAAATATACCCAATATTATTGAGGCGATTGACGGAACACATATTGCGTTTGTCTCCCTCCCCTCCACAATGAACAGGGGTTCAGGAATCGGAAGAGTTCCCACTCACTCAATGTGCAAATGGTGTGCCTGGCGAACCAGCACATCCCCTATGTCACTGTCAAGTATTCTGGGTCGGTGCATGACTCCTTTGTTCTGAGGAATAGCAGCATCCCACAGCTGATGGCACAACTACAGAGGCACTAAGTGTGGCTAATAGGTGAGCCTGAGTGCCCACCCAATGTATGTCAGTGTATGGCTTCTGGTGTTAACCACATACCATTTTGTAAGGCTAATGTTTGCCCATCAATACTTGTAGGTGACTCAAGCTACCCAAACCTATCATGGCTTCTGACCCCTGTGAGGAATGCCAGGAACGGGGCTGAAAATCGTGACAATGATGCACATCGGCGAACCAGGAGAATTATCAAAAGGACTTTCGGCCTCCTGAAGGCCAGGTTCAGATGCCTGCATCTGACAGGTGTATCTCTGTTTACTCACCCGAGGAGGTCTGCCAGATAGTAGTTGCATGCTGCATGTTACACAACCTGGCCCTCAGATGACGTGCCTTATCTGCAAGAGGAGGAGACTGGAAATGCCCCTGTGGCAGCAGTGGACCCTGAGGACAGTGAGGATAAGGAGGCAGAGGATGAGGATGTAGACAACAGAACATCAGTCATACATCAATACTTCGAATGACACACAGGTGAGACAGTGTAACTGACCATTCCTCTGACTATTGCTTTAACTGTGTGGTTGTAGCAGGATGGCATTCACTTCCTTTGCATCTCAACTTACTGTCACCTATGGCTTCTCATTTTGCAGATTTTGGTGATATTACAACAGTGTACTGATGTGATGACTACAGACAGCTACAGGTCATTAATTGTATGCTATCACAGTTTTCAGATCATTTGCACATGATGCAACTGTTTCCATAAATGCACATTTTCATCACATAAAACACTATCATTCAAGTTGAGTTCAAGGGTATTTATTGTAGTGCAAATAATTGATGGGAAAGTGCAATATAATGGGGTGATGGTAGAGGAAAGTCCAGGGTATGGTTCCATTCTGTTTGTATCACAGGTCCAGTGTCCAAGGGGCCATAGGAAGGGCAGCAAAGGCAGCTCAAAGTGGACAAGGTGACAGGGTGGGACACAAGGGGGACATTCAGGAGGGTCTTATTTCCTGGTGGTGGTCTTGGTCTTGGCAAGTGTCTCTGGCTTCTGTCTGGGTCACAGGGAACATTTGCGTGGTGGTTCACCTTCTGCAGACGGAGGGGTTCTCGTGGCCTTTGGGTCCTGTGGCAGGGCCTCCTGCCCACTTGGTGCAGTGGAAGTGGAGGGCTGGTCAATAGGCTGGCTAGTGATAGGGGCCCGCTGGTGTGCTGTCCATTCCCTCAAGATGTTGGCCAAGTCTGCCAGCACCCCTGCTGTGGAGATCATGGTGGTACTGAGGGCCTGCAAATCCTCCCTGATCTCCTGATGGTGTTCCTCCTGGAGCCGCTTGTTCTCCTTCATGGTGGTACGGATCTGGCCCATCTTGTCCTGGGATTGTTGGAAAGCCCCCAGGACATTAGTGAGTGCCTCCTGGAGAGTCAGTTCCCTGAGCCAGTCCTCCCTCCGGCGCACAGCGGTCCTCCCAGTGCCTCTGTCCCCTGAACGGTGTGCCCACCGGCACTGACTCCAGGACCCTGATTGTCTTGGGTGTGAGGTGTGGACTGGGGTCCCTGTACAGGTTGGCACACCGCTGATTGACGTGTCCTGGGGACAGGGGTGTGGGAATGTTGGGTGGGTGCTGTGGTGTTGGATAGTGATGGGGGAGGCTCTGTGGTGGACTGTGAGTGGGTGGGGTGGCCGACTGACCAGTGGTCCCATATGGGCCAGGTAGTTCATCCAGATCCGTAAGTCCAGAGTTACTGTCATCACTGGGGGCATCTTCTGTTGGGGGACTGGTTAGACGTGGCACCTTCTCTTCGCTGAGATTGGCTGGGGCACCTGTGGGAATGTAAGTGATGTATTATGCCTCATGTCCGTGACAACTTGTACATTCAGGGCTTCGCCTCTGTTGTTTCTGTTGCCCTGCCACCTTTGTTTGTGTATGGTGATGTACTGTGGGATTGTTAGTCCATGCATTGGTATGGCATGCAGAGGTAGGCATTGGAATCAGTCATATGTGTAGGTGCAATGTGTGGGATAGGGTGGAGTGATGGGAGTGAGGGGGTGTGATGGCATGCAGGTATGGGCGTTGATAAGTAGTAAGTATTGACTCACCAGTGTCCAGTCCTCCGACAACTCCAGTGATTCCCTCAGGATGCAGTATTGCCAAGACTTGCTCCTCCCACGCACTGAGCTGTGGAGGAGGAGGTGGGGGTCCACTGCCAGTCCTCTGTATGGCAAGCTGGTGCCTTGCTGCCACGGATTGTACCTTTCGCCGTAGGTCGTTCCACCTCTTCCTGATGTCGTCCCTTGTTCTTGGATGCTGTCCCATGGCATTCACCCTGTCCACGATTCTCCGCCATAGCTCCATCTTCCTGGCAATGGATATTTGCTGTACCTGTGCTCCATCTACCCTGATTATTTCCTCCACCATGACCCGCAACTCCTTATCAGTGAAACTGGGGTGCCTCTTTGAGTGTTCTGTGGTGTGTGTTCATGAGAGGGTGTTGAGTTATGGTGTGGGATGTGGGATGCGTGACGGATGTGTGGTTGTTTGTGGTTTGTGTGTCTAGTTGTCTGAGTGGTCTTGGTTTCAGCCTGGTGGCAATAATTGGTGTTCATAAAGGGTTGTGGGTAATGTGGGTGTGTGTTTTATAGTGCTTTGGGTGGGTGGGTGTGGTTTGTGTATCAGTGTCAGGTGTGTGTTTTCGGTTTTGGCCAATGTAGTGCTGTTTTGTATCTGGGTGTCAATTCTGAGCGCGTCTGTGTGTACTGCCAATGGTTTACTGCCATTGAATGTCCTCCCCGGTGATTCATGGGTCATAATGTGCTGGGTGTTGTTTTGTTGGCGTAACAGTATGGGTGTTGGTACCGACACTTTACCACTGACCTTCGGGCTTGCAGATTTGTGTATGTGTCATAATATGGGGAACAGATATCCGCCACCGCAGTTATAATAATACCCATCATCCAGTTTCAGAATTTGATGAGAGGAAGAGGAGTTTTACTGTACTTACATCTACAGTTGGTAATTGTTAAACACAGGCTAAAGTAGTAGCAATTGATAATGACAAGCTACATGTTAGGCATAAAATTGTAAAGAAACAATTAAAGATAAAATCTACCATGACAAATGTTATAGTATAAAATATAAACAGTTTTGTGTAGGTGATTGGGTTATTATTAAAAACCTATAAAAGTGCAGAAAGCGGGGTCTGTGTATTCCTAACCAACACAATTATTGAGAGTTTCTGACCGCGCTGTAATGTTGAAGGACAAGGGGTAGTGGAACAAGAGTGTGGTGATTCTGCTCAAACCAGGACAAGAAATGTTATTCAACAACAATGATGGAGGTTTGAGTAAGGAACATTTTCATAATTTCAGGGGCAGTACCAGCATGTTTCATAATGTACAAGTAAACATTTTTAATGAAATGGGACATGATGAAAATATTTCTGATGTGGTTAAAGTTACTCCTTCTATTCAATCTATTCAACCTGTATTGTACAATAATACAGATCACAAACAGAAGGTAATGTTGACAATTCTCAAAATATAAATTGTGACATAGGTTTTAGTAGAAAGAGAAAAAAATGTTGTTCCTGCAAGGTTTAATGATTATGTTTTTTACTGATTTTGTTGATTTATTATTTATTTGTTTTTTGGAGAAAAAAGAAGATGTTGAATAAATTTGTTTTTATTTTGGATTGTACTTCATTTTATGGTTAGGTGGAATCTGGAATGATTGCTTTTTCACAATACCATTTAGAATGTTGTGTTAGGTATTTAGTGGGGGTTATGGAATGTTGGAGGTGAATTTTCAGAGTGTTCCTGCTGGATGATGTCCCTGAACTTCATCCATCTTGTGTGCATGTGTATTTCATGAAGTAAGCTTCAAGATATCATTTCACCTCCTGTTGTCACTCAACGATTACCCAATGTAATCACCCAAACTGTTGATAATCCACATTGTTTTCTTTAAGGAGAAGTGAGGGATTCTGGCCAGAAAAGCAGAAACAAAGGTACTATATCAGGCAGCGGCGGCGTCTACACTAAGGCAGAGGAGCATCACCCCACTGCTTTATTCAGTGAAGGAAAGGAAAAAATAATGTTATTATCATTTTATTTTTCCTCAGGAGCTGGGATAGAGTGGGGTGGAGCTGTGCTGGAGGAGGAGGGCTGGAGCAGTGGTTCGTGCACATAAGTGCTGTGACGCTTTGGCTGGCCGTGTTGGGCTGGCCAGTCATTCACACTTTGCATTTCTCCGCCACGCTGTGTTGATTAGCCGGGAGGAGAAAGTGCACCGGGTCCCTCTCCCTGTCTGAGCGCCAAAGCAGGCCGCTCAGACCAATCATGATGCTTCTGTCATGCTGGTTAGGGCAGCGCCATGAATGGAGGGGAGTCTGGAAGCTTGTGTGCTTCCGGAAGTCGGCGAAGAGATGAGGAGGAATCTCCCAACATAAAATGGATGTTTTTTTTTTTTAAACATTTTTTTATACACTCTACCCCACCACCCCAGTTGACAAGTAGCCGCCACTGGTATTAGGTCACATCAAAGATTGCGTGTTACCATACGTATTTAGTAGCAAATGTAAACCTTCTAACCAGTAACTAGGAACACTTATCAGATGCTTTGCTGGCTGGAGAGCAATCCCCATTGCCTGAATTCTTTAATTTCGCCAGCATGACCAGTCACACTCACACAAAGATCACGACTCCACTCGGTCAGCCCTGGCTTGCAGGGAAAGGCTGCGTGTAGTGAGGCAACTTTTAATTATGTATTCAGGCTCTCGCCTCTCAATGGGGCTGGCCTGGTTTGGATAATAAATCTAAGGTGATTTTGCTGTTTTTCAAAGTCAAGTCTGTGATAGTATGTGCTAGGGCATGCGTGTTACTTGCGAGACGCTGTTGTAGTTAGAAAGGAGTTTGGAGCTCGACTGCTGCTTGCCATTTGTTGGACTGTGTGGCACTCTGTTTTACAGCCTCAATATTGGTGATGGCTGGCATTTCATCATTTCCGTTCCTATCCCTGACGCAAGGACCAAGTACTGATTTATACAGTTTATTCTGTGCTTGTCTGCTAATCCCAAGATTGAGGTTCTATTTTATTATTTTTAATTTACTTCTCTTTTTGCTTTTTGATCTATTCCCTGACCGTCCACTCTACTGTGACTTGCCCATTGATGTTGCACTACATTAGTTACAAATCAAAGCATGTGTGGATTGCAAGCTTCTCACCCAACTCCACACCTCTGTAACTGGCACGGAAGATGTCATGGTATTTCTTGTCTCTTGTTGCGATCAGGGTAACTATCTCTGCTAACATTTCACGCAGCCAAATGTAGATCACATGGGTTTCAAAGACCCTCTGTGTTGTGGACTGTGAATTGTGGAAATGTCTCTTGGTGCAACCGTGAGAGAAAATCTTTCTCTTGCGGCCTCAGGAATGGATTCAAGAGAGACTTTGGGGGTTATTACAACTTTGGAGGAGGTGTTAATCCGTCCCAAATGTGACGGATATACCACCAGCCGTATTACGAGTTCCATAGGATATAATGGACTCGTAATACGGCTGGTGGTATATCCGTCACTTTACCGTCACTTTTGGGATGGATTAACACCTCCTCCAAAGTTGTAATAACCCCCTTTGTCTGCTGAGGTGCTTATTGGATTGGCCGTGCAAATGCCTACTTATAGATGTGGGGTTTGGTCTTCGGAGCCAGTGATATAGATATGATGTAAAAAAAAATATTGCAAACAAATACAACTATATCATATCTCTTTTGTGTGAACTGCGTGGAAAATGTGTACATTTCAACGTAAAAGACGAATCTTTGTAATATGACGTGCCGTGTGTTGTCTCCACAGCCTGGGGTTCAAACAGCAGCGCTGTCTGCGATACTGTGCCTGCAACCAGTCTAACAAAAAAAACGCTTTTTGTAAAAGAATATTGGGTCCCTTTGATACGCTTTGTTGCATCAACACATTATGGAAAGGGAAAGCGAGAGTACTACGGTTCTTTTCTGTCTTTTACACTGAAGAGAAGGAAATGCCTCTTAAATGTGGAAAACCTTCTTAGTTCCCAAGGATTCAGGTAACAGAATGATTCATGCCCATTGGGCTGCCTTTGCGGTCCATGCTGTTAAGAAAATCCATTTTCTGCAGATGACTCTGATGGTCTGCTGCTTGATGTCACGACTTGGTAGCATCAGACACTTAAAGATTTGACGTTGACCATTAGTGGAGGGACTTTCACAGCTCGAAGTAAATTGTTAAAAAAGACTTTAAATCTGATCTGGAGATCTGCGCAAGAGCAACGTTTAAATGCTAAGGTTTCGTCAGCTCAAAGTACTAAACATTTAAACACAAATTTATAAAATTGATGCTATCTCTTCATTTCCAAGTACTATGTATTTAAACATGCATTTAAAACCCCGATTCATATTGTATTCTCGCACTCCACCTGGAAGTACTTAAGTATTCCTGTTTTCCAGTAATTATTTGCTGGTACTTGGAGGCATCTACATGTGTGCAGAACAAAAGTAATAGTGTTGAATTCACAACATGCCACATAATTAAGCACCATATAATACTACTCCACACCATGCCACATAATACCACTCAAAACCCTCCCACAAGCTAGCTATCCCTCTCTAACTTCCTTTATATCTATTCTGTGCAACGCTCACCCCTATCTATTCACCATACCAATAATTCCACTACACAAATCCATTATTCACCACAGAATTCCACCCCACAGAAATCCACAACTAACAATTCCAATCCAACCCACATAATTCCTATCTACACCACACACATCCACTCCAAACCAAAATACATGGGTAAAGGCATTGTAGTTTACCACGCCAATAGCTCTAACTCTCTCAAATGAGACCTGTTGCATTGCAAATGCTTGTTTCCTCTGCCATCATCTGCGTTAAGACTTTACCAGAGTGAGCTGTGTCAGAAAGGGCAATCCAAAGGAAATGCCACCCGCCTCAGTCCCGAACCAATGCGTATTCTCGCCATGCCTGTGTGATCTATCAAAGAGAACAGCGCAGCTTTTCATTTCCTTTTTAATATTTCACACCTTTTGCGCGTGGCAGCAACAGCAATGCAACGTCAAATTAATCATGTAGAATGAGTATATGGCTGGGAGAGCAATTTGAATTGCTGCAAAGCAAGTCTTATTAAGTTATTTTTCTGGCCTAATTGAACTCAGTGCCAGCTTAGGAAGGCAGTAATTTAACTCAATAGCCTCTTTCTTTATTTTTAGTACAGATCGTTTTTCATTGGAACTCTGCTGCTTGACTGAGCTGAAAAGAAAAAGACTTTAATCAGACACGACTTTCTTATATTTAAATGGTTGTGTGCAGGCAGAGAGCAGAACATATTTTTTTCTTTCCAGTCAGGCACCCTACTATAAAAATTACACTGTTCACAAAAACATCTGCATTCCTGAGATAGCTTCCTTAGAGAATCTGATTTTTTTCATCTGTCACGCAAGGGCTCCACGTGATCAATAGTATCAGTAAGACGGCTGTGCATCAATGCCTTCCTGAAACCACATATCAGCCAATCTCTGCACACATTAGGTTAGGTATCTAAAGATGCCGACCTTGAATACGTGGCTATCGAAGCTTCACTTTCATTGAGCCAGAACGTTTGTCACTGAACAAAAAATGTCACAGAAAGGGGTTTAGTCACCCACTTCCATGTTTTTGTTTGTACCAGCTCCCTTCACTGATTGCTTGAAGATAGAGTCATTCACATTTAGTATGCCTTGAGGAACATTTCTTGCTCCACAGCCGTGCATTTGGCGTTTCCGTCCACATGTGAGGAGCTTTTGTTGCAATCAATGCACAATTTCTGAAGAGTCCTTGCAAGTGATGGCCCTTGCTAGTATTTATCCATTAGGGACGGCTCCTCCACAATGGCAGAGGAGCGTCGCCTCACTGGCTAAGAGCCAGCAGTAGAAAAATAAAATTTACTTCAGTATTGTTTTATTTTTCTGTTGCTGGCTCAGCCAGCATGTGAAGGGAGGGCTGGGGCTGGGCCTTGGGAGGTGGGAGGCAAGGGGGTTCGAGTGAACTAAGAGCACATGTGTCTTTGGACAGCCTAAGATGGCTGGCCAAACACATATGCGCAGTTAGGTTTTTCAAAACCGGCACACATCTGTTTTGGTGGTGATCTGAGCCTCTCAGACCAATCCTGATGCTGCTTCCCTACTAGCTTTAGCATGAAAGCAGTGCCTGGATTGCTTGGGAGCCTGTGCTGGTGTCCCAGTGAATGGTGGGGCACCACAACAGGAAAGAAGGATGAGCAAGACTGCAGGAGATGGTGGCGGGGTGAATAGTAAGTCTTTTTTATTATTCATTTTTCCCCCATCGTTCTTCCCCATCCGTCCCCTTGATAACTGGGGAAGCTGCAGCTGTTATCCATGCTTGAAACTAGAAACTAGAGCATGGAGACAGTGCTCTACACCAATCACCAGAAACTCTTTCTTATAGTGCTGCTCGACAGGAACACCCATGTCCAGCCTCCAACCTTGCTACCATATTTGTAAGAGTCATTATGTGAAGCCAAGGAGGCTGAAAACAGCTGGTCCCCAAAAATTGCTTCTTGCTTGAGTCGGGACCCTTATGCTGGTACCAGTCCAAAATGCTCAGTGCAGAAAAACAGCTCTAGAGCAGTACTGTCTATGCCAGCCACAAGTTTCCGGTTTCCTTCAGGGATGCCAGCCAATAGCTATGAGCATGACATAGCTACTGTCAATGCAGGCAAGTGTGGAGAGGGCCCTGTGGTGTTCCCCTATGGGCAGTTTTGGTTCTGGGCCATAACAACATTGCCACAGAGCACGGTAGCAAGTCTGTGGTGGCACCCTGAATGAAAAGTGGAGCACTTCCTGTTCCCATTATATCTCTATTGTAGCAGGGTGAAAGCAAAAGATTGGCAAGCACCATGGTGACATATTACAAGTGCGTTGACAGGAATGACACTACAACAGATATTGGATTAAAAGACTTCAGCCTCATACTGTAGAAGTGGATACTGCAAGGAGTGGCATATTAGATGACGTAAGCTATGCAGTGCTGATGAGATGAGAGCAGCCTCCTCCGAAATCCTGGGCATGCTGTCAATCAAGTCACTTCCACTCACCCTAAACACCAGAGTGATTACCCACAACTGAATTGCTGAAGGCCAAACTAAGCATATTGCCACTTATAACCAATACAAGTACCTCAACTTCATCTGAATGGTATTTCCACTCCTTTTCTTAAAGTAAAAATCAAGGGCTGTGTTAGACTTGTCAGCATTAGGGTGGTCTATCCCCAAACTTTTTGCCTATTTGCCTCACGTTTCTGTTGAATCTTTTTTTGGCCTCAGGACTTTGAGTACTTTACCACTGCTGACCAGTGCTAAGGTGCATGTGCTTCTCCCCCTAACATGGTAAGATTGGTGACCCCAACATTTGCATATTTAATTTACTTACAAGACCATTGTAAAGTGCACTACATGTGCACAGGGCCTGTAAATTAAATGCTTCTAGTGGGCCTGCAGCAATGATTGTGACACCCAGTCAAGTAGCCCTTTAACCATTTCTCAGGGCTGCTACTGCAGAGCCTGTGTGTGCAGTTTTACTGCCACCTTGGCTTGGCATTTAAAGCCACTTACCAAGGCTGAGTCCCCCTCACCCATTTTCATCACATATGTCACTCATAAGGTACGCCCGAGGTAGCCCATAGGCCAGAGTGAGACTATGCAGTGCCCTTATTTGCAGATGCATTGCCAATATGACGATGATGCAGGACTCGACTATGAGGCTCGACAGCGACGCATCACATTTATCGCAACGGAGTTCAACATCGATATGGAACCCGACTGCAAGGGTATACACAGCTGCATTGACCCGACTGCGTGCATCAGAACCAGCGCATTGCATTCGCATTGCTCCCGATGTCAACACTTGCTCTATCCAAGGTACTCTTTCAGCAGGTTCTACACAAGTCATGTAGCCAGCCTGCCCTCCATCGTGGTCTGCAGAACTTTGGATCTACCCCAGTCTAGCAGACCCTCAAGCAACCTTTTAACGCCATTGACTACTAAAAACTATTTTGGTTTATTCTTTAAAAAAGCATATCTCAATTTCAACTGATTGGGGTTTTGGTGTCATTTTACTCACATAAATGGTTCTAAACCTGTGTGGAGTCAATTTGTGGTGTTTTCATTGTGTTACTGTCTGTGTATGTTGCGCAAATACTTTACACATTGCCTCTTTAGATAAGCCTGCCTGCTCTGTGCCAAGGTACTAGAGGGTGAGCACAGGTTCTCTATTAGTGTGTAACTTGAAGTGGTGGTTCTTGTTTGTATAGGTTACATACCTTGACAACCAGAAAACCCAGTTCTAACATTGGTCAGCAGTGAGGATAAGACTTGTGTTTGTGCATTACCAAATAGTAACTCATTGTTCACTACACTTCTACATTCACACTATTTGATTTTTTTCAATTCTCCCTGTTTAATTTTTTGATTTTTCACTTTTTGGTCCCAGAAGAGCTCTGGAGTGTTAATTTGTGGAGGTACATGCCCACAGTGGGGAAGGATATGCTTCTTAAATTAGAGGTGGAGGAATAGACACACTACACTGTTACGAAGGTCATTCTAGTCACCAAGTCTGGGCAGACACAGGAGAAATATCGACAAAGATTCAGAGTCAGTCACAAGTTTGCAACACAGATTTGGGTGGATTGCTTGGACTATGATAGCAAGCACTGAATGGCTGGGTGAGGGGCAGCAAAGCAGAAGATTATGAAGGGCAGTACAACTTGTGTTTGATCTTTGTTTTACAGAGCTCCATAAACACCTGGTGGGAAGTAAGCTTTCTGACCCCAGGACATCTGTGTCAGCTGCAGAGTGTCCAAAAAGGCATTGGAGGGAGGACTCCCAAAAGGGTGGTCAAGGTACCCACCAGAAGAGGAAGGGAGGAAATAAAAAGACAGAGTTCTCTAAAGGTTCAGAAAACAACTCCCAGGGAAAAGGGTCTGGCTTTCAGTCTCAATCTGGCCACCAGAAAGAAAATTACCCTGACAAAAGTCAGCAGCCCAAAACTCCCTGCAATAAGTGCTACGAGTATGGACACTACAAAGGGAATTCCAAGTGTCCAAAAAGAGTACCACCTTACACTGGAAGGAATGCCCCAGGGGTTTTTAGTGTAGTTATGCAGGAGAAGGAATGTGTCCCAGTTAATGGGGGGTGGTTAATGGAGTTACCCTAGTGTCCTTGGATGACAGTGAGATGGTTCCTATAACCCCTGTGCACTCAAATACTACAAAGTATTGGCAATGGTTCACTATCAATGGGCAAGGTGTTGAGGGAGTCAGAAAGGGCTTGAGCCTGGAACAGTGATCGAGTCTTATGCTGAAAAGGAGAAAGGCAGAGGGTGTGAGAAATCAGCCCCTGAGTGTAAACCGAAGTGAGATGGATGTGGCATCTGTGGTGGCTGCTACGGAGTCCACTGCGGAGGGCACTGCTCTCCATGGTGACCTGCCTACACTTGCTGGATGGCATGTAGAAGGAATCCCCACCATGGACCAAGGCCAGCAGGTGATGTCTCTGGGAGCTTACACATTTACTGAGAGGACAGCCTCCTTTACAGTAAGCCTCATTCTCCTGTGCATGGTTGGCCCCCCCAATGCTACATGGCTGTCAGAGACAGTTGAGATAACCAAACAACTCTGCTGCCACTACCAGCAAGCAATCACAGTCCATAGCACAGAGCCTTGACTAATTATCCTTAAGGCTCTGTTTAAGCAGGTCACTGTTTTGAAAATCAGGGTTCTATAAGAGCAGTCACACACATCCTGCCTTCAGCAGTGAGGTCCACTGTAGATGCCCACAGTAGACCACCCTTCCCTTTTCACCTCCCATCTCTCTATCCTTGAAACTGCCCCTTGCTGGCATGTGCTAATGGTTAGAAATGCCAGTATGTTTAGTTGTTCTAGCTGGTGACTGGGTTTTGCGTTGATGTGTGACATTAGCTATATTAGGCCAAAGAAAATTAAAAAAACAATCCTTCATAGGTATCCTCTTACATTTACTGTAGATGTCTGATTGAGGAGTTTCCAGAACTACACCTACTGAGCAAACTCCTAACACAAATGCTTGACCTTCACAAATAGTTGATTTAAATGTTATTAAAAGGGCCAATGTTTTTCCCAGTAGAGAATTACATCGATACACTTCCATGAAGTAGGATTGTGTTCAAGTTCATTTCCCACCTGAAATAATATTTCTTTTATTTTCTGACATATCTATGTCAGTTTCTAAGCAATTAGACAGCTTGCAAACTGTAACTTAATATCCATAATCTTATGAATTTGTTTGTGATCACTTAAAGCAGTAGGTGCAGGATTTTGAGACCTTCTAATGTAACTTTTTCCATGGGCTGAGAAGAGCACCAGGGTAAAATAAGGGAACAAGAGTCGTACTCAAACTCTGATCCCAATGAGAGGCACGTGAGTGAGCCCTGAACGAGGTCAAGCAGAGACTCTCTATTTCCGAATGTGCCAAACAGCTCTCAATCAGCTTGGTAAAGTGGCCCTGTAGTTCTCACTTGGCTAGTGAGGAGGCAGCTACATCTATTAGGACTCCAAGATCAGTGATTACACTTGACATGCATGCCAGAAAATAGAAAGAAAGCTGCTGGACATATTTTAAGTTCTGAGAGGAACTCAACAGGTCTCCAGTATATCACCATCATGCACCTACCTAGATACCTAGAGTAATTCTCTCCTTGGTATGAAGTCCCAGACTTATCAGATCCAACTGAGATCCTTCAGTCATAAAACGATGATTAGCATAATCACATCACATTAGCAAAATTACACTTGTCACATCCTCACCTAAAGAGTGCTACTGATTCAATTTCTCTGCACCTATTACGTCCTTTATTTAATACTTATGTGCAAATTGGGGTTAACCACTTAATTGCTATGTTTAGAGGTCACAACACAAGCACTTAGAATCATTAAGCATCCCCCAAAGTACACAGAGACCTTCATATAGCTCATATATGGAAAGGTGAACGTCTATAAAACAAACTCTGTGGAACAACTTTATGATAGAAAACACACTTTTCTTCCTCCCCGCTGCATGCAAAATTGACAAGAACATACATGGATTTCTACTAAAAAGTACCCTACATTCACTCTCAACATTTTTTACTCTTAACCAATCCCTCACATATGTGTTTTCCTCCTAATATTACCAGTTAGTAAGCTTTTTGAGAATATGTTTCAGCACAGCACAGCTATTTAAGGAGTGAATGTTCTCCAACTAATGTGGACCCAAACATGGGCCAGCCATTAGGATCAATATGTGAACAATAATATGTAGTGGTAATTGCAAAAACACCACCTTTGGTTTTCATTTTATATTTTTTGATTTTTTTAAAGAGGGTACAGCATATAGTTGTCACAATAAATTCATATCATTTAAGATTCGGAAATCAAAATCTAGGATTAAAAGCCCAAGAGTTAAAGTTTAAAAATTATGATTCAAGATTCAAAATAAGGGATTCACTTTAAAAATTCCCTCCCTACATCGCCAATCTTGACAGCCTCAACACACGACACAACAGCAATAACAAGTGATTTAAATTATGCATAAGATGCTGTACCTCAGACTCCAAGCGTTGGACACCATCTCCTTCCAAAAAGAAAAGAAAATGTAACTAGACTCAGGAATTCTGACTGTTGAACTATTTTCCAATATTGGAGCATCTGGCCAGATTATCCCAATTGTTCATTCACTTTTGGCCTTCTCACACTAATTTCTGTGATCACAAAACTATTACATTATTGCCTCACTACAGATGCCATACCGTGCCGAAAGAAGAAAACAATAGGTCCGTTGGTGCCTCCCTAGGGATCAAATGGAGAGCTGAAGCTCCCACTTTGAACGCTGAGCCTTAAGGTGGGACTGATCCTACCGGAGGGTGTAAAAAAGGTTCTGATAGCTAGTCAAAAAGTTCTATCTGAACATTAGTTTTGTTGATGATTCATTCATTGTCAGCTATGTTAGCCACTTCAATCAGTCAATATATACTTACTAGTAGACAGTGTTGGCTTCCTTTATTACCTAAGATTGCCAGACTTAGCAACCACCAGCCCAATTGCCAACCATCAACATCTATGTTTTGAGGAGACTACACTGTCTGTCATGTCATGTTAGAGGGTCAGGAGCACAGAGGGCACAGGATACCATCTTCTGGTTCTGATAGGTCTGACCCTAGCTCTGGCCATTAGTCTGTATGTTTAGCACACCTCCACAGAAAATAAGCTATATCACAACCTTCCTCCCCTCATCTCCAGCAAGTTGCATGTGGGAGCAGACTTATCCTGAATAATGTCTTGGGAGACCAAAAGCAATTATTTAGGAGCCTAAAATGTGACAATTTTAGTCTAGATTCTCTAAGTAGAGAGTTGTGGGATGACGTTATGGTCACCCAGTCCTCTGGAGAATGTTCATGTCTCAAAGCTAATTGCCAACCCCTCTTTTTAGAAGTAAAAGGGAATGTTCACTTGTCTCATCCTTCCCCCCTCGCTGGTTGTATCACGAGTAGGTCCCCACTATCCTACAAAAGCATCCTAGCAATGAAGTTTCTGTTACTCTATAATTTAGTACTTCTTTATATGAGGTGATCCATTATTTGGACCAGATAATTCAGGAGAGAACCAGAAGTTTTAAAGGGTTCTGCACCCCTTTGTCAACAAGGGTAATGTAATGTCTGGGATGGTCAAGAGCTCAACCACAGGACGCCTTGTGCTGGCACCACACTGGCTAGAATGCCTACTTTCCTTTTTTGACTTACCTTACTCCTCAACTATCCTAAGCTGGTCCATATCAGGATCCTCTGTCCCCACCTCTCTATCTTCTCCTAGGCTTCATGACAGAACTAGCACAGCTCCCAGCCCCACCACACACATACTGCTACTGACAGCACCAGGACTCCATCACAGACAGTCGCCAAGCAGTAGCTACTTGGTGTTCAACTGTGATGCAACCCCCTCATTCCCCAGGCTATCACTGTGAGCTTGGAATCAATGGCATTGCCTTACTATATATATATTTTTTTTAATGGCGGTCTTTATGTGCCATGAGTAGACGAGCAGAAGCACACTAGGCACCTAAAGTGATGTCTGGGCCTAGTCATCTTCTGACATATTCCTGCTTACAGCCTTTAAACAAACTAGTGCACATATCATCTGTTTACCTCTTTCCTTGATCCTTCATCATAACTAAGGGCCTGATTTTGAATTTGGGAGACAGATAAAGTACCGTTGCACTGGTGATGAAGCAGAAAATGAAGGTTTTGATTTATTAACGCTTAAACGTAGTGCTGAAATAATCATGTGTGACTTTAACCGAACTATAAAGATTGTACGGGGACAAAATGTGCCCTCAGAGTAGTTTGCCATCATTTATACTCGTGCTTTATATAACGTGGTGTACTAGAATTGCACTAATCCGACATAATCATAAACGTGTGCTACGATTTGTTTGTTTGAAATACTTTAGCTTAGCATTACTTTAGCGGAGGCTTTGGCATAGTTGCCTGGTCTCACGGTTTAGATGTTCGTATTTTTCCACTGTGCTAATAAACGTGTATTTTTGCTTGAAGCTGTACTTTTCACAGAAACTGTTCACATGCTTATCTTAAGGTTTCGTGCCAGCCTGGCATATTTTCTCTTTACTTCAAGGTCGATTTGCAGGTGCGGACAATGGAGGCTCTGAAAGTGAGCTAATTGGTAGACAATGTTGCAACTTGCGTACCCATCTCCAAGGATAATGTATGCTTAAGTAAAAGCTTGAGAACTGTCGTTTTTGATTGGACAATTTGAAGCTAACCTATGAACCCTCCAATGGAAGACCCTACTGGATTTGAACTGTTGTCTATAAAAACCAGGTGCACGAGAAGAAGGTAGCCATTGCGCTATTATCAGCCATTACCAGCTCGATACCCGCCATTTTGTAGACTTCGTAGCTATTATGGCCCACTTTGCTGCGACGCCATTTTGAGAGACTTTGATGCTTTCTCTAATCGAGAGAAAGAGACTTTAATGATTCTTGCCCTAGAGACTTTAACTTTGATTTGATCCCTTGCATGAAGTAGTAGTTTTACCTTGCCGCCGTGAGGCAATTGTCCCGTCCACCCCTGCCCCTTTGCCCCGTCCTATGCTGATCGAAACGGTACCCATGCTGACCGAAGAACGGTACCTGTGAGACGAAGACTTCCTTGTATGCTGATCGTAATTGGTAAATATGAAAGGAAAATTGTAAAATTGCATTGTGTTCCTTTTAGGTAACCAACTGCTGATTTTGATAAGAGCCCTAGTTAGGAGTTTTTCTAAATTAATGTTGCTAAATTGTTTTTGCATGAAGTCCCTCATGCCGATGCTAATTTGAGGTTAGACGAGGATTCCATATGTCGCACGATGCAATTTGAGATCTTGTTATGCTGACTAAATGTATGCGATTAGTTCATTACAGATTATCGTATTAGTGATTTGCATTGTTATTATCGAATGCCTTGTGATTCAAATGCTACATAGATTGCACTTGTTTCGCCGTTATGGACAGCTATTAATGTTCATATATGTTTATCATTTGGTGTTGAGACACATTTATATTGTGCTAGCTTTGTTAATATAGGGAAATAAATTCACTAACTTTGCAATAAACTGGTGTGGTTATTCCTGACTGAGAGGTCAGGGTTCGCCGAAAATGTATTCTGGATTAATTGTTAAGTGTTATGTTGACCAAGGTATTGCTTATGTTCGTTATTGATTATTGATTAGATGCAATTGATTGATTAAGAGTACAGAGAGTTCCTACTTAGTCAAAAGATTCATCGGCCTAAAGAGCGTCCGAACACAGGTAAATTATTGCTACGGACCGCTCTATCAGTAGATGGTAGCAGAGGATGGTTTCGTCTTTTGGGACCCTGTACTCTTAAAGTACATGGTGTTGAATTAACGGTTACGCATTTTGTGACCCCACTTGAGAAGTTGAATTAGATTTTTCTTGGATAAAACTGATTGACAGAATGATGATGGGCTAGGTCCACCGCGACTTTCCCGGGATCTCGGAGCTTGCGAATGGAGAGAACGGAGGTGTGAGATCAGCGTTGGCGGTACTAGTGATGGTATGAGTGAAGTTAGGGTTTTGCGCTTGCACAGCTTATTGCCGCAGGGTGTGTGAAAAGGTTGCGAGGATTTTTCTTTTTTTGAGGATAGCGGAGGTGCGACTCCGAGTGTAGAAGTAGAGAAGTCGTCGAACTTCATAGAAATAACGGAGGTGCGGCTCCGAGTGTGAGAGTAGGGAAGTCGTCGAACTTCATGTGCGTGTGGCGCTTTGTGCATAAAAAGGTCCACGTGGTTGTTGTTGTTGAGACGGGCCCTGCGAGGTCAAGAGACTCCGGAGTATGTTGATCCATGTTGTGGTCTGGGCGGTTTAGTAGGTTGATCGGGCGTGGTCAACGAGTCGGTACGTGTGTTAGGGAGTGAAAGAAACTTCGACTTCGGGCTTTGACAAGATTCTAAGTGCACTAGAATAGATCATTGACAAGTTGAGAGTAGGTCTGCGGGTCAGATTTGCTTGCGAACGTGGGGACCGAGAAAGACGGAATAGCGGCCGAGGCTAGTGAAAGGTCCCTAAGGTCCTGAAGCGACTGTGTTACCCTTCCTGTAGTAAACCAACAGATCTGTTTTATTTTTTTGGTAGCTCGCGATACATGCAAAGTTGTTACGAAAAGAGGTGAGTGAAGGAGGACTAGCTGCGAGGCTTTGTCAGCCGCAGTGTGTGTGAGTGTGACGTCACTAGGAGCCGCGCTGGGATAGGTTGGTTGCAGAGAAGGGTCGTGCACGGATTGGACGCAGTCCGTGGGACTCGATTGGAAGGGGAAAGGCAGGTGAAGAGTATTCCGGGAATTAAAGTCACCTATTGATTACAAACTTTGTGAAATAAAAGACGAGAAAATGAAATTCTTTAAAGCTTTCAGGAGTGCGATGAAGGGGGAGTCTTACATTAAAGCGAGCGTAGGAGAAGAGACGCCGCCCGAGGGTACACCAGCTTACATTGTAATGGAAGAGAAGGGGGTAGCTCCGTGTCTTTGGCTAAAGCAATGGCACAAACTGACAGAGAAACATGGGAGCGTAGCGTTCCCGATACATGGGACATTCAATATAAGGATCCTAGAGAATTTGAGATTCACGATGTACGACATGAAGGTGCCTCCAAGGCCAGCCCAGTTTGAGGCTCTAGCGATTTGGGAACTAATGGCCAGACAGCAACAGCAGAAGAAGTTTGAGACCAGGATGAGAAAGGTAGAAAAGACACTAGCGGATGCTAGGTGGGATAATGCACAGAAGGTGTGGAGGTCAGATGTACTGCAGGGGATTAAATTGTTTCCCGCAATTACTAAGGAGGAAGAGGAGACAGGTAAGAAAGCTACCTGTAAGACAGACAGGAAGTGTTCCAAGGATAGAGAGGACGAGGAAAAGTTGAGAAGAGAAGAGGAGTTAGAGGATGAGGAGTTAATAATGCAATTGCTGAACGATCGTCCACCGCCTTATGCAGAGAATGGACAGGGTCCAAGTACCGGTTCTGCCCCACCGGCACCGGTACAGAACAATGAAACTCAGAGTTCAGGAGCGTCATCGGGATCTAAGGACCCGAGTTTATTGTTCACCCCGCAGATACCCCAGGTTAGGAGAATATATCCAGATGTGCCCATGTTGAAACCAGCAGAAAATTATCAGCCGCAGATGCCAGGGTACTACAGCAGTGACAACAGGGGAGGAACAATTCTAGAACCAACCGTAAGGGGAGTACAGAATGGTTACAACCAAACAATGGGACAAGCTGAATCAACTCAGTTTATGCTGCCCCAGAAGCAGATGCAGGGAGGAAACGCACATACTCAGATGACGGGGAGTCAGATGGGCATGCCGGCAATGATGACCCATGGTGTGGGCATGAACATGCCACAGAACATGGGAAATGGACAGAACCCAGACGCGATATCACTACCCATTACTGTAGGTCCACCGGTACCTCTGTATAGTCAGCCTAACTTGGGTCTGAGCGGTCAGGGATCAATGCTGCAGAATGGGACCGAAAGGAGGTGCATAGAAAACACTCCAGGGATAACTCCGATAGCGGCTCAACCCAATGGACCCGGATCCTTGATGGAGTTTAGTCCCGTATGTGCTCAGTCAACGCTGGTGAGGTCGAGCCCCCCACTGATAATACCTTTAACATCGAATACTGAAAAGTTGCCGCAACCATCGATGGCAGTCGATGTGAACGCCACGCTGATGGGGGTGAATGCGCAACAGTTGACACAATGGTTCAACAGTCTAAACTCCACACAAAATTCAGCCAGTGGGAAAGGAGAAGACTATATGAATAGGGTCAGGTTGAACATGGAAGCACAAGAATTGGTGGAAGGGACCATGGGTGTGAACAGGTTAGAGTCCTACACGGAAGAAGAGCTGAGGTATCTATGTCCCAGGATCACGAAGGAAGTGAACAAGGTACATAAGAGTCTGCAAGAAGCAGCTGACAGAAACGGGGTTGACATAGACAAGATGAAACACTTGAGCAGGAGCTACAGGTTAGATTTTGGGACCACAGATTTTGAACACATGAGGTCATCAGGCATGAAGACACACCTTAGAGAATTGCTGCAGAGTGCACAAGTGTGGAGGTGTTTAGACAAATGGGAAAGCAGATGGGTAAAGAGAAAAGAAAAGAGGAGGGACAGTGCTACAGAGCACAATGAGAAAAGACCGCAGAGTAGTGATACAGTAACTATGTTACCAATGAGGGAGACAGCAGGGGGAAAATTAGTACATGTACCATGGCACAGAAGTGACATTCAGTCTTTTACGGATGATTTTCCCAAACTGAGGGAGAAACCGATTGAATGGTATCAGCAGACTGACAGGTTTGTGAAGCTTGCGAAATGTCTCTGGGAAGACCTGAACACTCTATTTGAGATTGTGGTTCCAGCAGATTTGTGGGAGGATTGCAAAAGAGCGGTAGGTTGGCCGACAAGTGAACCAGAGAGAGACAGGGAGACGGGTGCACCATCACCTATGGTGATGAGCCTGTACTATAAGGTGATTGAGCATTTGAAGACTAAGGTGCCCGCGAAAAATGTGGATTGGCAGAAGATCGATCGAACTGCCCAAGAGACTAAAGAATCGATTCATAGTTACTATGAGAGGTTGTTGAAGGCGTTCAAGAATTACAGTGGCACGGAAACAATCGAGGCGAAGGAAGCGCTTCATTTCGTGTTCAGATTTGTGGAAGGGCTGAGGTCAGAGATAAATCAGATGATAAAGTCGCATTTGATTTGTTGGCAATCGAAACCGATTGATGAGGTGTTGAATTATGCGAAATACTGTAGCGACGAAATAGAAGTGAAACAGAAAAGGTTGAAAGAGAAGGTGATGATGATGCAGCTTAAGGCAGCTCAAACAGGTTTGCAAGGTTTGCAAGGGATGCAAGGGTTCCAACAGCAGGTACCGCAACCGCAGCCGCAGTTGCAGGGAAACATGGCGTTTCAGTCACAGGCTAGAGGCAGAGGCAGAGGAGGTTTTGTGAATAATGGTCCGGATTTGAACACTGTTGTGACGGGTGTGCAGGCAATGAAGAAGGTGATGCCGTGTCACGTGTGCGGAATCGTAGGTCATTGGAAACGCGAGTGCCCGATGGTGGTGCAGGTGCAGGTGCAGGTGCGGGTGTTGGTCAGCAAAACAATGATGTCAATGCATTTCAGACAATGAGGGGACCGAAATTGAGAGGTCCAAGCCCAAATTTTCAGACCGTAAATCAATTGCAGGGATTGCAACCTATGCAGCCGCAGCAGATGCAGATGCCTCATATGCAGATGACGCAAATGCAGCCAATGCAACAGCAGTTACCTATGGTACCTAATCAGCAAATGCAAATACCCTTGGCACCAATGAGTCAGCAGCAAGTGATGGTTCCTCCACAGGTCTCGGGTCAGGTAATGAGTACAAATGGCACCGTACAACAGTTCCCATTACACAGTGAGAGTGGAATAAACAATGTATGGGAGAGTGAAAGTTCAGAAGAAGAAGGAGATTGTGTGCTTGTAGCATCCTTGGAAGTTGAACAAAGGGGTCCGTACGTAGAGGGAAGGGTAATGGGTCATCGTGTCTCATTCTTGGTTGACACGGGAGCAACACGTTCAACTGTTAAGAGCAGTGAAGTACCAAATTTGCCACTCTCAGGGAGGACAGTTCAAGTGGTGGGAGTAGCAAACAGACATCTGACGAACCCAATTACAGATCCGGTACCAGTCAGCATCGGTAACTATCAAGGGGTACATCAGTTTGTGGTATGTGACTCAAGCCCGATAGCACTATTAGGGAGAGACCTATTGTGCAAATTGGGTTGTTCGATAATGTGTTCGAACGAAGGAATAACAATACAGACGAGCAGTGATGGGGAAGAAGAGGACAGTGTAGAGGGGGATGAGGTGGAAACTGTAGATGAAGAGTATCCTCTGATTTGTCTTTTCCCGATGATCACTGAAGAAGATATTCCAGCCGAATTACGGGAGACAGTCGGAAAGGAAGTGTGGGACATGACTGGGAAAGAGGTGGGATTGATGAAAGGAGTGGAACCAGTGAAAGTGGCTGTAAAGCCCAATGCAATCTTTCCCCAGACCCCACAGTACCACATGCCACAAGATACCCTCATGAAAGTTGCTCAACTTATTGACAAATTTGTAAAACAGGGAGTACTGAAAGAAGTGTTAAGCAGTCCATGTAATTCACCAATAATGGGACTAATAAAGCCAAGTGGAAAGGTCCGACTTGTGCAGGACTTGAGAAAAATAAATGACATCATAGTCAGGTGCTGCCCTGTCGTACCGAATCCAGCTTTGATAATGTTTCAAATTCCTTGCGATGCCGAATGGTTCTCGGTCATCGATTTGTCACAAGCATTCTTTTCTGTGCCTCTTCATGAGGACAGCCAATTCCTCTTTTGTTTCAAATTCTTAGACAGAGTGTACAGTTGGTGTCGAATTCCTCAAGGGCTTTCTGAGTCACCATCAATCTTCAATCAGATTCTAAAGAAAGATTTGGAAGCATTGGAATTGCCATTCGAGTCAACCCTAGTACAGTACATTGATGACTTACTGGTTGCATCAAAGACAGAAAGTGGCTGCACAGCCGATACCATTGCTCTGTTGAATCATTTGGGAAGGAATGGACACAAGGTGTCTCCTTCCAAATTACAGTTCTGTCAGAAGAAAGTGAAATACTTGGGTCACCAAATAGAGAAAGGGTCACGGAGAATAATGAAGGAAAGAATAACAAGTGTACTCCAAATGAGTCCACCAAAGACGAGGAGGGAAGTGAGGAAATTTTTGGGAATGGTGGGGTACTGTCGCCAGTGGATTCCCAACTTCTCGACTCTAGCAAAGCCTTTACTGAAACTGACCCAGAAGGATGCCTTGGATCAAATTGAGCTGAAAGGAGATGAAATGGATGCTTTTGTTGAATTGAAAGAATGCATGTGCAGGGCTCCAGCTTTAGGTATGCCTGACTACACGAAGCCTTTCACATTGTTTTGTCATGAACGTGATGCATGTTCTCTGTCTGTCTTGACTCATGCCCATGGTGGCGTAAACAGACCAGTAGCGTATTTTTCAGCTACTTTGGACCCGGTCGCAGCAGCACTCCCAGGGTGTTTGCGCGCCGTAGCAGCAGTTGGTATCAGCCTCACTCAGAGTGAAGGAATAGTGATGGGACACCCAGTAACAGTCATGGTCCCTCACTCAGTTGAGATACTTTTGACCCGCTCCCGAACGCAACACATGACTGGAGCAAGACTCACAAGGTATGAAACGATAATTCTGGGCTCACCGAATGTGCAGCTGAAAAGGTGCACTACGTTGAATCCAGCAACCTTGCTTCCTGGAGAAAATGCTGAAATTGAGAACGCTGAAGACGTCGAGCATGACTGCCTTCAGGTGACTGAATTTCGCACAAAACCTCGACCGGACATTAAGGATACTAAACTTGATGAAAATGACCAAATTCTTTTTGTGGATGGTTCATGTCTAAGAGACGGGATGGGGATTTTGAAAGCAGGATATGCTGTATGTACTGTAACAGGGGTCTTGGAAGCGGGATGGCTTCAAGGAGTCTATTCTGCACAAGTAGCAGAACTTGTAGCCCTTACAAGAGCATGTCAACTGTCTGCATTGATGAAAGTCACCATTTACACGGATAGTCAATACGGGTTTGGGATTGTGCATGACTTTGGACAACTATGGTCACAGAGAGGGTTCCTGACTTCTTCAGGATCCCCAGTGAAGAACGGGGAGAGGATAAGGGAATTGTTACACGCCATTCAAGTGCCAGCCGAAGTTGCAGTGGTAAAGTGTAGTGCTCACACGAAAGGACAGGACTATGTTTCTCTGGGAAATGCATATGCGGATCAAGTCGCAAGATTTTGTGCCTTGAACTGTATATTACTCAGGGATGATTGGAATACGATAAATGAGCCAGAACTCGAACCAGCTGAAGCATTTGCCTTGAAGGTCGTAGATACAATAGATGAATTAAAAGCATTACAGAATAATGTCAGAGAGGATGAAAGAGATTCCTGGATTAAATCACAATGTATAAAGAGACAAGACGAGTTATGGGTTTCACATGAGGGAAAATTTGTTTTGCCAAATAGTCTCTTATCACAGCTTGCGAGGTTCTATCATGGGCAGGCTCACCTAGGGAGAGATGCCATGATAAGATTGTTCAAAACTGATTGGTTTAACCCCAGATTTCGTCAAGCTGCAGAAGCAGTTTGCCATCGATGTGTCACTTGCCAGCAGATGAACCCAGGAAAGGGAACGGTTGTGAACGCGAGTCACATTGGTAGGGCAAGCGGGCCTTTTAGTCGAATGCAGATGGATTTCATTGAGATGCCTGTGCATGGAGGTCTGAAATATGTGTTGGTGATTGTGTGCATTTTTAGTCACTGGATTGAGGCATACCCCACACGTAGAAATGACAGCCTTACAGTTGCGAAGCTATTGTTGAGGGAGTTGATATCACGTTTCGGATTCCCGATCTCTTTAGAATCAGATAGGGGAAGTCACTTCAATAACGAGGTGATAAAGTTACTTTGCGAAGCGCTGAACATTGAGCAAAAGCTGCACTGTAGCTATCGCCCTGAAGCCTCAGGACTGGTGGAGCAGATGAATGGTACGCTGAAATCGAGAATGGCGAAAATATGTGCATCGACAAATTTGAAATGGCCTGACGCATTGCCCTTAGTGTTAATGTCGATGAGAAACACTCCTGATAGAAAGACTGGATTGTCTCCGCATGAAATTCTCATGGGCAGGGCTATGAGACTTCCTGCAGTTCCCGCAAACGCGCTTTTGAATATTACAGATGATATGGTGTTAGACTACTACAAAGGACTGGCTGACGTGGTTCGCTCTTTCTCTCACCAGGTGGAAGCGACCACCTTGCCACCGATACAAGGTCCAGGACACGCACTGAAAGCAGGTGACTGGGTCGTGGTAAAGAAGCACGTGAGGAAGTCGTGTCTGGAACCCCGTTGGAAAGGCCCTTTTCAAGTGATCCTGACGACAACTACCGCTGTGAAGTGTGCGGGGGTTCCCAACTGGATTCACGCCAGTCACACAAAGAAGGTGTTGTGTCCCACAGATGAGGAAGTTGAAGCGCTGAAACTGCCAGTGCCTGATAAAACAGTGCTGAGTGCTGAGACAGAACAGAACCGAACTGAAAGCGAACAGGCAGAAACTGGAGAAAAAGAGATATTCTCGGAGGACGAAGACACCAACTCGCTTGGGGAAGACCAAGGAGAAAGTTCAGACAGCGACGAAGAAGCTGAAGGTGACAAACAACCTGAAGCAGCTGAGGGTAGCGAAAAGCCTGAAGCAGCTGAAGGTGACAAGGAACCTGAAGCAGCTGAAAGTGATAAAGAGCCTGAAGAAAGTAACGGTGACGAAGGGCTCGAAAAAGGTGAAAAGGCAGGAGAGCCTGATCAGAGGAGGGCTTTCCCAGAAGCAGACAATACAGAAAAAGAAAAAGAGAACGTGATTGATTCCCCAGAAGGAGGGAACGAGGTAGAACAGAACGAAAAGGTTCAAGCTTCCACAGAAAAGATTGCAGGTCCATCAAATGGACACGCTGCAAAGAGAAGACTAAGTATCTCACCAATAAAAGAAAGGGGTAAAGAAAGTTTGAACGAGGGAGGAAGGCCAAAAGTGAAAGAGAAAAGAAAGGAAGTGACTGTTGTGGAACAATCCTCAAGTGAAGAAAAAGACTTGACAAAAGAGGAAAGTGCCAGCGAGGCAGAGTCGAAAAGAGAAGCAAAATTGAAAAGGAAAAGGATACCAAACAGGAGATATTCCGGTCCTGAATGGGCATATGCAGTCAATGACGATTGGACTGATGAGTTTGTATCTCTAAGCATCGAGAACGAAGAAGAAGAAGAGATACCAATAGAAAAGAAAAGTTTCATAGACTCTGTCGATTGAAAGAGTAATAAATGATTTTGCTTGCTACAATATAACGTGAAACAAACAACCAGCTGAGACATTGCTAAACCGGATGAGATATTTGCTAAACCGATAAAGACTGAGTTATTGCCGAATTGAGACAAATGCTGCTAACCGATAAGTGACTGGCCTTTTTGAAGAAGACGGTGTGAACATTGCGCTCGTTCAGCTTTGTAACTGAATCGCTAAATAGTTTCATTTATAGGTGCTTCTAGCTCTCTGATTCTATACAGATCATGACTAGGTACGCTACGCAAAATAATAGAAAGAAATATTGTAAATATGTGTGTATAGGTTTGATAATTGCATGTGTACTAATAATAATGGCAATTGTGCTTGGAATACATGGTAAGACTGCGAATGAGAGAATTGATGCTTCTACTTTTGCTCCTGTTACTGTCACTGAACTAACCCCATTGAAAAGACTAGCATTGGATGAGAGGCTCTTGCACGATAAGAAAGAGCTTTCGTATAACGTTTTCTATCGCTTGCTAACAGAGTATGTTGAGACTATGGATGCGAAAGATTGTTATGTGTGTACACAGATACCGACATCAGTAAAGGAAGGGGTAACTTATCACCACATGCCTCTTACATATGGGATTACATGTAGTATAGTAATGTCTAGGTTTTATGGTCAAACTAACATACAGTATTTTTACTCGAATTATGATGTTACCTTTGCTTATGTTCCTATAATAGCGCAGCTAAGCCAGATTGCTAAAGATTGGGATGCTAAGATAATGAGGGAATTTTTCGAGCCAATGCAACCTTTTGAAACGGCTCATGCTCATAGGGAGAACCTTACTTGCTCAGTCTCTGCAGTAGAAATAAGCTTTTTAGATCGCACAGATGATAGAAGGGCACAAATGAAGGCGAAATTAGAAAAAGAGCTACATAAGAGGACTTCAGTAGATAACTATGATTTTGCTGCTATAAAGACACAAGGGAAAATAGCTTTAGATGCTTGGCATGTAGGGAAATTTTGTATATATCGAGGTGAATCTTATTATGACAATATTTTTGTAGGAGCGAGTGAGTGTAAACATACGTTTATCTTTAAGGCCAAATGGACATTCATGATGAACGGACTTGACCCTGTCATTCCAGGGGTATATTACATTTGTGGGTATAATGCCTATTATCGTCTTCCAAAGGGATGGTGGGGGAGATGTTATTTGGGTATAGTGTTCCCAAAGGTTTATCAACTGGATGACCTATCGATGATTCAAAAGACATCTGGATCCCATCGTATCCAGAAAAGAGAGACACCAGCTGCTGTGGTAGGAGATATATTTGGAGCCATGATTCCTTCATTGGGAGTTGTGTTGAATTCCATCAAGATACGAAAGTTCTCTACTATAGTGGATAACATGTTGACAAAGTTTTCAGGTGCTATAATCCTGATAGATGCTGAACTTGCAGCGGAAAGAGCTATGACTCTTCAAAATAGGCTTGCTTTAGACATTCTTTTAGCAAAGGATGGAGGCGTTTGCAAAATGCTTGGTGCACGACACTGTTGTACCTATATACCCGACAATAGTGTGAAAATTAAAACTATGCTTGCTAATCTAACAAAAGAAAGTGCAGATTTGAAGGAACTGAAAGAACCAGGAGTGTGGGAGAAGGTTGGAAAAGGACTTGCTTCAGTGGGACATTGGATTGGGGGAATTTGGAATGGAATATTATTGAAAATAATAGAAGGAATATTAATAGTAATAATTTGTGTGTTTGGAATTTGGGGAATAAAAAGGGGAATAATAATGATTATGGAAAGAATTAAAAGAAGAAAAGAAGAGAAAATTATGAAAAGAATGGCAGAAGAATACAAAGCGCAAACTAGGGGAATTAAAAGGAAAAGGGAACTAACAGAATTTTAATGGGATAAAATTTGTGGGCATGGTTTGGTGTGATGACAAGTAGTCATCAGAGGAGGGATTGATGAAGCAGAAAATGAAGGTTTTGATTTATTAACGCTTAAACGTAGTGCTGAAATAATCATGTGTGACTTTAACCGAACTAATAAAGATTGTACGGGGACAAAATGTGCCCTCAGAGTAGTTTGCCATCATTTATACGCGTGCTTTATATAACGTGGTGTACTAGAATTGCACTAATCCGACATAATCATAAACGCGTGCTACGATTTGTTTGTTTGAAATACTTTAGCTTAGCATTACTTTAGCGGAGGCTTTGGCCTAGTTGCCTGGTCTCACGGTTTAGATGTTCGTATTTTTCCACTGTGCTAATAAACGTGTATTTTTGCTTGAAGCTGTACTTTTCCACAGAAACTGTTCACATGCTTATCTTAAGGTTTCGTGCCAGCCTGGCATATTTTCTCTTTACTTCAAGGTCGATTTGCAGGTGCGGACAATGGAGGCTCTGAAAGTGAGCTAATTGGTAGACAATGTTGCAACTTGCGTACCCATCTCCAAGGATAATGTATGCTTAAGTAAAAGCTTGAGAACTGTCGTTTTTGATTGGACAATTTGAAGCTAACCTATGAACCCTCCAATGGAAGACCCTACTGGATTTGAACTGTTGTCTATAAAAACCAGGTGCACGAGAAGAAGGTAGCCATTGCGCTATTATCAGCCATTACCAGCTCGATACCCGCCATTTTGTAGACTTCGTAGCTATTATGGCCCACTTTGCTGCGACGCCATTTTGAGAGACTTTGATGCTTTCTCTAATCGAGAGAAAGAGACTTTAATGATTCTTGCCCTAGAGACTTTAACTTTGATTTGATCCCTTGCATGAAGTAGTAGTTTTACCTTGCCGCCGTGAGGCAATTGTCCCGTCCACCCCTGTCCCTTTGCCCCGTCCTATGCTGATCGAAACGGTACCCATGCTGACCGAAGAACGGTACCTGTGAGACGAAGACTTCCTTGTATGCTGATCGTAATTGGTAAATATGAAAGGAAAATTGTAAAATTGCATTGTGTTCCTTTTAGGTAACCAACTGCTGATTTTGATAAGAGCCCTAGTTAGGAGTTTTTCTAAATTAATGTTGCTAAATTGTTTTTGCATGAAGTCCCACATGCCGATGCTAATTTGAGGTTAGACGAGGATTCCATATGTCGCACAATGCAATTTGAGATCTTGTTATGCTGACTAAATGTATGCGATTAGTTCATTACAGATTATCGTATTAGTGATTTGCATTGCTATTATCGAATGCCTTGTGATTCAAATGCTACATAGATTGCACTTGTTTCCCCGTTATGGACAGCTATTAATGTTCATATATGTTTATCATTTGGTGTTGAGACACATTTATATTGTGCTAGCTTTGTTAATATAGGGAAATAAATTCACTAACTTTGCAATAAACTGGTGTGGTTATTCCTGACTGAGAGGTCAGGGTTCGCCGAAAATGTATTCTGGATTAATTGTTAAGTGTTATGTTGACCAAGGTATTGCTTATGTTAGTTATTGATTATTGATTAGATGCAATTGATTGATTAAGAGTACAGAGAGTTCCTACTTAGTCAAAAGATTCATCGGCCTAAAGAGCGTCCGAACACAGGTAAATTATTGCTACGGACCGCTCTATCACTGGCACTGTACTTTCATCCTGCTATGGTGAGGGTAATCTGCCTGACGAATTTAGAGATGTCCGCTGGCCCAGAAGACATTGCCTGCATTTAAAGGAACTTCCATCACAACGGTTCCTGTAAATGCTTAGAAAGATTCATAAATGGCTCCATCCACATGTCGGAGCGTTACGTCACACTTTCAACTTTTCTTTTAATTTTTAAAAAGAAAATCGTAAAGTGGGTCTTTCTTTTTGGGGAAAAAAGCTATGTTTTATGTTATGTTATGTTTATTACAAAATTCAGGGAACTGAGGTGGCAGCTCTGATTTGCAGGGACAGATCACACTAGTCTCTAGAAGTGAGGTAGGAGAAGGCATGACTGCCCAATCTGGTTCTGTGCACACAGGGGTGCATGCTAGTAGGAGTCCAGCTGAGGGGAGGTGTCTGATAGGTTTGTGGCACTTTAGGCAGTTGTTGGGTTAGATAAGCAATGGATGAGCTGGGGAGGGGGAAGAAGAGAGCAACTTGGAGTTTGAGAACTTGCATGGGGAAGGAGCATATGAGAGGGAGACCCAGAAAACGCACATGAACTCTCTCTTGGAGTTCTGAAAAAAGTAGTTCTGAATGTTAGCATTTGAAGGATACAGATCATTCATTTCAAAAGGATGAAAAAGAGGCTGCACTAGGGTTGGGACAAACCTGAGAAGAAAAAGGAAAGCAATTCAAAAAGAAGCAAGCACATGAGAATGACAAGAAAGCCAATCAGTGGTAAGCAACGGGCAGACCCAAAGCCCACTGTAAGTTTTGGTATAATTCACAAGATTTTTATTTATTACAAAAGCTCTCTCTTGGCAAGACCTACAAATCAGTTATTTAAGCAGAAATGGTAAGTGAATTAATGAAATCCTGGCTCTGAGACTCAGCAAGAGCCTGGAGATTTCTCGGCTTATAACTCTATATTCGGATAGTTGTTGAACCCACAGCAGAAATATGGAGTGGGTTGGCTTCTGTTGAGCAATGTAGTTATCGAGATGGTTATCGTCTGCAATTTGCCCATGCTGCAGGGTCAGCAGGAATATTGTGCCTTTTTGCTGAACCCTATTTTTGTCTCAAAGACTGAAGGTAAACTTTGGCCTGGTCTAGTGCACTGTCAGCCAGGTGTGATGTTCAAGAAGATCACCTATTAACTCCCACTGCTGATTGCTGGTACAGCGCAGATAATGGTAGTGATCAAGCGAGGGAAGGGAGAAGGCTGGGAATGGGACAGCAGGGAGGGAAACCTAGAAGAACAACACACTGAATTACCTTTGCCGTCCTATCCAGAGAATGTTTTAAAGGACACTTGTGTACACTTATAATACCCTTTTCCATACAGACTGTATGCACATGTAAAGAAGAAAAAGGTGTATTCCTCAGATTCTTTGCTCCTGAATGAGCAGCAACAATATCTATAGTAGGAAACAAATGACAAAAAATGAATAAGACTAAGGTAGGCTCAATTTGGTCTACACTATGCTAAATATATTTTCACGCGTATCTAAATATCTGTCGATTTTCACCTCACAGTTTTTTTTTCCATCTCCAACCATAACCCCTGTTATGTGACAGACTATAGACACACGTTCAAGACACACCAAGAACACAAATTAATGTTAACAAACTTTTGCTCCTTGATTCAAGTATGTGAATCAGCATACAGGGTACGCAAGCCAAAGTGCTTTATGAGACAGCTGAGCGGAAGTCACCTGCAATAATCAACATTATTTTTATACTGTATACACACTCTATGAAGGTGGAGCCCACCCGCACTGTTGGTGTGATAACACAATTTGCTCTCTGAGTATTCAACCTATGAATGCGGGGCCCACCAGTGTTATGTGCACAAATTGTCCTCTTCTTTATGTGACTAATACTTACATCAAAGCAGAGCCCACGCGCATTCAACTATGCAACATTAACACTCAACGTAGTATGTTCTCCTCGTGTGATCATCAATTAGACTAATAACTATGCGGTATAGTCACAAATGATTGTGCACGTGCACCCTTACCGCACCACTGGATAAACTCCTTTAAGGTTTTTGGAAATTATGCATGACTCCGCTTTCAACCCACAGGAAAAAGACCAGGATCCTCAAGACGCTGCTTTCAGCTGGCGCCTACGAAGCAATAACAAGCATGCAGTTGGGTACGGCAGCTTTTATAGCACGGTGTCTCCTCAACGTGACACTTATTACTACAACAGCCTACCAAGCCTGGAGATGAAGTCCTGATAGTAGGAACAAAAACAGTTTACATGCACAAGCATGCTCAAAAACATACTGAATAACATCCCTTAGTGTCTTTAAGTATACTCTCAGGTGCACTGAAACATCCATGTACACCATATGAACACTTATGATATGCCGACACCTACTTGTCATTATGAAGATTACTCCAGTCTGGGCGCAACTGAGTTACATAGGCAGTCTTCTTGAATGCACTCAAGGTCATTGGTTGGGATGAAATCTTGACCTCAACCTAATGTGTTTGTTGATGCTATTTTTAATTCAGACTTTAAAAAAAAAAACTGTCAGCTTTACTTATTGGATGGTTGTCATTTTGTTGTCACTTTATTAATTAAAACTTAGTCTATTTATTTGCATAAATACTTTATATATTGGTTTTAGTTAATCCTGACTGCTCTTGTGCCAATCTACTACGGGCTAGTTACAGGTTTATTTAGTGACTTTAGTGATTCACCCTGACAAGGATTGTGCATATTATCTGAGGTGAGTTCCCAACTAATACTGCCATTTCTTACAGACATCTACCGATTTCCGAGTAGTAATGTTGTGGATATATAGGCAAAATATTCATCAGGTCTAAATATCACTGTATGCAAATATGGCAGATAGCTAATTGTAATCAGAGGGCTTGTCTGTAGCACACATAAAAATGTCCAATTAAGCAAATGAAGCTCACATTCAGGTAAGCTGGGCATTTGCAAGGAGGCCTCTTAATCTTGTTGTGTCCCTGTAGCTCACACAGGGGTTCAGTCAACTGACCCGTGGAGTCAGATTAGCCTGTGATTAATGTAGCAGATATAGTATTCCTTCTTGGAGAGCAAAAGAGTTGTCTAGCAGAAGGGCAGACCTACCGGAGCAGCAGCACAAGCCTCTGGAGTCAGGGCAGTCCTTCTTCTGTAATGTCCACAAGTCAAGGGGTTTACTGATGAGTGGCTTTGGGGGTCTAATGATTATACCTGCACCAGCCTTTGCCTGTACTACCATCAAATCTGGTTCTGGAAAGTTTTTCCCTTCCCATGTCAAGGCTCCAAGAAGTCTGGGGTGACAAAAGGCTAGTAGTGTCTGTCTGGAGGTTGGTCTGGAGGCTTTGTGAAAGTGGATGAGATTGTTGTAGTGTGATGGGCCAGTGTTGCACGGTGCTTTGAAAGTGGAGGCAAGCAGTTTGAATTGTGCTTGTTTATGTAGGGGGAGCTAGTGGAGTGCTTTCAGCTGTGGTGTGATGTGAATGTGGTGTGGAAAGTTGAGAGTGATTCTGGCCACTGAAATCTGAATGGTCTGTTTTTTTGTTAATGCTACGATAGAGGCCTTTCCTGTAGTTCAGCTAACTTGTGACAAGGGGATGAGTGATGGCTTTCCAGGTGGTGATTGGGAGTCATTTGAAAATCTTTCACTGCATATTCAGGATATGGAAGTATGAGGCGTTGATGGTGTTGACTTAGGTGGTCATGTTGAGATTACTGTTGTAGGTCCTTGGTGTGGCTAGACCACATTTTGGTCTTGTAAGTTTTTAGCTACATTTGGACATTTGTGCGGTCATTCTGACCCTGGAGGTTGAAAACCGCCAGGACAGAGTGCCGCGGAAGCACCGCCAACAGGCTGGCGGTGCTTCAGGGGCCATTCTGACCGCGGTCAGAAAAGGGAAACCGGCGGTTTCCCGCCGGTTTTCCCCTGCCCCAGGGAATCCTCCACGGCGGCGCTGCAAGCAGCGCCGCCATCGGGATTCCGACCCCCTTCCCGCCATCCTGTTTCTGGCGGTTTTTACCGCCAGAAACAGGATGGCGGGAACGGGTGTCGTGGGGCCCCCTAACAGGGCCCCATAAAGATTTTCAGTGTCTGCAAAGCAGACACTGAAAATCGCGACGGGTGCCACTGCACCCGTCGCACCCCTTCAACTCCGCCGGCTCCATTCGGAGCCGGCTTCATTGTTGAAGTGGCTTTCCCACTGGGCCGGCGGGCGGCCTTCTGGCGGTCGCCCGCCGGGCCAGCGGGAAAGTCAGAATGACCGCTGCGGTCATTTGACCGCGGTACGGTCTTCTGGCGGTTCCCGCCAGGCGGGCAGCTTCCGCCGCCCGAGGGAGTCAGAATGACCCCCTTGGTCTTCACCCAGTATGCAATTTCCGTCACAAAGACATTGAACGTGATTCAAGTACTAGGCATCTTATCCATGAGGTGGAGAATTAGCCTTCTGTTTTTCACTTAGGAGAAGATGTTGACTTTTTGAGAAGAGGTGACATACATCCATAGTGCACAGTTTCAGGCTGACAAACAAGGTCCTTTATGCCAGGAAGGAGTAGATCTATTGAAGCGTGAGTCCTTGGACTCCAATGATGTCATGTAAATGTTAAATAAGGATTGGGTTTGGAGACTGTGTCAAACATGATGGAGAGGTTTAAGAGAATGAGGGCTGGTACGTCTCCTCTATTGAGAGTCCTAGGGATGTCATTTGTGGCATAGATGAGCACCATTTCCATCCTATGGTTGGGACTGAAACCATACTGGTGGCTATTAAGGTATTTTGTGAGGCATTTGTTGATGAGTTTCTCAAAGACCTTGGCCGCAAATGGCAGCAGGGTAGTTGGTCTGTAGATGGTGAGAGTTGAAGGGACTGTGGAGGGTTTGTTAGTAATGGGCAGACAGTTGCATGTTCCTAAGCATCTGGGAAGGTCATGGAACAAGTGGACATGTTCAGAATGTGTGTCTTCATGGTGCTGATGTTGTGCAGTCCTCTGAAGTAGGCATGTTAAGAGAGTGGTGTGATGGGGGTCCTCAGTGGACGGACTTCATGGTGGAAGTGGTTTCTTCTAGGACGATGACACATCCCTGTGGTTACCATTGTTTCTTTTGATAAGATTGGGAGTTGCTTGGAAAGGTCTATTGGGTACATTGTTGATTGAAGTTGTTGTACAAAGTGGTGATTTTGTTGCTGACAAATTGAGAGGGATTGTTGCAGAGACCCTGCAATGGAGTGATCAAATTGGAGGTGGTTGCTGGTGTTGTGTTGGCTGTCATTATTCTAATGACACTTCTGGATTTGGGTGGCGGAATCACTTGCACTGTGGGGGACTGAGCCTGAACCCACCACAGGTGATACCTGTCTGCCTAATCCGGGTTTTGCACCGGTTAACTAGCCGAAAGCAGGGATGATTGGACAGCCAAGCACATGACATAACTGATTCCTCAGGGAAATTGTGGTTACTCAGATCGCATCCATTTCTCTCAGTTACATTAGTCTCACATATACAAGGACAATCAGAGGCAGTATATGTTTCAATAAGGTTTTGATGAAGCAACTGCATCTTAGATAATAAAGCGTGTACTGCAATAACTAGGATGGCAAAGCATGAAAGGATTAAAATTGTGACAAGGAGAGTAAAGCATAAAAATAACGCTACCATATTGTCACTAGAGTCATCAAAATAATTCCTACCTAGGCTAACTTAGAGCACAGCATGTTAAGCTCTAGCTCTGCCCTTCAGGTTCCCCTGGGGTGACATCATCCCTCAAACCTGAGCAAGAGGCCTGTAGTCTACGTAAGCAACTTTAGCAAAGCATTCAGCAATCAGCATACAGTTTTGGTTATCTGGCAGGAATCTCCCTCTAATGTGTATGGGACAGAGAAGTGCTTTTATAATAAAACAGCTGATGTTGTGATAAAATGTCCCTATGTAAGGATGTGTATGTTTCTATGAACACTTACCACGTTTGCCGGCAGCCTCTCTCACTGCAGCCTTGAGAAAAGCACAGAGTGAAAGAAATGTCTTGTTTAAGAACGCAGTGCTGACCTCGGCAAAGAACAGCTAGATAGAGTGAAATAAAACAACACCGCAAATGTGTCTATGGTTAAAATAATAAGTCACCCTGAATAAAATATATCTAGGTTAAAGTGCACAGCGGCAGGCCTAGTTCACTAAAATAACGTGCAAGGAGCTATAACTAAAATGGCTACACAACACTGGTGAGGTTATATCCATCACAATGGCAAAGATCTGTTTGCTTCTGCCGGTGCTGGCATCAAAGTAGTCTTCCAGAGTGGCGTGTTTTGTAGTTCGGATCTCATGCTGGTAATGTCTCAGGGCAGATTTGAACATGCTACTGTCTGCATTGTCTTGGCTCAGTCTCTATTTGTGCTCCAGTTGTTTCCAGTGATGTTTCATCAGTCTGAGTTCCTCTGTGTAATAACTGGTCTAGTTCCTGGATCTAATTGTATGGGAGTCAGAGCCAGAGGTGATCAAATTGTTGAAATTCTTGCTAGCTTTTGGGGAGGCTGTTGCTGTGTTTGAGCTGGTGAGGTTTGAGAGCTGTGTTCTAGTTCTTGTCAATGATGATGGTCCAATGTCGCAGGGTGGTCTAGTGGTGGTGCATGTGCATTGGACTGGGACAGGGATGCTTAATTTGACAAAGGTGTGGTCTGTCCAGGAGTCCCATGTGGGGTTGTCTACTTGGATTTTGTCAAAGATTGTGAAAATACGTTCCAGGAGGTGTCCCCTGATGTGGTAGGTCCCTTTACTCCTTGGGTGAGGCCCAGGCTTTAAAGGTCTTTGATGATTTCTATGAGTCGAGGTCATTAGGCTCTACCAGGTGAAAATTGAGGTCTCTAAGTAGGTTGTAATTGCTAGAGTCGACAACAAGTGGAGTGTCCTCACTCGCTCCTAGTCTTAGTTCTCCTCTGTGGTGAATAATATCTATGCCCTGCAGCAGAGATTTCCACTTCAGGGGTGTAGAACTTTGCTTACAGGCATATAGTACAGTACATTTACTGCACAGCTGTAATATCAAAGATACAAGGCTCTGAGGCTTCCTATGAGGGGTTGAGACCTCTGAGTCATATAACTGGGTAGTTATTTCTGCCCTGAATTTGTGAATGCCATCCAGGCAGAGATTTCCACCTAGACATGGGATGAAATCTACACCCTCAGAAATACCCACACACAGTGACCAATACACAAAGATAAAGCTATGTGCATGTATTTACTCTTGTGTAAAGCTACACCTTCACCTAGATGCAACTCTCCTCGTTTTTGCTATTTACCATTTCCAAGTTGGAATTTATACCTAATGTAAAAGTACAGTAAAACAGTACATGAGATTGAGATATGCAGTATTCATTCATTTGTTGCTGAGTAGTCGTAGACACTCTGTAGTTACAGTTGGGATTACTAGGGACAGGAATTCCTTGGATATTTTTCCCATTAATAACTTTGAGCCTGTTTGATGAATTTCCACAACACTTTGCAGACATATTCCTCTTTCTCCTTTGCAAAGTATGCAAACATTTTCAGAGATGTGTCAAGGGGGTGTAAAGAAGAAAAAGGGGGCTCCAAAATGTGGTTAGCAACCAATGCATTTCCCATTGACTCTGTACTCCTGCATAGCAGGAGTACAAGGCTAGACGAATTTGAATGAAATTTGGCAGTATTATGCATTATGGTGAGCAGCTGATCCTTGTGGACAGTACACGTAAGTATGATAAGTATTTTTTAAACTTATAGCCAATTTTACCTTAGTTGTATCTGTAGTCACTGTATTTTTGCTGAATTCTGCAGTATTTTGAGGGAGTGCCAATGAACATAGCAATGAAAAGTCATTATGGGATTGGCTAATGACTACAGATAACAATTGAAGGCAGACATGTTGTTTTAGGTAAAGTTTGTTTGTGTTGTGCATTACCTCCTCAGATATAGGTATTAGGTTGGATATTGTTCCCCTACCTATTACCATATTTAGCAAGGTGTTAATAGGTAGGGGAGAAATATTTCTAAGTTTCTATATATTTAAAAACAATTCATAGAGTATTGGGGTATTGCCTTGGGAGTACAGAGGCACCAAAAAAAAATTACAAAAAATTAAATATGTTTACAAATTTTAAAATACAATATAGTACCCTATATTTTACAGATATAGAGGGTCATTACAACCCTGGCGGACGGTGTTAAAGCGGCGGTAAGACCGCAAACAGGCCGGCGGAAGAAAAAGGGAATTATGACCGTGGCGGAAACCGCCAAAAAAGACAGCCACTTTAACACTCCGACCGCCACGGCAATACAGACAAACAGCGCGGAGGTCACCACCAACAGACAGGCGGGAGACAAACTACCGCCCACAGTATCACAACCTACCAATCTGCCACCTTTTCCGAGGTGGATTCACCGTGGATAAAAACATGGCGGAAACAGCCATTTCAATGGGAAAACGCTCACCTCTACACACTCCACGAGGAAGGAGGACACCATGGAGACGGAACTCTAAATACTCCCTGCAATAGTATTCCTGCTCCTGTACGATCATCATCAACGCTGGCGCCGAAGACAACGGTGAGTACTGCACCTACGACATAGGGGAGGCAAAAGTCAGGGACACACACATGCAACACCCCCCCCCTACCCTCTCCCACTACAACACACACACCAATGCATATCCAAACATAACAGTAACAATCCCAAAAAACCCCGGAAGAATGCAAAGACAAAAGGAAATGAGTGCAACCGTTGTAATATATCAAAATACAGTAACCAAATATATACAGATATATATACACATTCAACAAAATATACATCACGAGTAGTAGTGCAGGTAATGCACCATTAAATGTCCGTGAACCACTGGGCCCAAAAAGCATGGGCGAGGCCCACACACGATACCTGAGCAAAACGGAGAGAACACTGCTGGGGCATCAGATAGAAATACAACAGGCACCTCAGGGGGAAGGGAAGGGGGGGCACCTCAGCCGGATGACAGCACCACGCCAGATCCACGAGGAGGCTCCATGCCCATTGATGTATCCTGAGGAGTGCAAAGCCACAGTCTCTCAAGTCTCTACAGTGGGTGGCTTGCCCACTGTTCAATCCGGGGGAGTGCAAAGCCACAGTCTCTCAAGTCTCTACAGTGGGTGGGTTACCCACTGCCATATCCTGGGGAGTGCAAAGCCACAGTCTCTCAAGTCTCTACAGTGGGTAGCTTGCCCACTGTTCAATCCTGGGGAGTGCAAAGCCACAGTCTCTCAAGTCTCTACAGTGGGTGGGTTGCCCACTGCCATATCCTGGGGAGTGCAAAGCCACAGTCTCTCAAGTCTCTACAGTGGGTGGGTTGCCTACTGCCATATCCTGGGGAGTGCAAAGCCACAGTCTCTCAAGTCTCTACAGTGGGTGGGTTGCCCACTGCCATATCCTGGGGAGTGCAAAGCCACAGTCTCTCAAGTCGATAACAGTCTCCACTGGTTCTGGAGGGGGACTGATGCCCAGAGTGCTTCATCCTGTTAAGGACAGATGGAGTGGATGCTGTTCTCCACTGGTTCTGGAGGGGGACTGGTGCCCAGAGTGCTTCATCCTGTTAAGGACAGACGGAGTGGATGCTGTTCTCCACTGGTTCTGCAGGGGGACTGGTGCCCAGAGTGCATCACTGTCCCCGTGACGGTCCCAGTTCCGTCACTGCCCCTGCCGCACATGGGCTAGCGGTGCTTGAGTTGGCAGTGCTTGCCCTGTTCAGCGGTGCTTGCCATGGCGGTCTTTGCCCTGTTCAGCGGTGCTTGACTTTGCTGTCTCTGACCTGTTCAGCGGTGCATGCCATGGCAGTCTTTGCCCTGTTCAGCGGTGCTTGACTTTGCTGTCTCTGACCTGTTCAGCGGTGCTTGCCATAGCGGTCTTTGCCCTGTTCAGCAGTGCTTGACTTTGCTGTCTCTGACCTGTGCAGCAGTGTTTGCCATGGCGGTCCCTCATTGCCCAGCGAGGCTGTGGCTGCCGGGGCCCTCCTGGGCACTGACTCTGGCGGTGGCCTCCTGGCCAGTGACGATGGGACTGCCCTTCTGGGCACTGACTCTGGCGGTGGTCTCCTGGCCAGTGACGATGGGACTGCCCTCCTGGGCACTGACTCTGGCGATGGCCTCCTGGCCACTGACGATGGGACTACCCTCCTGGGCACTGACTCTGGCTGTGGCCTCCTGGCCAGTGACGATGGGACTGCCCTCCTGGGCACTGGCTGATGATGGGACTGCCCTCCTGGGCACTGACTCTGGCGGTGGTCTCCTGGCCAGTGACGATGGGACTGCCCTCCTGGGCACTGACTCTGGTGGTGGCCTCCTGGCCACTGACAATGGGACTGTCCTCCTGGGCACTGACTCTGGCGGTGGCCTCCTGGCCAGTGACGATCGGGCTGGCGGTGGCCTCCTGGGCATCGGGGATGATGGCAGGCTTCTCCGCCGTGCTGCTCTTCCCAGACTTTGGCGCTTTCTTCTGCCCCTTCCCCACCTTGGGAGGAGTCACAGCTGAGTGGACACTCCCCCCGGAACCCTTGTGAGCGGCTTTGCCGCCTGGAGTCTTCCCCCTATCCTGTCAGGCACTGTCCAACTTCTGGTGCTTCACAGGGGGGGACTGGCTGTGCTTTGGCTCCATGTCACACTGGCTGCCCTGGTGCCCGGTGCAGTCTACATACCTCTAACAGGCACCACTGGTACCGGAGATTTTGTGGCTGAGGTGCTAGTACGGGACCTATGAATTGGAGGGGGGGGGGTGGGAAAGAGGTCAAGGCTGCTCAGGAAAAGTTTCTTAGGAACACTGGTACAGGTAGCTAGAGGGGGTCTGGGAGTGGAGGAAGAGGAGGTGGTTTTAGGAGGTGTAACTTTTGATGATTTGGGTGCAGGTGCATGTGCTGGAGGCTGTCGTGAGGTGGATGGATGTTGGGTGTGTGTGTGCCCGCGTTTGTGTACTTTGGGAGGGGGCGTTACAGACACACTGGGGGAGGACACAGGGGACGTGTAAATGGTAGTGGGGGTGGTGAGTGCAGGTGAGCGGGGTGTGGTGGTGGGTGTGCTGGTGCGGGACCTAGTGGCTGTAGTGGTAGTGCATGCAGGTGAGAGTGTAGACGACACTGGGAGGGAGGAGGGAGACGACGAGGAGGGGGACACAGTGGAGGCAGTGGATGTTGCTGTGTCTGTATGTGTGTGATGCTTGTGTGAGTGCCGGTGGGATGTGTAGTGCTTATGTTTGCCTGAGCTTCCCTTGTGTGTTGACGTGTGTGCAGGCTGGTCTGATGGTGTGCTTGGGATAGGCAGAGGTACAGGGGATTGGGTCTGGGTGGAGGAATTTGGAGGGGGGAGGCTAGAGACAGGGACAATGGCTGCCATCAGTGCTGAGGCCAGAGATTGCAGGGTTTGATGATGGGCAGCCTGACCAGAATGAATGCCCTCCAGGAATGCATTAGTGTGTTGCAACTCCCTTTCTACACCCTGGATGGCATTCACAATGGTAGACTGCCCAACAGTGAGTGACCTGAGGAGGTCAATGGCCTCCTCACTGAGGGCAGCAGAGGTGACAGGGGCAGGGGCTGAGGTGCCTGGGGCGAAGGTGATGCCCACCCTCCTGGGTAAGCGGGCACGGGGTGAAGGCTGAGGGTCTGCTGGGAGGGCGGTGCTGGTAGGGGGGGTGATGGCAGTACCTGTAGAAGTGGGGGGCACAGATGTTGCCACCACCACAAGGGAGCTCCGATCGGAGGACGAGTCCGTGTCGCTGGTTGCTGATCCGGTGACTGCCGTGAAGCTCCCCTCACCCTCCGTCCCACTGGTGTATTCAGAGTCCATGGTGTGGCCCTCCATGGCCATGTGGGATGCAGCTCCCTCGTGCTCCGGTGCCATTGTACCTCCGCCTGATGATGCTGGTGCACAAAAAAACAGGGAGAGCACAAAAAGGGGGGGGGAGGGACGACAGAAGAAAGACAGGTTGAGTGCATGGCTTACCGCTACCGTTGGCGGACAATACAGACACAGCAGCCCCCTGGAATACGCTGCGCTGTTGGGCTATACTCATGCAGTTCCTGGGATATGGCCTTCATGGCTATGGTGGACATCAGCACACATAGATGACACAGGGGCATGTATACCTGTACTTGCCACTCTACAGAGGTGGGGTGGAGTGCCACATGGCCTGCATTACGGGGGGGGCATAGCCTGCGGAACTCGCCCTGGCCTAGGGAAACCCACAGCCCTCCTCCCCCACCCAGACACCTTCACTGCGCGCAAAGTCCGCTGAATGATGTTGTACTCACCCCCTTGTGTCTGCTGTTATGCCCTCAAGCGCACATCCAACTCAGGGTAGGCCACCGCCAGGATCCGGAACAACAGGGGGGTCATGGTGCGACGGGCACCCCTCCCACATTGGGAGGCCATCCCCAGCTGAGCCTCCGCCGTCTTCTTGCTCCAGCGGCGAATGTCCTCCCATCTTTTCCGGCAGTGGGTGCTCCGTCTCTGGTGGACCCCCAGGGTTCGGACGTCCTTGGCGATGGCACGCCAAATATCCTTCTTCTGGTGGGCGCTGACCTACATGACATGTACAGGGGAGGAAGAGAAGTCATTACCACCGTCGAAGTGAGTGGCCCACATCCCTGCCCTTACCATGTGGCACATGCATTCACAGTCCTTCATGCTCGCAGAACTCTGCCCCCTTCCTTCTTACAACCAGCCCTCTCCACCCAGGCATAGCCCATACAACTTGCACCCTATGTACTCACCTGTTGGTCTGGAGGACCGTAGAGTAGTGTGAACTGGGGGAGGTCCCCGTCCACGAGCTTCTCCAACTCCTGTGCAGTGAAGGCAGGGGCCCTTTCCCCAGACACAGAGCCATTGTCTCTTCCAGACCGAGGTCACAGCAGCACTTGCAGTATACGTCCTCTCCTGTCGAAGATCAGGTATCGAGTGATTCAACAGATAGAAAATGGCGGTGACGTCCGCGGCGGTGCGTATCATCACCGCCGGCGCACTTTGTCATTGGCTCCTGGGACCCATAGGGTCCAATGTTAACCAATGCAGCATTGCGCAGCAGTCTGCGACCGGCTTCCTTGACGGTGTACAACGCCAGCGCAGTTACCTCACATCCCATTGTCTCAGGTTAGAGGTCATGCAGCCGCCATTTCAGGGGCCCACATGGCTTCATTTTCAACTGCGTCACACATACCTAGGCCTGGACTCAACACACATACAGACAACTTTTTGGATTATGTTTTGTGTTCTGTGTAGCTGTGGGTACATACCTCTGAGTTGCTTGACTCTTTGGTCGCTGTTGTCCTTCCTAGGCACCGTCAGCTGGGACATGTGAGGAGATGGCGGAATCCTCCGGTGTACCGACCGCTGGTGGACCTGTTGACAATGGAGGAGCGACATTTAATCATCACCTACAGGCTTGACCGTGCCACAATCCAGGAACTGTGTACCCAGTTGGAGCCTGACCTGATGTCAGCAATCCGCCATCCCACAGGAATCCCCCCTCAAGTGCAGGTGCTATCAGTGCTCCATTTCCTTGCAAGTGGGTATTTTCAAACAACAGTGGCCATAGCATCAGGGATGTCCCAGCCTATGTTTTCCAACGTGTTGTCCAGAGTGTTGTCTGCCCTGCTGAAACACATGAAGAGCTACATCGTTTTCCCTCAGGTGGAGGGTTTGGCTACTGTTAAAGGTGACTTCTATGCCCTTGGACATATTCCTAACATCATAGGTGCCATTGATGGGACCCATGTGGCTTTGGTCCCCCCCCACAGGAGTGAACAGGTGTAAAGGAACCGGAAGAGTTATCATTTGATGAATGTACAGATAGTATGTTTGGCAGACCAGTACATCTCCCAGGTAAATGCTATGTTCCCTGGCTCAGTGTATGACGCCTACATCCTGCGGAATAGCAGCATCCCTTATGTGATGGGTCAACTCCAGAGGCACCGTGTGTGGCTATTAGGTGACTCTGTTTACCCCAACCTGTCATGGCTACTGACCCCAGTGAGGAATCCCAGGACCAGGGCAGAGGAACGCTACAATGAGGCCCATGGGCAGACTAGGAGGGTGATCGAACGCACCTTCAGCCTCCTGAAAGCCAGGTTCAGGTGCCTCCATATGACAGGTGGTTCCCTATTCTACTCACCAAGGAAGGTGTGCCAGATCATCATCGTCTGCTGTATGTTTCACAATCTTGCTTTGCGACGCAAGGTGCCTTTTCTGCAGGAGGATGGTCCAGATGACGGTGTTGTGGCAGCTGTGGAGCCTGTGGTCAGTGATCAGGAGGAAGCAGAGGAAGAAGACATTGGCAACAGGGACTCAGTCATCCAGCAATATTTCCAGTGACACACTTGTGAGAACACTTTCTTGACTACTACAAGTACTTTCACACTTCTACCTCTATCCTGTCTGTCAATTTCAAGCAGTATTTGATAACTGAGTTGTACATTTCCATTAAGGTTTCACAGGTGTGGTTACCAACGTGTGTCATCTGCTTGCATCCTTCATGGACTTGTGATGTGTGACATAGGTATGTTGACATTACATTTGAGAAGGGATTTTGTCACTGTCATAGCTAATACACATTTTCTAAATCACAGACTGAATCCAGATTGTTTTGTGCTTCAAGGGTGTTTATTGAAGTGCTAATTATTGGAGGGGGTGGTAAAATGGTGAGGGGTGATGGTGGAGGAATGTCCATGGCAGAGTCCAGTCTATTAGTCTCCCAGGTGCACTGCCCATATGGGCATAGGAAGTGGAGCTGGGGCAGTTCCATTATGGACAGGGTTACAAAGTGGGACAGTGGGATGACAATCAGGGTGGTCTGATTTCTCGGCGGGGGTCTTGCCATCGTGCTCTGTCCTGTTCCTGGATCTCAGGGACCGCTTGCAGGGTGGTTCTCTGTCTGCAGGGGGTGGGGTGCTGGTGTGGTGGTCCTGTGGCGGGGCGTTCTGTCCACTAGCGCTGGCGGAGGTGGTGGGAAGTTCATCGTCCATGCTAGTGTCAGGGGCCCCTTGGAGTGCCACGGTGTCCCTCATGGTGTTCTGTATGTCCGTCAGCACCCCTACAATGGTGCCCAGGGCAGAGCTGATGGTTCTGAGTTCCTCCCTGAACCCCAAATACTGTTCCTCCTGCAGGCGCTGGGTCTCCTGAAACTTGGCCAGGACCGTAGCCATCGTCTCCTGGAAGTGGTGTTATGCTCCCATGATGGAGGAGAGGGCCTCGTGGAGAGTGGGTTCCCTTGGCCTGTCCGCCCCCTGTCACACAGCAGCCCTCCCAGTTCCTCTGTGTTCCTGTGCCTCCGTCCCCTGGACTGTGTGCCCACTACCACTGCCCCCAGGTCCCAGTTGTTGTTGGGGTGGTGGGTTATCCTGGGTTCCCTGTAGTGGTGGACACACAGCTACTTGATGTGTCCTGGGGACGGAGGTATGGGCCCGCTGGGTGGGTGCTGTGCTGGTGTTTCCAGAGGGTTGAAGGTCTGTGTTGGGCTGTGCCTGTGCAAGGGGAACCGACTGTCCCGAGGCCCACGATGGTCCGGGCTGGTCATCTGGATCCAGTTGGCCAGAGCTGCTGTCATCACTGTGGGCCTCTTCTGTGGGTGTGGTAGAGATGTCTGGACTCTCCTGTCTGGTGACGTTGGGTAGTGGTCCTGCAGGGGTGTAAAAGCATGATTATTGCATCTGTGTGTGTCATGGTGTGCAATGGGTGGGTGAGCGTGTACCCCAGTGCTAGCATTCCTTTGTGGGGGCTTGTGTGATGATGGTTGGGGAGGTGTTTTGGGTATGTGCAGTGGGCATGCTTTAGTGAGGGGTGTCCATGCTTTGTTGTGTCATGCAGGGCTTGGTGTTGGAATGGGTGGTTTGTGTTATTAGTACATTAGTGAGGAGTTGGAGTGATAGGGGAGGGGGTGAGGGTGGGGGTGTGTGATAGCATGCAGGTAGGGTGGGGGATATGATAGTTAAGATTTGACTTACCAGTGTCCATTACTCCACTGACTCCTCCGAGGCCCTCAGGATGCATAATGGTCAAGACCTGCTCCTCCCATGTTGTTAGTTGTGGGGGAGGAGGTGGGGGTCCGCCGCCAGTCCGCTGTACCGCGATGTTGTGCCTGGAGACCACGGAACGCACCTTCCCCCGTAGGTCGTTCCACCGCTTTCTAATGTCGTCCCGATTTCTTGGGTGCTGTCCCACTGCGTTGACCCTGTCGACTATTCTTCGCCATAGCTCCATCTTCCTCGCTATGGAGGTGTGCACCTGTGATCCAAATAGCTGTGGCTCTACCCGTACGATTTCCTCCACCATGACCCTGAGCTCCTCCTCGGAGAACCTGGGGTGTCTTTGCCGTGCCATGGGATGGTGTAGGTGATGTGTGGGGTGGTGTATGTGGTGATGAGTGTGGTGATGTTGTGTGAGTGATGGTGTTGTGTGCCTCTGTGTGGTGGGGTTGTCTATGCTGTGCTGTCTCTCTGGCCTTCGTCAATAATTTTTGGTCGTAGGGGTTTGTGGGTGATGTGGGTGTGTGTTTTATATTGTGTTGGGTGTGTGGGAGTGGTGTTTGTATGTGTATCAGGTGTGTGTATTTCGAATTGTCCAATGTGGCGGTGTTTTGGAGATTTGTGTGTATTTTGAGCGCGGCGGTGTGTACCGCCAATGGAATACCGTGGTTGAAAGACCGCCGCGTGGATTCGTGGGTCGTGATAGCATGGACGTGTTTCTGTTGGCCTGACGGTGGAGGATTTGTTTTCGCCAGTTTATCACTGACCTTTGGTGTGGCGGACTTGTGTGGGTGTCTGAATTTCGGCGGATTACGAGATGTGGGTCATAATAGCTGTGGTGGATTTCCACGGCCGCAGCGGTGTATTGGCGGTCTTCTGCACGGCGGTAAGCGCCTTTTACCGCCAATGTTGTAATGACCACCATAGTGTACTTCAGTGCATTTTCTATTTTGAACATATTCAAATATGCAGAAAAAAGTTTACATAGTACCACAGTAATGCCAAGAAATAACCGAAAAAAATAAAATGAGCAGTTTTCCCTAACCTGAAGGAAAATATGTAGAAATGTATAATTACATTTCTCTACAGGGTTACCACTTTAATCAAGTGGTAATAGGTGGTGAAAAACAATAAAAATCTTCTACTTAATTAGTGAACAACACACCTATTTCTAAAATTGTAACTGTGCCTTTAGCAAGTCACATACTAGCTGCTCACCTGCATGTACCGAGGTATGCCTCTACATTTTTTCAAACTTATAACTGTAATAATACTTGCACTATTCACACATACTACTAAAAATTGCCATTTACACCACACAATGTATGTTTGAGTCAGATTACATCTACATCCGTTCACACACTTTCACGCTTCGTCTGTTTCAATTATCTCACTCCACTCAATGCCACTCTACACTTTATGCCACCCAACTCGATGCCACTCCACTATATGCCACGCCATTTTACGCTAATCCACTGTACACCACTCTACTCCAGTCCACTCTACACCACTCCAATGTCTGCTATTACACACTATGCAACTACACGCTGTCACACTCCAGTCTATGCCACTCCGCTGTAATCCCCCCCAACTCTATGTTATTTTGCTCACTGTATGCTGTTTCACTGCATGCACCTCTGCTAACCGACAGTGAGCTATTGCACTCTGTGCCACTCCACTGCATGCCACTTCACTGTACACCATTGCACTATATGCTATTTCACTGTACACACTCCCTATGTGCCACTCTTCTCTAAGACAATCCACTGTATGATACTACACTCTATGCTGTTCCACTGTATGACACACCACTCTACATTTCTTTACACTAAGCGCAACTACTACATGCCACTCCAATCTACACCACTGTATGCCACTCAGCTCTATGCTACTGCACTCTACACTATTCCACTGTATGTCACTACACTGTACCTCACTCCACACCAGCTCACCATTCACCACTCCACTCTACACCGCTCCACTCTGTTGCTCCACTCTAAGGCAATCCACTCTACCCTATATCACCGTCTACCATTTCATACTACCACACTCTCCCATATGCCACTGCACTGTACACCACTCCACTATACTATATTCCACTGTATGCCAAACTACTGTACAACACTCTAGTCTTTGCCACTACACTGTACACCACTACACTATTAGATTGTACGCAACTCCACTGTATGACACTCCACTTTATGCTAACTCACTCTATGCCACTCTACTCTAAGCTATTCCTTTGTACGCCAATCCACTGTACGCCAATCGACCCTACATCACTCTACTCTACCCCACTCCACTCTGTGCTACACAACTCTATGCCACTCCACTCTACACAGCTCCACTCCGACACTTCAGTCTGTGCCTCTTCACTGTACGCTACTCTATGTTACTTCACTATATGCTACACCACTCTAAGCTACTCCACTGTACCACATTCCATTCTATGTCACTCAACTCCACGCCACTCCACTGAATTCTATTCTACTGTATGCCACTCTACTCAATGCCTCTACACTCTACAAAACTCCACTATATGATATTAAACTGCACTGTACTCCACTTTACACAACTCCACTGTGCCCCACTCCAGTATACACTATTTCACTGTATGTAACTACACTCTACACAACTCAGCTCTATGTTATTCAGATCTATGTCACTTCACTCTTCCACCTACATTGTATGCCACTCCACTGTATGCTATTCCATGGCACGGTACTCTACTGTACCCCCTCCACTGTACACCACTCCACTAAATGCCATTATACTCTACACTATTCCACTCTACTCAATTCCAGTCTATGCCACTCTGGTGTATGCCACTATAGTGTGCGCTAATCCACTCTAACCCACTGTATGCTATTTCACTGGTTGCTACTCCACTGCACACAATTCCACTGCATACCACTACAGTCTTCGGCATTGGACTCTATTCCACTCCAGTATAGGCTAGTACTCTATGCAATTTTTCTATGGGCCAGTAGACTATCCCTCACACCACTGCACACTGCTCTACTCTATACCACTGCACTCTGTTGTTCTCCACTGTATGCTATTACACTCTACTGCACTCCATTTAAGTCACTTCACTCTTTGCCACTCCACTGTGCGCTATTCTACTGTACGCCACTCCAGTCTACACCACTACACTTTACAACATTCCATTATATTCTCTACCACTGTACCCCATTCCACTGTATGCTAGTTGACTCTAAGCCAGTCCCCTGTAGCCCACTTCACTGTATACTACTGTATACCACTCCACTACACACTATTCCACTGTAAGCAACTACACTCTATGCCACTGAACTCTATGCTAGTCAACTGTATGCTACTCCATTGTTCTCCCCTCCACTGTCTGCTACTCCTCTGTATGTGAATCAATTGTACCCCACTTCACTCTATGCCATTCCACTAAAATGGTTGATGTGGTTGAATTATTGGGTGCAGTATACCAAAATTACCTTGTTCCCAGATTTGGGATGAGCTGGAAAACGAAGTGCCATTTAATAAAAAGTATAATATTATCTGTTAAGAAATCTTCTTTCATGAGAAGAAGGAAACTGAAGATCACAGGTCTAGAGCGATTGCTGAATGTGGCCATAAGAAACTGTCACATTTCTCCTTTCATTACTGAACACGTTGCTAACAACATTAATCAAATTTTCTTTCCTGTCATTACATGTCAAAAAATGAGAACCCGTATGGCAACACACCGCTAAAAAATGAAACACAATGAAGCAACACAATAATACTACAACTTAATTCCATGCTTCATCTTTTATTTCTTTTTCCAGTAAATGTGTTACTTTGTATTTTCACAAAAGTTAAATAGGTCATAATTGTTCGGGTGGATATGTGCTTGTGGATCCACAATGACGCTATCGCCACGCCCCTCCATTTATAATAAACAGCCCCATCAGGATGTTCTTCTTCTCTTATACATTAGGTCACTCTGGCAGTGCTCAACCATTAATATCCTTCAGAATAAAAATGTAAAATTTGCCCTTGATTTTGTCCCTTCATCATTTCACAGGCCCTCGTTCTACAATTTCAGAGTATTAGGGCCTGGCGTGTTCTGGTTTGGGAGGACTAAAAGTTACCTTATTTGAACTGAAACACCCCCTATGTCATCACGTGTGCCTTCCACAGGCTGATGGTGCTTAAACATCTATGCAGCACCCATAGCCACGCTGAAAGAAATTGCAAATCAGAAGCCTGCTTCAAGCAGGTAGTGCACTACGGTGACGTGCTGTTTGCTAAAACACATTCAGTTTGATTGCTCTTGAAAACGAGGAGAGACGACATTTTCATCAATTACCGTTTCCCTCATGTATAATCAAACATGAGGTTTGCCACGAGCAAGCTGGACATTTTTTTCAAAGGTCACCTTTTAACGGGGTGGTAACAGTGACAGCCAGTACTGTTATCTCAGTCCTTGTACATATTGGCGAATATCTGGAAAGGACTATGTAAAATCCCTGTATTCGAGGTTACAAAAATAAGGGCACTGTGATAGAAGTCAAATGCTGAAGGTCATCGGGTATAGTCTTACAGCTCCACTAGGGCGTAACCACATTTAGAAGCTGCTCCCATTTGGTACACATTTCAAAGTACAGCGAGTGTACCCTGCCCATTGTTCCTATTAACTTGAAGAGAATACTATAAATGTTCTTGTGTAAATAATTGTTATAATTAAATACTCTGGGTTTTCCAGCACATTAGCAAATGTAATGACAGCCACACACACACAAATGAGTGCACACCAACACGTAAATACCCAAATAGGCACCCACCCACTAATAAACATGTTCAAATGCATGCAGACACACAAACAGATATGATACAGAATTACCCAGACTTTTCCTGCTTGTCAGACACTTGATTAGAATATGGCTCCACACAAAAAAAAAAAGAAATTAGGTGAAGTGAACACCTGCATGTATAAACACAAATGGACACAGGTTAGCGCGTCAGACCTTTTTAAATAAACTTACAAGGGAGACGCGCATAGGGCAATGGATCTTTTTACTGCGCTTCATGTTTTTCCCACCATGAACCCCATACCAATACAAATCAATAGCAAATAGCAATCATGTCATCAATAATCAATAGGAGTCAGCAATTTCCACATGCCATGACCTTAGGGCCATAAATAACCATACCTTTTATGTAAAAGTTAGAAAGTTTATTTTCCTATACTAACATATCTAATGTAACCTTACTTAGTCTAAAAAGTCCAATGATAAACATACAGAAACAATACTGGCTGACCAAAGTGGCGAAAGAATCGTAATCTAATCAAAGCACGAGCTACCACACATTCCAAAGTTACAGTACAAATCAATAGCAAGAATAACTGTGCAAATGAAATAGGAAACATTTAGATTCAGCAAAGAAAAGACATAGGGGGTTATTACAACATTGGCGGGCGGCAACCGCCACATGCCAAATTGTAACCGCCATGCGGCTGCCAATGCGGCCGCACTCCCGCAGTGCCCATTATGACATCCCCGCTGGGCCGGCTGTTTCTGCCCGCCGGCCCAGCAGGGATGTGGGCCGCAACATGGGAGCCGGCTCCAAATGGAGCCGGCGGTGTTGCGGCCGTGCGATGGGTGCAGAGCAGACAGTGAAAAGCAGCATGGAGCCCTGCCAGTAACATGGGCAGAGCAGGGGCTCCCAGTGGCCCCGCGACTCCCCGTACCGCCAACCTTTTCCTGGCGGTTCAAACCGCCAGGAAAAGGCTGGCGGTAGGGGGACTCGTAATCCCCTGGGCAGCTCTGCTAGCAGCACTGCCCTGGCGGATTAGTACCGCCAGGGCCATTGTGGCGGGAACCCGTCGGCCCCGGCGGTGCGACCGCGGCGCTTCCGTAATGACCAGGGAAGCACTGCCAGGGTTGTACTGACCCCCTTAAACTGTTATTACGTGTAGCAAACTTCATCAGTGAGAACCCTAACTAACATCAAATTAGAATAGCATGTTTGGGCTTCATGCAAAACAATTTGGAAAAACACCTAACTATGGCTCTGTCAAAATAGAGAGGGTACCTAGAAACAAAAGCAAATAGGCATAACAATCAGTAACATCATTTTATACCTGTCCTTAATATGGTACAGCAAGCTGTGACAGTCTTTGTCAACAGGACATCAATTCGGTCCACACGGCATCAGGATTCAGCATCAACGTTCAGAATAAGCAAAGTCTCTTTAAGCAGTAAAGTTAAGCATGTCTCTTCTCGGGATGGTCAAGAAAATTATAGCCCAGTGAAAATCAGAAAAAGGTCTAAACTCTCAAGAAGAAGGAGGAGAATGGCCTCTCTCCTCTCAGTGCAGTCCGCCTAAGTTAGATTTCCTAAAACTACTTCCCACGTCCTTATTGGTCAAAGGATTACATGTTCGCACTTAGTCCAATGAGACTAAAACCCCAAATCTACGAATTCTACTACTACATGATTCATATGTCAATGAGTGGCTCCTCTTCTCCCGCTCTCATCATTCAGCTCGTCAGTTATCAATATTGTTGCAGCTTACACTCCAGTCAGTGCATCCATTGTCTTCTCCTGGGAAAGTCAGTCTTACTCATACTACAATATACATTGTTTACCTAGCAAGTACAGCATCTTCCAGGAAGCAGTTTCTCATGAGAAAGATCTTCAGCTATGAGCACTTGGTCAGTACAGTGGAAAATCTCAATTTAATTCTCTAAGCATCCATTTTAGAAGTCGCCGAAGAAAAGCAACTTGACATGAGGCTGTGCAACTAGGCCACGACCTCGCCAAATTAAGGCCTACTATTAATAAAGCTAATTCATAACGCATAAACTTAATATGACATATTACTACATTAAGCAAACATAAGCTCAACATTTCATATTAATAAGATATTAATAAGTACTCTTCGTGGACATTGACGGCCACTCATGGGGGTGTATCATCAAATGTGTGCATTATTTTTCTCTAAATTAATACATTTTCTATGCAAATTTAACACTCAAAATACATGAATATTCATTAATAAGCTCAGCATTAACAATCCCTCCTCTGATGACTAAATATGTCATGACACTTAGGGGGTTATTCTAACTTTGGAGGAGGTGTTAATCCGTCCCAAAAGTGACGGAAAAGTGACGGATTTACCACCAGCCGTATTACGAGTCCATTATATCCTATGGAACTCGTAATACGGCTGGTGGTATATCCATCACTTTACCGTCACTTTTGGGACGGATTAACACTCCTCCAAAGTTAGAATAACCCCCTTAATCTTTCCACACAAATTTTTTATTTCAGCTTAAAATTCTGCCATCTCTATCCCCTTAAATCTTCGTTCCCTTTTTTAATTTTCCCTAAACCAATTTTCCCTTTTCATTTCTTCCCTCCTCTGGTCATTTTTTATTCTCTTCAACAGAATCCTCCTCTACCATTTACATATTCCCCATGCCCTAATTATGCAAATCACAATAATCAATATCCCTTGTATTATTTTCAATACAGTAGTATCCCTTTCCCAATGTTGCTGAGACAATTTCTCACTGAAGCAAATCCTTTGCCAACTTTCTCCCAAGCACCTGTTTTTTTCAACTCTTTAAAATCAGCACTTTCATTAGTCAGATTAGTAAGTAAGCTACTATTTTTTTTTACTATTAGCAGGTATATACAAGCAGCAATGCTTCAAATTAAGCATTTTGCAAACTCTGCCATCTTTTGCTAAAAGAATGCCGAAAGCAAGGCAGTTCTGAAGAGTCATAGCTCTTTCCATAGCCAATTCTGTATCTATCAGGATGTTGGCTCCTGAAAAATGTGTCAACATGTTATCCACAATAGTAGACAACTTTCAAATCTTTATAGAATTCAGAACAGCTACTACTGAAGGAATCATTGCTCCAAATATATCTCCCACTATAGCAGAAGGAGAGTCTCTCCTTTCCCTACTGTGATCTAATTCAGTCAATTTCGGTACTCTTTTCAAGTCATCAAGTTGGAATATCTTTGGGAAAACTATCCCCAAGTAAAATGCTCCATACCATCTTCTTGGAAGACAGAAATAAGCATTAGGTCCACAAATGTATTATATACCAGGAATCATCATTGGATCCTGCCCATTCAACATAAATGTCCATTTGCTCTGAAACAAAAACACGTCTATATTTCACTTGTTCCCAGAAACAAAGTGTCAGTACTAGATCTAGGTCTACATACACACAGCTTCCCTACGTGTTGGGCATCTAAAGCTAATTTCCCTTGTAATTTTATTTCACTAAAAGCATAATTATTTCTAAACGTTCTTTTCTCTAACCCCTTTTATGTTTCCTCCTTTAACGCCTTTCTCCTGTCATCTGTCTGATGTAAGAAGCTCCACTCAAATTGTGTAAGCAAGCATGTCATACAATCTTGTTAGTAAGAAAATGAAACTTATCTCATACTTAAGAGGCAAACTATGATAGGTAACTCCTTCTTTGACTGATGAAGGAATCTGCATGCACATAAAACAATTCCTTGCATGTATTGTCTCAACATGCCCTCTCAATAAGCGATTGAACACCTTAGAAGAAAGTTCCCCCTCTGCGTTATCTACGTGCAGATACCTCTCATCTAACCTAAACTTTTCTATAGCTGTCTTTATTTGTCTCTAAAGCTATAGTATGATTGTATTTACTCTTGTCGTGAACAGCCATACCCTCAATCAATATCACACACAATATCACACATACAAATGCCAAACCAATGTATTTACAGCACCTGTTCTTCCTACCCTGCTGGCTAATGTTACCCATGATCTGTAAAGAATCAGAAAGTTGAAGAGAAAATGTATAACTATGCAGCAAAAATCAAAAACAAAAATCCTCAATCTTCTTTCAGCAGTTATTTACAGCTTTCAGTCTCAAAAATCAGTTTAGCAGTTTGTCAAATCAGGTTATCTTGTCAAATCAGTTTTCAGAAAGTATTTTCCGGTTACTTTCAATGGTCTCTTTTCTTTGTATCTTTCAGTTCAGTTCGTTAGCTTATTTCAAGTGCCAAAGTATTGACCTGGAATGTCAAAATCAAAACAAAAAGACAAAAATTATCTTTGCCATTCACTTGTTGTTGCATACGCTCATTCAGGACCTGTGTATCTTTGACTTGCTATACTCTTTCTTTTCAACTTTCGATCTCCATTCAATTCTCCTTCACTTAAGTCTTCTCTCTTTGTCATATCTACTTCTTCTTCTATTGTTGTCATGACAATTTCTTCCTTTCTTTTTGCTTGTGACTCCGGCCACTTTTTCTCCTTTCAGTGGACCCTTGGTCAATGCTCTTTTCAGTGTTGAACTCAAACGTCTTCTTGCTCTGCAGGATTTTCTCTTGACGGAACTGCAACTGGTTCAGATCACATTGGCTTTGAGCCACCTCAACTCCTTCCCTCTCGGGGTCTAGTGTTTGCTCTGTTCATCTACTCCTGTGAGAGTCCTTCTCTGACTAGACTCTACTGCTGCCTCAATCGATATTGGCTCACTGTCACTCTCCTGGAGGTCTTCTCCTTCGTCTCTCACAGAAGTGACTGAACCGTTCTCAGCTCACTTACATCTGGTCTCAGTTCCTCTTTCTTCTTCTTCTGGGTTGAGGCTTGTTTGGTCATTGTTGGTACCCTCATCAACTCCTTTTCATTGTCCAAAGCACATGCCACTTTTCTCGTGTGGCTGGCGTGTATCCAGTTCGGAACTCCAGCACACTTCACAGCTGTTGTAGTGATCAGCACTACCTGCAAAGGGCCTTTCCACCGAGGTTCCAAACACGTCTTCCTCACATGTTTTGGGACCACAACCCAGTCACAATCTCTCAGGTTGTGTCCTTGATCTTGTGATGGTTGCAGTGTGGTGGCTTTCACCTGCTGAGAGAAAGAGCGAACCACATCAGCCAGACCTTTGCAGTAGCCCAACCCCATATCATCTGTTATGTTCACAAGAGCATTTTCCAAAATGGCTGGCAACCTCATTGCTCTGCCCAAGAGGTGTGTTTCTCATTGTCATCAGAATTAACAACAGTGTGTCAGGCCTCTTCAGATTTGTGGACTCACACATTTTCACCATGCTTGATTTCAAGGTACGATTCATCTGTTCCACTAGTCCTTATGCTTCAGGGCAGTAACTACAACGCAACTTCTGCTCAATGTTTAATGCTGCACATAGTAATTTAATTACCTCAATGTTCAATGTTGAAGTGACTTCCTCTATCTGATTCTAAAGAGATGGGAAACCCAAAGAGATGGGAAACCCAAAACGTGGTATCAGTTCTGGAAGCAATAGTTTCACTACTGTGAGGCTGTCATTTCTCCATGTAGGGTACGCTTCAATCCAATGACTAAAAATGCAGACAATCACCAACACAAATCTCAAACCTCCACATACAGGCATCTCAATAAAATCTGTTTGCATACTGCTGAATGGACCTCCTGCTCTTCCAATGTGGATCAAACTAACCACTGTCCTTTTTTCCACCTTCATTTGCTGACAAATGACGCAACAATGGCAAGCTGCTTCAGCAACTTGTCTAAACCTTGGATTGAACAATTCTGCTTAAAAAGTGTGAATCATTGCATCCCTCCCAACATGTGCTTGACCACGATAATACCTAGCAATCTGAGACAACAAACTGTTTGACCAACTGACCAATTGACCCTCTTCTGAAACCCACAATTCATCCCTGTCAGCATTATTCTGCAGTGTTCTCAGTTCTTCCGATGTGTCTATCACATGAAATGCAAAACTTGGACGTTTCATCATCTTCAGGTAACAATTCCCACTTATCCTTGAATGATATATAGTTCAGTGCTCAGAACCTTGCGACTTGATCCACATATCCATTTCCCATTGAGAAAAAATCTTGCGATTTCAAATGTGCACTGCATTTTACCACAGCAATCTTTCCAGGCATCTGGATAGCTTGCAACAACTCTTGAATCCTCTCACCATTTCTCACTGGTGAACCAGAAGAGGTCATGAAACCTCTCTGTGACCACAACTGGCCAAAGTCATGGACTTTTCCAAATCCATACTGGCTATCCCTATACATGGTAACTTTAAGCTGTGCAGAAACATGGCAGGCTCTAGTAAGGGCTACCAGTTCCGCTATTTGTGCAGAATATATTCCTCAAAGCCAAGACCCTTCCAGTATACCAGTAATTGTGCACGCGGCATATCCTGCTCTCAGCACTCCTGTATTGTCTCTTAGACAGGAACCATCAACAAAGATAATTTGGACATTTTCTTCCAATTGGGTGTCTCCAATATCAGGTCTCGGTTTTGTGCACAGATCAGTTACATCAAGTAATCATGATCAATGTCTTCCAACTTTCCAATGTCAACATTTTCATTTGAAAGTAAGGTTGCCGGGTTAAGTACTGTACATCTTTTCAATGACACATTTGGTGACTCTAGAATGCTCACCTCATAACGCGTCAGTCTTGCACCTGTCAGATACTGGGTTTTGGTTCGGGTAAGTAAAACTTCAACTGAGTAAGGGATCATTATTGTTCGGGGACGTCCCATCCCAACACCTTCATTCTGTGTGAGGTTCTGTCCAACCACTGCAACTGCACGCAAACAGCCTGGTAAAGCTGCTACAACTGGGTCCAAAGTAGCTGAAACATATGCTACTGGGCGGTTTACACCTCCAATGACCTGCGTCAAGACAGACAGAGAACATGCATCACGCTCATGACAAAACAATGTGAAGGACTTAGTGTAGGACTGGCATACCCAAAGCCAGAGCTTTGCACAGACTCTCTCTCTCAATTCAGATAACGCTTTCACGCAAGCCTGGTCTGACACTAGGGGATTGGTGACTTCTTTGTGGGTCATCTTCTGCAATGGCTTGGAAATTACTGAAAAATTGGGAATCCACTGGCAACAATAGCCTACCATCCCTAAAAACATCCTGACATCTCTCTTGGTGGTCGGGGGACTCACCTTTAGAATTGCTATGACCCTTTCTCTGGATATTTACCTTTATTCCTTTCTCAGTCTTGTGACCCAAATATTTCATTTCTTTCTGACAGTATTATAATTTCAGTGGAGACACTTTATGACCATTCTTTCCCAAATGGTTCAGTAAGGTAATCTTGTCAGACTTGCACTCATCCCTTGTTTTGGACACAATCAGCAAATCATCAATATACGGTACCAATGTTGATTGGAAAGGCAATTCCAATGACTCCAAATTCTTTTTCAAGATCTGATTGAATATGGAAGGTGACTTGAGAAACCCTGAAGGAATTTGACACCAACAGTAAACATGGTCTAAAAAATTGAAACAAAAGAGAAATCGGCTGTCCTCATGAAGCGGCACAGAAAAGAAGACTTGTGACAAGTATGTGATGGTGAACCATTCAGCATCACACGAAATCTAAAACAGAATCACAGCTGGATGTGGCACCAGAGGGCAACATTTGATCACAATGTTATTTATTTTTCTCAGATCCTGGACAATTCAAACTTTCCCACATGGCTTTTTCAATCCCATTATCGGTGAATTACATGGCCTGCTCAACACTTCTTTCAAGACCCCTTGTTTTACTAATTCTGCAATTATGTGAGCAACCTTCATAAGGATATTCTGTCGCATGTGGTACTGTGGAATCTGAGGAAAAATTGTGTTCGGCTTTACAGGAACTTTAACTGCTTTAACTCCCTTTATCAGACCTATCACTTTCCCTGTCAAATGCCACACTTGCTCTTCAACTGTTCCCTGTAAATCAGAAGAAAGCTCCTTCACTGTGAACACTGGAAATAAATAAATCAGGGGGTACTCTTCATTTATTGTCTCACACTCTGTCTCTGGATCATCCGCCTCATCACTATTCGTCTGTATCTCCATTCCATCATTTGAACAAGTAATCGAACACCTGGTTTTACACAGCAAGTCTCTTCCCACTTGAATCACGGACTATGAATTTGTGCAATGCTTTAAAGTTGCCAATTTTAACCTGAACTGGTTTCATAATTGGGTTGGTCAAATACTGATTCGCTACTCCCCCAATGTGAACTGAAAGGGGCAAGTTCCGAACTTCTGCAGTTCTCACTGTAGAGAGAGTAGATTCCGTGTGAACCAAGAATGAAACCTTGTGACCCATTACCTTTCCCTTTACATATGGGCCTTTCTGAACTACTTCCAGAGAAGCTGCAAGCACATGTTCCTCTTCTTCCGAACTTTCGCTCACCCAATCATCGTTTATTCCATTCTCACTGTGTAACAGAGTTAGACTTTTCATCCATGGCGTGGTCTCCCCTAACTTTTTGCCTCTGTTGCCCAGGTTGTTGATGTGTGCTGGACTCTCTTTTTGCTATTTGTGTTACTCTGGGCACTTTACCACTGCTATCCAGTGCTAAAGTGCAAGTGCTCCTAGATAAAATGTGCATGTAATTGGCTCTCCACAATTGGCATATTTGATTTACTGGTAAGTCCCTAGTACAGTGCACTAGAGGTGCCCAGGACCGGTAAATCAAATGCTACTAGTGGGCCTGCAGCACTGGTTGTGCCACCCACAATAGTAGCTCTGTAAACATGGCTCAGACCTGCCACTGCAGTGTCTTCGTGTGCAGTTATAAACTGCCATTTCGACTTAGCAAGTGTATATACTTGCCAGGCCTAAATCTTCCCTTTTCTTACATGTAAAACTCCCCTAAGGTAGGCCCTAGGTTATGTTTAAGGTAGGACATATAGTAATGTGTTTTATATGTCCTGACAGTGAAATACTGCCAAATTCGGTTTTCAGTGTTGCTAGGCCTATCTCTTTAATAGGTTAACATGTATTGTATTGTAATCGTATTTATATAGCGCTTACTACCCCTGACGAGACGTCGAAGTGCTTTTCAATGAGTAGCACGCTACTCCGGAACCCAACAAGAATTAGTGATGGATTAGTATCATTTAATAATGAGTACAGTTTTAGTATTATTATGAGTTAATTTGAGCCGCGGATATGAGAGTTTGTTAGTTAGATTGACTGAAGTAAAGGAGGGGTGGAGGAGGAAAGAAATCCAGAAGTGTTAATTGGGAGTATATCCTTCATTTACTCAACCCAAAGGCTTGGGATGAATAAAGGGGGGCGGAGGGGGAAGAGTATGTGGAAGGGTTAGGGAGAGCATAGTAGCAGGGTGAGATGAGTGCAGGAGAATTTAGTAGGGTTGTGTGGGAGGTCACAGAGGTAGAGTGAGGTTCGTTGAGTTAGATGTGGAGGTGAAGGCAAGAGCTTAGGCAGAGATATTTAGGAGATAAAAGTGGTAGAAGGGATTTGGGATGAGTCAGAGTGAGAATGGAGGATAGTTTGATAGAGACATGACATAATAGTAATGAGTAGATAAGTGTGATAAGATGAGAGCAGGAATTCATAGATATCTAGTATAACAACCCAAAAAAACCAGGAGCCATGCAATGATCCACGAACATGCCAAGCACAGAAACAACATATACACATACATACACATATATATATATATATATATATATATACACACACACACACACATGAATACACACACATATGCACATACAATACATAATTAGAATCATCGGTAAAAAATACTTAGTCAGACAGGTTTAAAAGAGTGTGTGTGTATTTTATTGTTATGACAGTAGCAATACATATTTTCCAAAGAAACTATAAATAAATAGAAATATACATATAATCTGAAAAAAATATTTATCCACATAGGCATATGCAGTTCATAGTTGTTTGAAAAAGGTGGTTATGAAGGAAAGAGCCAACTCTTGAGTAGTTTTCTGAAGACAAGAAAGTTATCTGTGGCTCTTATAGTTGGGGGTAATGAATTCCATAGTTTGGCTGCTTGGACGGAGAAGGATGTACCACCTACAGTCTTTTTCTTGTATGGTGGTGTTCTAAGGCGGGGTGCCAGTCTTGAGCGGAGGGTTCTTTGTTGGATGTATTTGGTAATTTTCTTTCTGATAAAAAGCGGTCCTGTTCCATGTATAGCTTTGTGGGTGATACAAAGCAGCTTGAAAGTGCATCTTCTGGCAACGGGTAACCAGTGTAGTGCTCTCAAGGCAGGGGAGATGTTGGCTTGCGGCTTTAAATGTAGTAGTAGCCTGGCTGCGGAATTCTGGATACGTTGTAGTTTTTTCATAACAGATAGAGATGATCCATGGTAGAGGCTATTGGCATAATCCAGTTTGGATAATACAAGTGAGATAGTAGCTTGCACCTTGTGTGGAAATCCGAGGTGGGGGAAGATGCGTCGTAAAGTCTTTAAGGTGATGAAGCTTGTGCGTGCTAATTTGTCTACTTGGGCATTCATAGTTAGCTTGGAATCCATGGTGATTCCTAGGTTTTTAACTTCCTTGGATAATTGAGGAGGTGGTTCGAGATCGTCAGGCCAGACGCACAGAGGGTCATGTTTCCAGTCACCACATATGAGTATTTCTGTTTTGGAAGTATTTAGTTTGAGATGGCTCCAGGTCATCCACTGATCAACGGCTCTGAGGCAACTGAAGATTTGTGAGTTTTCAATGTTTTTGGGGTCTTCTAATTTAAGTAGTATTTGTGTGTCATCTGCATAGTTGTAGCATGTGAGATGGAAATCATTGATCAGTTCTGGTAAAGATATCATGTAGATGTTGAAAAGCAAAGGTGAGATGATTGACCCTTGGGGGACCCCTGCTTTTGTGAGGTAGGGTTCGGACGAGAAGGGGGGCGAGTGGATGATATTCGTTCTTTTTTGGAGATAGGAAGTAATCCAGTCGAGAGCAATCCCTTGTATGCCGGCTTTGTGGAGTCTTTGATTTAGGGTGTCATGGTCCACCGTATCAAAGGCAGCTGAGAGGTCCAAGAGAAGTAGTGCAGCAACTCCATTTCGGTCGACTGTGTTTTTAAGATCGTCCCAGATTGCCATGAGTGCCGATTCAGTGCTTCTTCCTGGGCGGAATCCAGTTTGGAAGTCTGAAAGTATAGAATTGTCTTCAATGAATTGTGACATCTGGGCGAATGCTGCTCTTTCTATCATTTTGCCCAGGAAAGGTCCATTTGTGATAGGTCTGTAGTTGTTGGGGTCTTGCGGGTCTAGGTTTGTTTTCTTTAATAATAGTCGTATGTATGCCTTTTTCAGGTCTGCAGGAAAAGTTCCAGAAGTTAAAGAGTTGTTGATGATTCTTCTTACAGGTGTGGCAGCAGAAGTAGATAGCAGGATGTTCTTGAAGATTTGTGGTGGGCAAGGGTCAGAAGGGCAACCAGAAGGTCTGCTTGCTTTGACCAAATCCATAAATTCATCCTGGGATATTTGTTTGAAGGACTGTAGAGGTTGGGATGGTTTATTCTTAAAGGGTATTTTAGTAAAGGGGTTTGTGCTGATGGTTTTCTTCTGTTTTAAATAGGAGTCCAATGTGTCTGCCTTGGTTGTGTAGTGAGTTGGCAATTTGTTTGTGAAATCTTGAGTGGTGGGATGACTTCATCCATGCATATAGGTTTTCGAAATTCACTGAGAATTTTATAAAATTCCTTGGTTGTAGATTGAGCATTTTGAATTCTGTCTGAGTAGTATTTTTTTTAGCTTTTTTGATTAATGATTTGTATATCCTGTTAAGTTTGTGTAGCTGCAGTTTGTCTTGACTGTTGTTTGTTTTGAGCCAGGTCCTCTGCAACTTTCTGATTTGTTGCTTTATCTTTTTAAGTTCTGTGTTTCTCCAAGGTGTTGGTTTTCTTTTGTCGTGTTTTGTTTTTCTGAGTGGTATTAGGACATCAAAAGCTTCCTGTAGCCACTCATAAAGTGTTGGTACAGAATTAATTGTATCTAGATCTGTGTTTGCTGTTAGTTGTGTTTCTAAGTGATCCAAATTGAGTTTGCTCCATGGTCGATAGGTGTATGTATGTAAGTGGTTGTGGGTGTGTTGATTTGTAGAGTTGTCTGTCTGAAAGTTATCAGATAGTGGTCTGACCAGGTGGTTGGTGTGATGCTATGAATAGTAACGAGTTCAGGCTTAGCAAAAATGACATCTAGGATGTGACCAGCGATGTGTGTGGGATTGTGTACAATCTGATGTAGGTTCAATGCGAGTAGGCCAGTGGTGATAGCTTTTGGATGGGGCATATTGGGTTCGTCAAACCAAATGTTTAGATCCCCAAGAATGCATAGATTGGAGTATAGTGTAATAAGGTTTGAGACTGTGTCAAGAAAAGCATCTGGCAAAGTGGAGTTGTTAGGTGGAGGTCTGTAAAGGAGGAGAAAGTTACAGGAGGAAGTTGGAGTAGGGTGGCATCTGGTAAGGAGGGCTTCACAACCTTGTATGGAGATGTTGTCTGTTTTTCTGAGGTTTATTGCCTTTTTGAATATAATAGCTACTCCACCTCCTCTCTTGCCTATACGGTTTTGTGTGATGGTTTGATAGCCTGGAGGAACGGCTTCGTGCAACACTGGTGCCATGTCATCTCCCAACCAGGATTCCGTAATGAATAGTAAGTCAGGTTGTGTGTCTGTGAGCAGGTCGTAGATGTGGTGCTTGTTTTTTGAGAGTGATCGAGCATTTATGAGCTGGCAGTTTAGATAAGGTGTGTTAGTGGTAGTGTTGTTTTGTTTAGCAGAAGGGTAAGTAGTGTAATGTGAGCTTGAAGCAGGAGTGTTGCTGGTTGTGATAACTGTTTGAAGCTCACAATAGTCTTGCTTTTCAATATAGTGTTCCTCTTCCAGCAGGTTAAGGAGGCATTTTGTTGGGTCTGTGTGTGTGGGTGGTGGACTTGGTGGCTGAGAGAGCCGTGAGGAGTGTAGTGTTGTTTGTAGGGTAGTGTGGGATACCTTTAAAAATGATTAACATGTAGATTTCCTTTGGGAGCAGATAGACATTTGGGGTCTCTGAGCTCACAATTTAAAAATACATCTTTTTGTAAAGTTGGTTTTAGTATTGTGTGTTTGAAAATGGCACTTTTAGAAAGTGAGCATTTTCTTGCTTAAACCACTCTGTGACTCTGCCTGTTTGTGGATTCCGTCTCTGGGTCAGTTTCACAGTTGGGCTGGTTGCACCTCACACTAGTCAGTGACACAAAGGGAGCTGGGGTGTAGTCTGAATTCCTGATGAGCCATCTGTACTAGGAGGGAGGGGAGAAGTGGTCACTTACACCTGAAAGGGCTGTGCCTGCCCTCGCACAATGCAGTCTCCAACCCCCTGGTGAGTGTCTGGCGTCTGGCCTAGGCAAGGCAGGATTTCACATTCAAAAGAGACATTCTGTGAAGTAGGCCTACTTCAAAGGAGAAACCACGGACTTCAGAACACTTCTGGAAATAAGAGGAACCTCTGCTTGGAGACGAGCTGATATGCTTAGGAAGAAAAGCTGCCCTGCCTGTGACTGTGCTTTGCGGAGCTATCTTGCAGTTACTGCTTCTGCCAGAGTATGAGGGCAAAGACTGGACTTTGTGAGCCTTCCATCTTGAGAAGAAATCTCCAAGGGCTTGATTTAGAGCTTGCCTCCTGTTGTTTGAAGTCTCAGGGACAGCAGAGACTTCTCTCTGCCAACACCTGGAGTCTCTGGAGAGACTCCTACTCTGCCCTGTGGTGCCCATCCAGTTCCTGGGACCCTGAAAGGAGAAGCTGGCAGCCTAAGAGGAATAAATCCACGCACAGAGCGGCGTGCGTGGAAAAGATAGACACAACTTCGATCTGTGGCTGAAGAAACGACGGGCCGCCAGCTCCGCGGCTGAAAATCGCAGCTCGCGGGAAACACAAGCGAAGAATCGATGCACGGAGCAGGAGAAACGATGCACAGCATCGCTGACAGAGGCTGAGAGATTGCAACCCGTGCTACGTGGTTTTCGGATCATCGTGCGGCTGGATTTCCAATGCAAACACAACTGGGCGTGTAAAAACCACTCAAGGCCTGGCTGGACCCGAGAGTGCTGACCGGATCGACACATCGCTCTCCTGGGGAGAGAATTAATGATGCTCCCTGACCCGATGAAAGGAGAAACGCCGCAAGGTCTTGCTCGTGAGTGAAATCGACGCATCGCAAGCCCTTTTTGACGCACACTCGTCCCTGCAGGGTTATTTTTGACGCACCTAAGGTACATTTTCACACTAACAGTGTTAGTGTGTGTTTTAAACTACATAAAGACTTTGCTTTTTAATTGATAACATGACTTGTGTATTGTGGAATTTTGTCATTTTGGTCTTGTTTTGTTAAGATAAATATTTCCCATTTTTCTAAACCTGTGTTGTGGTGTCATTTTGTAGTGTTTTCATTAAGTTACTGTGTATGTTGGTGCAAATATTTTACACCTAGCACTCTGAAGTTAAGCCTACTGCTCTGCCAAGCTACCCAGGGGGTAAGCAGTGGTTAGTTGAGGGTGATTCTCTTTTACCCTGACTAGAGTAAGGGTCCTTGCTTGAACAGGGGGTAACCTGACTGTAAACAAAATACCCCATTTCTAACTTTGGTGACCAGCGGTTGGGATTTGGACTTGTATTTGTACTTGACATACAGTAATTAAGGGCCAGATGTAGCAAACGTTTGCGAGTCGCAAATGGCCCGAATCGCTATTTGCGACTCTGCAAAATCGGAAATGGGATGCAAAAATCCCATTTCCGACTCGCAAAAAGCGATGCAAGCCGTTACCGACTCGCAAAATTTGCGACCCCATTTTGCGACCCGCAAATAGGAAGTCGCAATTTGGGAGTCGCAAACCATATGCAATAGCAACTCGCAAATTGCGACTAGTCGCAAAAAGCCCAGTTTGCATGTCCCATTTACCACTAACTCAGAGCAGGTGGTAATCATTACCAAAGTATAAAAGGAGACCCAGAAGGCATCTGGGTTACTCAAGATGGCGGAGATATACCTGATAGCAGTGAGGAGGAGAGCCCACGCAGCCCAGCAGAGGAGGAGGAGGAGCCAGAGACAGGAAAAGTTTTACAGAACAAGGCAGACACTCTTCCAGCAAACTGAGGAGGAAATATACGACAAATATAGACTTAGCAGCGCAGCTATACTAGATTTAATTGAATTACTCAAACCACAGCTAGAACGCCAGACTCTGCGCGGCTGCGCCATCCCTACGCATGTGCAAGTGCTATGCTCACTGCACCTCTTGGCCTCGGGGAGCTATCAGGGGGTCATTGCTGTGGCAGGTGCACTATCAAGGTTCCTCAGGGCTTTCCTAGATGCCTTACTCACACACATGTCCCAATACATATACCTACCCAGGAATGAGGCAGAAATCAACAGCACCAAGTTGGACTTTTACCGGATTGCCAACTTTCCCCATGTCATAGGGTGTGTAGATGGGACACATATTCAAATATGCCCTCCTGCAAACCTGGAATATCTGTTCTGCAATAGAAAGTGTACCCACTCACTCAATATTCAGGTTGTATATGACGCCTATTATGTCATTACTGACATTGTAGCTAAATTTCCAGGCAGTACTCCTGACTCCTACATTTTTAGGCACAGTGGGATACACCAACGACTGGAACGTGGGGAGTTTGGAGACGGATACCTCCTAGGTAGAGCTGCATACACCTTGTAGACATGCACACAGATCAATGTGCACACCAACCAGGACTTTCTAACAGTGTACTTTTTGTGCCCAACAGGTGACAGTGCATATGCCTTACGGCCATGGATACTGACTCCTTATTTAACACCCAGCAATGAATGTGAGAGGCGATACAACAGTGCACATAAGAGGACCAGGAACCTGATAGAAAGAACATTTGGATTGCTGAAAGCACGGTTCAGATGCCTTCACCGAAGTGGAGGTGCCCTCCAGTATACCCCCATAACGGCATTCAAAATAGTTGTCGCATGCGTCATCCTGCACAACATTGCCACCCGACGTGGGCTACCTCTCACCCCTGCAGACCCAGATTCTGAGGATGAAGAGCAAGAGGAGCATCGCAAATCAAGGCAGACTGAGATGGGAACACATTGCAACACAATACTTTGCAAGGTAAGTGCCAACTTCTACCATACTCACCAATTGAACAAACACTCCATTTGTTAAGTGGAACAACAAAAATTATTTAATATGTGCAAAAACCAAACTATTTACAATGAAAAACTGTTCAGGGACTTCAAAAAGCCCACCTGGCATGGGGCACATTGCCGTCATGTGCCCCAACATCAGGGACAGTGTTTAGTTTATTGCCTACGGCGGCCTCTGCCAGCCTGGCTGGTACCAGGTTGCTCAGCAGTGCTCTGCCTCGTACTCCCACTCTGGAGCACCCTGGTGTCACTAGCAGAGACACTGCTGACAGTGGAGCCCTCCTCGCTGTCTTATGGGGTGTCCCCTTTACCCCTGGACACATGCCGTGCCTCCATGAGGTCTATCACATAGGTGATCCGGGCCCAGGCCCCTTGCCACATCACCCGCAAAGTGGCCCCTTTCCACCTGGAGGTCGACTGTTCTTCTTGACAGCCCAGTGGTGTTGACTGCCAGACTGCAAATTGAGGAGGCCATCCTGTCCAGCCTCTGGAGCAGCTGGCGGTCCCTGCGCCGCCCACCCTCGCTCTGTGTAAGCAGTCCAGCCACCAGTTCACGCATGGACAGGGCTAGGTCCCCAGTGTTGTTGCCTATGACGTCCAATTGTGCATGGAGCTGCTGCATGCTGTTCTCATTGCTCCTTACAAAGCGGTGCAGAACCCCACTAATCCTCCCTAACATTTGGTTCTGCAGGCGCTGACCACTTAGCAGTTGTGCCTCTGTCATGGTGGTGGATGGACGCCCGGACTCTGCCTGCAGCCCTGCTCTCCTCAACCTGCGTCGCCTGCACAGCGGTGGATGCCCTGTGAGATGTACTGTGGCACTCCTGGCTGTTACTGGTGCAGCCTCCGGAACCACTGTTGCAGCAGGTGTTGTCATCAAGGGGATGGTGTTGGTGGTGCAGGTGGGAGTGGTGGCAGCTCCTGTGCTTTCCTCATGGGGCTGGCTGACTGTTGGCACCTGGCTGCTGTGGCTGGTGGTGGGGTCTTGTGGGAGACCGGTTGGACATGGGGAACAGACTGTCAGTATCTACTATCTGTTGCACACTTCCTAATAAACATTTGCCTAGTGACTGCCTACTTGACTACATTACCCATAATGCATCATGTTGGAATATGCTACCCTGAAATGGAGCTATCTTGGTTGTTCATGCCCCTGTGTACATGGTGGGTGGGGGTATGGCATTGATGGGGGTACAGGCATATCACATGGTACTCACCGGTTGATGTTCTGGGCTCAGAGGTGTCCAGATCTCCAAATCCTGTTACAGCCTCCTGCTCCAGGGTCTCCTCCACCCTTTCCTCCAGGGGTGTGGGTGGTGGTATGGATGATGGTCCCCCTCCTGTGCCTCTCATCTACCGGAGCCTTTCTGCCACCCTCTCCTTGGTCCGGGAGCGGAGGTCATACCACCTCTTCTTTATCTAATCCACACTCCTGCGGCTGACCCCCAGGGAATTCACCTTTTCCTGAATATCCAGCCAAATTATTTTTTTAGTAGAGTCTGCCACATTGAGGGCTGCCTTCCCAAAAAGATCATCATGGTGCTGACAGCATTCCTCTGTCAGCACCTCCAGCTCCTTCTCAGAAAATTTCAATTTCCTCTTTCTGGGAGTGTCTGCCATTGTTGCTGTTGCTCTGTTTGCAGTTCTGCTGTTAAAAAGGGTGTGGTCCTCCCTCCTCCCAGGTGTATTAGTAAACTTCCTGGCTGTGATGTCATCATCATGTGCCAGGAAGTGTTTCCAGAGTGTTCTGGAGTGGTTTCTGGAGTGTTCTGCAGCACCTGCAATAAATTTTCATGATAATCGCAATTTGCGACACCCACTCGCAAATTGCGTGTCCGTTTTTTGTGCGGTCGCAAAAAGCGACCTTGCAAACAGCGGACTTGCTATCTGCTTTGCGACTCCGGGTGCGAGTCGCAATTTGTCCCCGGAAATTGTACCTACATTCCTATTAGCGACACACAATTTGCGAGTCGCACATGCTCGCAAATTGCGAGTCGCTAATTTTTTTGTACCTACATCTGGCCCATGGTACCATTGTTACCCCCTTAACCGAGTTGACATCTAAGAAGCAACCCAGGAAAGTGATCTGGACAGAGGCTTGCCAGAACGCTTGTGATGGCCTGAAGGCCCCCATGTGCACAGCACCTGTGCTGAAGGCACCTGACTACTCCAAGGAGTTTGTTGTGCAAACAGACACCTCAGGGCATGGTATTGGAACAGTACTCTCAGAGCTTAATGAAGAAGGCCTAGATCAACCCATAGCCTTCATTAGCAGGAGGTTACTACCCAGGGAACGTAGGTGGAGGGCCATAGAACGTGAAGCGTTTGCTGTGGTCTGGGCACTGAAGAAGTTAAGCCCCTACTTGTTTTGGGGCTCACTTACGAGTTCAGACCCACCACAGGCCCCTCAGATGATTAATGCAGATGAGGCATGAAAACCCAAAACTGTTGAGGTGGTCCATTTCCCTACAGGGGATGGACTTTACGGTGGAACACCGTCCTGGTACAGAAAACACCAATGCTGATGGTTTATCCAGGTTCTTCCACCTTAGTGATAAGAACTCCCATGAGGGTGAGTAGTTGCTCACCACTTTCAGCTGGGGGGGATACATGTTAGACTTTTCATCCTTGGCGTGGTCTCCCTTAACTTTTTGCCTCTGTTCCCCAGGTTGTTGATGTGTGCTGGACTCTGATTTTACTGTTTTTGTTACTCTGGGCACTTTACCACTGCTAACTAGTGCCAAAGTGCAAGTGCTCCTTTACAAAATGTGTAATGAATTGGCTTTTCCATGATTGGCATATTTGTTTTACTAGTAAAGTGCACTAGAGGTGCCAGTGCCTGTAAATCAAATGCTACTAGTGGGCCTGCAGCACTGGTTGTGCCACCCACATTAGTAGCTCTGTAATCATGTCCCAGACCTGTCACTGCAGTGTCTGTGTGTGCAGTTTTAACTGTAAATTCAACTTGGAAAGTGTACACACTTGCCAGGCCTAAACCTTCCCTTTTCTTACATGTCAGACACCCCTAAGGTAGGCCCTAGGTTACCCCAAGGGCAGGGTACAGTGTATGGTTAAGGTAGGACATATAGTAATGTGTTTTATATGTCCTGACAGTGAAATATTGCTAGATTCGTTTTTCACTGTTGCAAGGCCTGTCCCTCTCATAGGTTAACATGGTGACTACCTTTAAATCTTATTAAAGTGTAGATTCCCTTTGGGAGTGGATGGACATGTGGAATTTGGGGTCTCTGAACTCACAATGTAAAAATACATTGTTTAGTAAAGTTGGTTTTAAGATTGTGTGTTTGAAAATGCCACTTTTAGAAAGGGAGCATTTTCTTACTTAAACCATTTCTGTGACTATGCCTGTTTGTGGATTCCCGGTCTGGGTCAGTTTGACAGTTGGGCTAGTTGCACCTCACACTAGACAGTGACACAAAGGGAGCTGGGGTGTAGTCTGCATTTCCTGATGAGCCCTCTGTGCTAGGAGGTGGGGAGGAGTGGTCACTTACACCTGAAAGGGCTGTGCCTGCTTCACACAATGCAGTCTCCAACCCCCTGGTGTGTGTGTGACTCCTGGCCTGGGCAAGGCAGGATTTCACATTCAAAAGAGACTTTACTCTGAAGTAGGCCTACTTCAAAGGGGAAATTGGGTATAAGAAGGGCAGCCAAAACCACAGACGTTAGAACACTTCTGGAAACAAGAGGAACCTCTGCCTGGAGAAGAGCTGAAGAGCTGAGGAAGAAGAGCTGCCCTGCGTTTGACTGTGCTTTGTGGAGCTATCCTGCAGTTGCTGCTTCTGCCAGAGTAAGAGGGCAAAGACTGGACTATGTGTGCCTTCCATCTTCAATCAATCAAAAAATTTTATAGAGCGCGCTACTCACCAGTGAGGGTCTCAAGGCGCTTGTGGGGGGGATGCGGGGGGGTTACTGTTCGAACAACCATGTCTTGAGGTTTTTTCTGAAGAGGAGGAGGTCATTGGTTTTGCGGAGGTTGGTGGCAAGGGAGTTCCAGGTTGTGGGGGCGAGGTAGGAGAAGCCCCTGCCTCCCGTGGTGGTTCGTTTGATGCAGCTGATTGGAATTTGCGGTGGGAGTGTGGAAGTTCACTCTTTCGTTGAGGTAGGTCGGGGCGGTGTTGTGGAGGGATTTGTGTGCGTGGATGAGGATCTTGAAAGTGATTCTCTTGTCTATGGGTAGCCAGTGAAGGGATTTGAGGTGTGGTGAGATTCGTTCGTGGCGGGGGAGGCCATGGATGAGGCGTGCGGCTGTGTTCTGGATTCTCTGGAGTTTGCGTTTGAGTTTGAGTGTGGTCCCGGCGTAGAGGGCGTTACCGTAGTCTAGTCTGCTGCTGATGAGTTCATGGGTGACTGTCTTCCAGGTCTCTGGGGGAATCCATTTGAAGGATTTTTTTAGAGTGCGGAGTGTGTGGAAGTAGGAGGAGGTTAGTGCATTGATTTGTTGTGTCATGGAGAGGAAGGGGTTCAGGATGATGCTGAGGTTGCGTGCGTGGTTTGCGGGGGTGGGTGCGGGGCCTTGGGCGGTGGGCCACCCGGAGTCATCCCATATGGTTTTGTGGGGCCGAAGATGATGATCTCGGTTTTGTTGGAGTTAAGCTTGAAATGGTTAGTTGTCATCCAGTTGGTGGTGTCGAGGAGAGCAGCGTGTAGGTTGGTTTTGGCGGTGGTGGGGTTGCAGGTGAGGGAGAGGATGAGTTGGGTATCGTCTGAGTAGGAGAGGATAGTGATTCTGTGTGGTCAGAGGATGTTGGCTAGGGAGATCATGTAAATGTTGAAGAGTGTTGGGCTGAGGGAGGACCCTTGGGGGACTCCACAGATGATCTTGGTAGCGGTGGAGTGGAAAGGTGGAAGGCGGACTCTTTGGGTCCGGTCAGTGAGGAAAGAGGTGAGCCATTCTAAGGCTTTGTGGTAAATTCCTGTGTTGTGGAGGCGTGTGCAGAGTTTGTGGTGGCAGACAGTGTCAAAGGCTGCTGAGAGGTCTAGGAGGATGAGTGCGACGGTCTCGCCTTTGTCGACTTTGGTCCTGATGTCGTCAGTGCATGCGATGAGGGCAGTTTCTGTGCTGTGGGTCTTGCGGAACCCGGATTGTGAGTGGTCAAGAGTGTTGTTTTCTTCGAGAAAGTGGGATAGGCGGGCGTTGACTAGTTTCTCAGCAACCTTGGCGGGGAAAGGGAGGAGGGAGATAGGGCAATAGTTGGAGAGGACTTCCGGGTCGGCTTTGTTTTTTTTTTAAGGAGAGCGGCGATTTCTGCATGTTTCCAGGGGTCTGGGTAGGTGGCGGAGTCGAAAGAGGAGTTGATTATGTCGGGGAGTGTGGGGGCGATGGTTGGGCTGGCTTTGTTGTAGATGCGATGAGGATAGGGGTCAGAGGGGGATCCGGAGTAGATGGAGTTCATGTTTTTTTGGGTTTTTTCGAGTGTGGTGGGGGCCCAGGTGGTGAGTGTGGTGGGGGGGTCATGAGTGGGGGTTGAGTTGGGTGAGTGAGGGGTGTGTGTGGTGGGTGTGTGTGGTATGAAGCTGTTGTGGATGTCCAGGATTTTGTGGTGGAAGTGGTTGGAGAGGGCGTCACAGGGGCAGTGTGTGTGTGGGGTCTATGTTGCTGGCTTTGGGTTTGGCTAGCTCATTAATGATGGTGAAGAGTTCTTTGCTGTTTTGAGAGTTGTTGTCAAGGCGTGTCTTGTAGTGATCTCTTTTGGCGGTGTGTATGAGTTGGTGATGGGTGTGAATGGTGGTTTTGAGGGTGGAGAAGTTGGTTGTAGTGGGTTCTTGTCGCCATATCTTGAGACGAAATCTCCAAGGGATTGATTTAGAACTTGCCTCCTGTTGTTTGAAGTCTCAGGGACAGCAACGACTTCTCTCTGCCAGCACCTGGAGTTTCTGGAGAGACTCCAACTCTGCCCTGTGGTACCCATCCAGTACCTGGGACCCTGAAAGGAGAAGCTGGAAGCCTAAGAGGAGGAAATCCACGCACAGAGCGTTGTGCGTGGAAAAGATAGACGTAACTTCGATCTGCAGCTGTAGAAACGACGCGCCACCGGCTCCTCGGCTGAAAATCGACGCTCGCCGGAAATGTGACAGAAGAATCAACACATGGAGCAGGAGAAATGACGTGCAGAATCGCTGATGGAGGCTGAGAAATTGCAACCTGCGCTGTGTGGTTTTCGTATCATCGTGCGGCTGGATTTCCAACGCAAACACCGCTGGCTGTGTAAAAACAACGCAAGGCCTGCCTGGATCCAAGAGTGCTAACCAGATCGACACATCGCTCTCCTGCGGAGAGAAGAAACAACGCACCCCAACCGATGAAAGGAGAAACGACACAAGGTCTCACCCGTGAGTGAAATTGACGCATTGCAAGCCCTTTTTGACACACACTCTCCCGTGCAGGGTTATTTTTGACACACCAAAGGTACATTTTCACGCTAACAGTGTTAGTGTGTGTTTTAAACTACATAAAGACTCTTTTTGCTTTTTAATTGATAACATGACTTGTGTATTGTGGATTTTTGTTGTTTTAGTCTTGTTTTGTTTAGATAAATATTTCCTATTTTTCTAAACCTGTGTTGTATAATTTTTTTGTGTTTTCATTAAGTTACTGTGTGTGTTGGTACAATACTTTACACATAGCACTCTGAAGTTAAGCCTACTGCTCTGCCAAGCTACCCAGGGGGTAAGCAGGCGATAGCTGAGGGTGATTCTCTTTTACCCTGACTAGAGTGGGAGTCCTTGCTTGAACAAGGGGTAACCTGACTGTCATCCAAAGACCCCATTTCCAACAGGGGGAAGAGACAGCGGATACACTTGGCCAATGGCAGTAACAACACTACCGTTGGCGTATACAATACACAGGGGACAGCCCTATGCACTAAGCGATGCACTACCAGCCACAATGCTAGTCACCAGGCCATGGAGAATAATGCCTACCGCCAATAGCAGCATACCTGAGACCCACAGAACCATGCCCAGTAGTAGATGCCCACTAGCATGTTTGGGGATGTAGTGCAACAGACCCTGCCCAACATGGATCCTACCCTGCAATGATCGACCTGGCCTAGGGGCACCCACAGGCCCACATCCCCACCCAGATAACACTTCAGCATGCACAATTTGCAGAATTGGAAACTGTACTCACCTCCTTGTGGCTGCTGTGATGCCCTCAAGCGCCCATCCAACTCAGGATTGCCACCGCCAGTATGCAAACATCAGGGGGGTCAGGGTTTGACAGGCACCCCTTCCTCGTTGGGAGGCCATCCCCAGCTGGGCCTCCACTGTCTTCCTTGCCCAGAATCTCAGGTCCTTCCACCGTTTGCGACAGTGGGTGTTCCGCTTGTCATAGACCGCCAGGGTCCGCACATCCTTGGCAATACCCTTTTTCTGATGGGCGCTGACCTGCAGGGAAAATACACATAGAATAATACAATCAGTCATACCGTCTGGCCTGTTACACTCATGCCCCACCATATCCCTCCCATCCCCTGACGCACATACATTGCCCACCATACATGCAGCACTCTGGTCAGGACCCCTCAACCAGCCCCTCCCCCTTACACAAGGCCTTCCCTCACAGCACTTCATGCATTCATGCCCCATGCATTGTGCACACAGTGTACTCACCTGTTGGTCTGGATGCCCATATAGTAATCAGCACTGGGGTAGGACCCCATCCACCAGTCTCTCCAACTCCTCTGAAGTGAAGGCTGGGGCCCTTTCCCAAGAGTCTTGAGCCATGGTCGCTTCCAGACACAGGTCACAGCAGCACTTGCAGTGTAGGTCCTCTCCTGTTGAAGGTCAGATAGCAAGTGAGTGAACAGATAGAAAATGGCGGTCACATCCGCTGTGGTGCGTACCGTCACTACTGGTGTACAACGCCATTGGCTACTGCAACCCATAGGGCCAATGATAACCAATGAGGCGTTGAACGTCCGTTCTTGACCGCCTCTCGCAAAGGTACACAACGTCAGCGGAATTACCTCATTTCCACATGTCCCTCCACACAGTCCGCCATTTTAAGGGGGGGAAGGCCATGGCACCTAACTGCGTCACAGCCGGCATAAGCACATTTTGGGAATAAACATAGACATACTGTTTCTGTCACAACATGCAATGCATTGTACAATGAAGAAATTTTGAAAAGTGACATACCCCCATGTACAGACCGCTGGTGGACTTGGCAACAATGGAGGACAGGCACATTATCCTCACCTACAGACAATCCAAGAGCTGTGTGCCCAATTGGAGCCAGACCTGATCTCAGCTATCTGTCAGCCCACTGGGATCCCCCATCTTGTGCAAGTCCTATCAGTGCTACATTTCTTGGCAAGTGGCTCCTTCCAAGCCACAGTGGCCATGGCAGCAGAGATGTCTCAGCCAATGTTCTCAAACGTGCTGGCCAGAGTGTTGTCTGCCATGATGAAACACTTGCGCAGCTACATTGTTTTCCCCCAGGTGGAGGATTTGGTCACAGTGAAGGCTGACTTCTATGCAATGGGACATATTCCCAACATCATTGGGGCAATTGATGATGCACATATTGCCTTTGTGCCCCCCCAGAAAAAATGAACAGGTCTTCAGAAATCGAAAGAGGTTTCTTCTTTGAATGTGCAGATAGTGTACCTGGCGGACCAGTACATCTCCCATGTGAATGCAAAGTATCCTGGGTCTGTGCATGATGCCTTTATCCTGAGGAATAGCAGCATCCCATATGTGATGGCTCAACTCCAGAGCCACCGGGTGTGGCTAATAGGTAAGCCATGATCCCCAAACAGTGTCTGTTGGTATATGGGTGTGGGTTGGCCCTAAGGGTGAATGTCTGGCTAACAGATATCCCTCGATATTTGCAGGTGACTCAAGTTACCCCAACCTCTCATGACTACTTACCCCAATCAGGAATGCTAGGACAAGGGCAGATGAAATTTACAATGAGCCACATGGGCGTACAAGAATTATTGAGTGTAAATTTGGCCTCCTGAAGGCCAGGTTCAGGTGCCTCCATCTGACAGGTGGACCCATGTGCTACTCACCCAAGAAGGTGTGCCAGATCATCGTAGCATGTTGAAGGTTGCACAACCTAGCCTTGAGAAGCCAGGTGCCTTTTCTGCAGGAGGATGGGGCTGGGGCTGGAGATGGGCATGTGGCAGCTGTGGAGCCTGTGGACAGTGATGAAGAGGAAGCAGTGGATGAGGATGTGGACAACAGTACAACTATCATACGGTAGTACTTCTAGTGTCAAAGGTAAGACACTGTAACTCACCTTCCATTGCAGTTTTGTGTAGTTAATTTTCTCTAGGCAGGCTGCTGTTCCCACCACTCTGGCCACTTATTGTACCCTCTGACATGTCTGTTCACAGGTCTTTTTGCCCTACTCTGGCTCATGGTGTATTGACTGCAGCACATTGCAGGTCATACCTATGCATACATAAGTATACAGTCTAATTGTAAGGTCTACAGATTGTTAAATGAATACATCCTTAAATCAATTGACAAATTCCATACTTGTACCTTTTAAGAGGGTGTTTAATTCAGTGCTGAGAAGTAAATGGGGATGTGCAATGGGCTGGGGTGATGATGGAGGAAAGTCCAGGATAGAGTCCAGTCTATTTGTATCACATGTGCATTGTCCAAGGGGACATAGGAAGTGGAGCAATGGCAGTTCAAGGTGGACAGCGTAACAGAATGGGACACAAGGGTGACAATCAGGAGAGTCTTATTTCCTGGTGGGGGTCTTGGCAATGTTCTCTGGCTTCTATCTGGATCGCAGGGACCGTTTGCGTAGTGGTTCTCCTTCTGCAGGGGGTAGGGTGCTGGTGGCCTGTTGTTCCTGTGGCGGGGCCTCCTGTCCACTTGCATAGGCAGAGGTGGAAGGCTGTTCATCGGTTTGGCTAGTGGCAGGGGCCTGTTGGTGTGCCACTGCCTCCCTCATGGTGTTGGCCATGTCTGCCAGCACCCCTGCAATGGTGACCAGGGTGGTGTAGATGTCCCTCAGGTCCTCCCTGATCCCCAGGTATTGTCCCTCCTGCTGCCGCTGGGTCTCCTGCAACTTGGCCAGCATCTGGCCCATCATCTCCTGGGAATGGCGGTATGCTCCCAGGATGTTGGTGAGTGCCTCGTGGAGAGTGTGTCCCCTGAGCCTGTCCTCCCCCCGTCGCACAGCAGTCCTCGCAGCTTCCCTGTTGTCCTGTGCCTCTGTCCCCTGAACTGTGTGCCCACTGCCACTGACCCTGGGTCCTTGATCGTCCTATGTTTGTGGGGTATCCTGGGTTCCCTGTAGTGGTGAACACACTGCTGATTGACGTGTCCTGGGGATAGAGGTATGGGCCCGTTGGGTGGTTGCTGTGGTGGTGTTTCCTGAGGGGGAGGCTCTGTGTTGGTATGGGACTGTGGCTGGGTAACCAACTCTCCGGAGGTCCCTGATGGGCCCAGTAGGTCATCCTGAACCAGGCGTGCAGAGCTGCTGTCATCACTGTGGGCCTCTTCTATGGGGGACTGGATGCTGCTGGCACCTCCTCTCCGGTGATGTTGTGTGGGGGACCTGTGGGGATGTAAATGCAGTGTTATAGTTTCACTGTGTGTCATCTTGTGCATGGGTATGTTGCCCTCTATGGTTGATAATGCCACGGCAGATTGGCCTTAGTGAGAGTTGTTATTTGGTGGGCCAGGTGATTGTCTCTAGTGTGCATGCAGTGGTGATGGTTGTCCATGCAGGTCTGTGAGTGGTGTCCATGCATTGGTACATCATGCAGGGCTTGGCATTGTGATGAGTGGGTTGTGATAGTGGGGTGTGTGGGTAGTGGTGGAGTGTTGGGAGTGACGGATTTCTATGTGTTGGTCATAATATGGGTAGCGGTATATCACCGCGGTCGCGGTATGTTGGCGGCAGTCGCCATGACGGTCAGCGGGACTTACCACCAATGTCATAATGAGGGCCAGAATGTCACTTCTGCTCCAAGGAACATGAACAAAATTACCTCCTGGAATCTATCTCATTGGTAACATTTTCACTGGATCCTTGCCCTGCTGCACATTTGCAGTCAGCTCAGCAGAATCCCTTTTTCTTTTATCTCTCTTCTTTGCCCATCTGCCTTTCCATTTATCTAAGGCTCACCATGTTTGGACACTTTGAGTAACTCCCTAATGTGTGCCTTCATCTCTGCAAATCTCATGTGTTCGAAGTCATGTGTGGCAAAATCTAACCTGTAACTCTTTTGCAAATGCTTTGGTTTCTCCATTTCTATGCCGTACTTCTCTGACAGGCCTGCCATATTCTGATGCACGTTGCTCACTTCCCTCGTAATTTTCGGGCAAAGATATCTCAACTCTGCTTCAGCGTAGAACTCTAATCTGTTCACACCCACAGTTCTCTCAATGAGCTCACCCGCTTCCATTCCTAGTCTTGTGTAGTTCAAGTACTCCTCTCTCCTAGGAGCACTCTGTGGGGTATTCAGCTTGTTTAATCATTTAGTGGGTCATTCTGACCCTGGCGGCCGGTGACCGCCAGGGTCACCGACCACGGGAGCACCGCCAACAGGCTGGCGGTGCTCCCAAGGGCATTCTGACCGCGGCGGTTCAGCCGCGGTCAGAAAGGGTAAACCGGCGGTCTCCCGCCGGTTTACCGCTGCCCCAATGAATCCTCCATGGCGGCGGAGCGCGCTCCGCCGCCATGGGGATTCAGACACCCCCTACCGCCATCCTGTTCATGGCGGGAAACCCGCCATGAACAGGATGGCGGTAGGGGGTGCCGCGGGGCCCCTGGGGGCCCCTGCAGTGCCCATGCCAATGGCATGGGCACTGCAGGGGCCCCCGTAAGAGGGCCCCACAAAGTATTTCAACGCGACGGGTGCAACTGCACCCGTCGCACCCCTGCAACTACGCCGGCTCAATTCTGAGCCGGCGTCCACGTTGCAGGGGCATTTCCGCTGGGCCGGCGGGCGCTCTTTTGGAGAGCGCCCGCCGGCCCAGCGGAAATGTTTGAATGGCCGCCGCGGTCTTTTGACCGCGGTGCGGTCATTTGTCGGCGGTACCTTGGCGGACGGCCTCCGCCGTCCGCCAAGGTCTGAATGACCCCCTTAGTCAATTGTTGGGGAGTGTTGGAAAATGGGTTATTGGTAGGGCAGGTAGGTACCTACACCTAGCAACAGGCCACAAACCTCCACAAAAGTACAGTTAGGTCTCAGTAAATTAATCCCAGCTCTACCCTTGGTAGCTTGGCATCGAGCGTCAAGGCTTAACTTAGGAGACAAAGTGTAAAGCATTCAAATATCACACAACAGTAATTAAATAAAACACAGGAAACAGTTTAAAAATCCAAAACCAATTTATAAAAATAGCTTATATTTTTATCTTTAAAATGACACAAAAACGATTAAAATCGGTTCAGGGGAACCGGAGATATGAATTTTTAAAGTATTATTATTTTCTAGCGCATAGAAACAAAAAGCGCCAATCGGGTCATCTGGTTGCACCAGGACCGGGACAAAGTCAAACTTTCAGGCCGACCGCGATGGAGCCCTGCTCGGCTACAGGTCGCGGGAAGCCTCGGTTGAAAAGTTACCTTCTGACTTAGTCTTTATTTTGAAGTTTTTCTTCACCGGGACGAACCTGCCAGTTGGATCCGACCTCCTGGAGCCCTTGTCCGGAGACGCGAAGTCGGTTTCCTCGGTGGTGATTTTTACCTTCGGACTTAGTCGTTTTTTCGAGATGAAAATCCTTCGACAGGGGTAAACCTGGATCTTGATCCGACGTCCGTGGAGCCCTTCTCGGATACGATGGCTGGAAGGTCCCGGTCAACTTTTTACGTTCGGACTTAGTCTCTTTTTTGGATGTTTTTCTTTACCGGGACGAACCACGAAGTCAGGCCGGGTCGCGGTTGAGGCAAGCCGGCTAGAATTTCCGCGTTGGGTCGGTCACTTTATGGAGCTTTTTTCCAAAATTTCTCCAATCTTTTCCAAACTTCTGGGGCTTCACCCAGATGTTCTTTTAAGGTTCTTTTGGGGTCCACAGCTCACCCCAAGGGTCCAGAAGTTCTGTGATGGTCCTTGGGAAGTGCGGACTTCAACTCCCAGAATGCACCTGGCGCAAACTCCTTTTTGGCCACTGGACAGTGGTCAGCTGGTCACTTTTTCAGGAGTTGCTGCAGGGGACTCTGGTTAGCAATTTTTCACCTGTAGCAAACAGGGAGTCCCTCCTTGAACCAGTGGAAGCCAGGCAAAGTCCTTCTTGTGGTGAAGCCCAAGTGTGCAGCTGGTGCAGTCTTTCTGAGTGCAGGGTCCAGGTGCAGGCCAGGGGTCCAGCAGGGCAGTCCTTCTTCTCCTTGTAGTTCTTTCTTCTTGAAATTTGGTGGGGATCTGAGGCGTGGGTGCAGGTCTGCCAGTTTTATCCTTGCTCCTGGGTGAAAAGCAGGGGGGCCCTGGTTCTCCAATCAGGGACAGGGTCGTCCCCCTGTGATGACCACTTCCTGGGAAGTGTGGCAAAAATCCATCCCAGAAGGCAACAGTCTCTAAAAATCCAAAATGGATGAATCTGATTTTTGGAGGAGAGATCTGGCTGAGCCCACCCACTGGTGTGGCTAAAAATCATAAACACACCCCTCTCCTGCCCTCTCCTAATCTAATCAAGGGGGCACCTAGCTGTCTGGGGTTGCAGGATGTGGGGGTGTTGCTGGGTGCTCCAGATGTCCTTCTCTGCCTTTGAAGACCAGTTTGGCAGCCCTCCCCCTTCCTGCCTCACCATCTGCTGAGGGGAGATTCTCTCCCCCAAGCACATTCCTTTGTGTGAAGTCAGGCCACTTCACACCTCATTAAAGTAGCCTGGCAGAAGCTGCTGCAGGCTGGCCAATCAGAGCACAGCAGCAAAAACAATGCAGAGCTGAAATTGGCAACTTTTTAGGTAAAGTCTAAACTTTTTACCTGCACTAGTTATATTAAATCCAACAACTGGAAGTTGTGGGATTTATTATAACAATCAATTTGATACCAAATTCTTGGTATGTAACATTTAAGGAGACTTTAAAATTTAAAATAAAGTCTGCCCATTCTAGCCTATGAAGGCCATTTACTTCAATGAGGGAAAAACGAATTTGGCTGTTTTTACCTCACCAGGGCTTATAAATCTATTTTTATAAAGTCCCTGCTTATAGTTACATGGCACCCAGCCCTAGGGGCACATAGGGCACACCTTAGGGGTGACTTATATGTAAAAATAAGGTAATTTAAGACTTTGGAAGTACCTTTAATTCCAAAGTCGAATTTGCATATAACTTTAATTTAAAAGCAGCCAGCAAGGCAGGCTTGCTTTTAAAATGACACTGGGCACCTCAGCAATGCACCTAGGTGTGCACCACCTATGCTGTGGTCCCTAAACCTACATGCCCTACCATATACTAGGGACTTATAGGTAGGTTAACTTAGCCAATTATAATTAGCCTAATTTGCATATCCATTTTACACAGAGCACAGGCCCTGGGACTGGTTAGCAGTACCCAGGGCACCATCAGAGTCAGGAAAACACCAGCATAAAGTGGAAAATGGGGGCAAAAAGTTAGGGGGCCTCTGCAATCAGCCCCAGTTTCTCACACAACCCCCCCCCAGCCCACACGCCCAGGAGACTCAGCCCAACCCTGGGAGAGTCTTCCTGGCTTGTTAGGCGAGGAAGACAGTGCAGAAAACTGGCTGTCCCTTTGCAGGGCCTACTCTGCCTTATATCCTCCTGTCAGGGTCACTCCCTCTGGGTAGTGAAGCCATCCCAACAGTAAAAGGACCCAACCCAAACTGAAACTTCCCTCTAGGGGGGTCTTCCTCCTCTCTTCTCTGCCAACTTGGGTAGTGAGGTGCCCACCTCCCCTACTCCTAACTTTGCTAGGGCAAGACCTAGTTTACCCAAAGAGGTCACCCAACACTTGAGCAACCCCACCATGACCAACAGGGTCAGGGGGCCTACTTTGCTATTGTCCTTGGGGTCTGCCTCCCAGGCCAAGTACAGTGCTGCCAGGAAGGCTAGCACCCAGCAGAGGCTACTGACAGCTGTCAGTACCCAGAACCACACCCTAAGCTCTCCACTGACAGGTGGCTGAGCTGCTTTAGGGGCATCTTTGGGGTCCTGGCACCCCTCTTGCTGTCTAGAGTGGGGGGCTACCACCTCCTGTGGCAGACACCCTCCTTCCACTCTCCCTTCTGTCAGTGCAGGGGCAACACCTTGCATCTGGACAGCTGCCTGACTACTCAGGACTTCCTTGGGGTCAGGTGAGGCCTCACCAGTGCCAACTCTGGGCTCCCCCCCTACTGGGGCAGAAGGCCTTTGGCTCCCTGGAACTCTCTTTAAGAGTGGCCTACCCTTCCTTTTCTTCTTTCCTTTTCTTGGGGACCCCTGTCTCCTAACTGTAGGGACTGACTCCCCAGGACTTTGGGTTGGGGGGGCGCCCTGGGCGACCACCCCATCTGTGACCAGACTCACCTCTGGGAGGTCATTGCCCAGGATACAATCTAGGGGAAGGTCAGCGCTGACTACCACCCTAATCCAGTCAAGGATACCCTCCCTCTCTAGGGGCACTATGGCTACAGGTTTGGAGGTGACCTCCCCTGTGGCTATCCTGACTTTCTTTGTCTTTCCTGGGACATACATGTCTGGGGTCACTAACCGGTCACTCACTACAGTGTGACTGGCACAGGTGTCTCTCAGGCCAGTGGTAGGGATCCCATTCACTTGAATGTGGTGGAAGTGCCTACTCCCACCCTCAGGGATCACCAGCTTACCATCTGGTCCTGTCTCCCAGCACAATGCTAGGAGGACTTCATCATCTGAGGAATCCTCCTCTATGGCTACACTGGACAGCCCAGTGCTAACCACTTTCTTTGGACAGGCTGCATCTCCTCTGAAGTGACCTGTCTGCTGACAGTCAAAGCAAGCCCTACTGTCCAAGAGCTTTTTTAACCCTGGGTCTCCCTGTCTCTGCATGTCAGATTGGGAGTGGGATTTACTCTCCTCCTTCTTAGGGTTCTGGGGTACAGAGGGAGTCTCTGTGGTGGGCTTACCACCTCCCTCCTTAGGTTTTTGGGGACCTGTCCCCCCCTTCTTGGAGTCTCCCCCCTGGGACTTGACAACCACCCTGGTTCTCAACCACTCATCAGCTGCCTCCCCTAGCTCTCTAGGGTTGGTCAGCTTAGAGTCCACTAGATGCTGGCGTAACCTTTCTTGGATACAATTGGTCAAGATGTGCTCTCTCATGATCAGATTGTATAACCCCTCATAAGTATTTACTTTGTTGCCAATAATCCAGCCCTCCAGTGCCTTTAGTGAGGTGTCTACAAAGTCAACCCAAGACTGGGTACTGACCTTCTGGGTGTCCCTGAACTTCATTCTATATTGCTCTGGGGTCAGACCAAACTTCTTGGCTAAGCACCTTTTCATACTAGGGTATGAATCTGCCTCCTCCCCCCTTAAGGTCAGAAGCCTATCCCTCCCTGAGTTGGGGACCAACTCCCACAAAAGGGAACCCCAGTATTGAGGCCTAACCCTTCTCATTTGGAGTGCCCTCTCAAAGGCCTCCAGCCACTTATCTATGTCATCCCCCTCTACATAAGTAGGGACCACCCCCTTGGGTAATCTGGGGCAAACTCCCCCACCCATGGACACCTCAGCTTCTTTATCGCTGCTTCCATCTCTTTTTTCTTTGTATGCCCACTTTTTCTTTTCTAGGGCCAGCTTCTCTGCTTCCAAAGCTATGTAGGCTAGCTGGGCTTCCAGCTCTCTTTCCCTGATGGATGGGTTCTCTTCTCCTGAAAGGACCCTCTTCCTACCACTAGCTTTGGGTCTGCGCCTAGTGACTGTATCCAGTGAGGACCGTTCCTCCTCTTCCTCACTTGGGGTCTGATGCCTTCCCTCCCCTGAGTGGTTAGAGTTAGCATCTTGCTCTTTTTCTTCCTCCTCTGGAGCTTCTTCTGACTCTACCTCTTGGGCCTCAGCCCATGCTGTCAGGGATGTGATCAGGATTTGCTTCCTGAGATCAGTGGTTGCAGGCAACCCTCTTTCAATACACAACCCCCTAAGCTGGACTACTGTCAGTGTGGGTAGGCTAGCCAGATCAAGCTCCATGGTTCCCTAGTTTTGTGTCAACAAAAACTTTTTGCAAAAATTGGAAACAAGAATTTAGAAAAATTACAAAAATTCAATAATTGAAATTAATCCAAATTAAAAATTAAAAACAATTTTTGCACTAGGACAATTTAAAGGATTTTTAATTTGTTTTACCTAAAACTGTAACGTGATATTGAACACAAGTACAGGATCCCGTCGCTGCTTCCAATTATGTTGGAAAATGGGTTATTGGTAGGGCAGGTAGGTACCTACACCTAGCAACAGGCCACAAACCTCCACAAAAGTACAGTTAGGTCTCAGTAAATTAATCCCAGCTCTACCCTTGGTAGCTTGGCATCGAGCGTCAAGGCTTAACTTAGGAGACAAAGTGTAAAGCATTCAAATATCACACAACAGTAATTAAATAAAACACAGGAAACAGTTTAAAAATCCAGAACCAATTTATAAAAATAGCTTATATTTTTATCTTTAAAATGACACAAAAACGATTAAAATCGGTTCAGGGGAACCGGAGATATGAATTTTTAAAGTATTATTATTTTCTAGCGCATAGAAACAAAAAGCGCCAATCGGGTCATCTGGTTGCACCAGGACCGGGACAAAGTCAAACTTTCAGGCCGACCGCGATGGAGCCCTGCTCGGCTACAGGTCGCGGGAAGCCTCGGTTGAAAAGTTACCTTCTGACTTAGTCTTTATTTTGAAGTTTTTCTTCACCGGGACGAACCTGCCAGTTGGATCCGACCTCCTGGAGCCCTTGTCCGGAGACGCGAAGTCGGTTTCCTCGGTGGTGATTTTTACCTTCGGACTTAGTCGTTTTTTCGAGATGAAAATCCTTCGACAGGGGTAAACCTGGATCTTGATCCGACGTCCGTGGAGCCCTTCTCGGATACGATGGCTGGAAGGTCCCGGTCAACTTTTTACGTTCGGACTTAGTCTCTTTTTTGGATGTTTTTCTTTACCGGGACGAACCACGAAGTCAGGCCGGGTCGCGGTTGAGGCAAGCCGGCTAGAATTTCCGCGTTGGGTCGGTCACTTTATGGAGCTTTTTTCCAAAATTTCTCCAATCTTTTCCAAACTTCTGGGGCTTCACCCAGATGTTCTTTTAAGGTTCTTTTGGGGTCCACAGCTCACCCCAAGGGTCCAGAAGTTCTGTGATGGTCCTTGGGAAGTGCGGACTTCAACTCCCAGAATGCACCTGGCGCAAACTCCTTTTTGGCCACTGGACAGTGGTCAGCTGGTCACTTTTTCAGGAGTTGGTGCAGGGGACTCTGGTTAGCAATTTTTCACCTGTAGCAAACAGGGAGTTCCTCCTTGAACCAGTGGAAGCCAGGCAAAGTCCTTCTTGTGGTGAAGCCCAAGTGTGCAGCTGGTGCAGTCTTTCTGAGTGCAGGGTCCAGGTGCAGGCCAGGGGTCCAGCAGGGCAGTCCTTCTTCTCCTTGTAGTTCTTTCTTCTTGAAATTTGGTGGGGATCTAAGGCGTGGGTGCAGGTCTGCCAGTTTTATCCTTGCTCCTGGGTGAAAAGCAGGGGGGCCCTGGTTCTCCAATCAGGGACAGGGTCGTCCCCCTGTGATGACCACTTCCTGGGAAGTGTGGCAAAAATCCATCCCAGAAGGCAACAGTCTCTAAAAATCCAAAATGGATGAATCTGATTTTTGGAGGAGAGATCTGGCTGAGCCCACCCACTGGTGTGGCTAAAAATCATAAACACACCCCTCTCCTGCCCTCTCCTAATCTAATCAAGGGGGCACCTAGCTGTCTGGGGTTGCAGGATGTGGGGGTGTTGCTGGGTGCTCCAGATGTCCTTCTCTGCCTTTGAAGACCAGTTTGGCAGCCCTCCCCCTTCCTGCCTCACCATCTGCTGAGGGGAGATTCTCTCCCCCAAGCACATTCCTTTGTGTGAAGTCAGGCCACTTCACACCTCATTAAAGTAGCCTGGCAGAAGCTGCTGCAGGCTGGCCAATCAGAGCACAGCAGCAAAAACAATGCAGAGCTGAAATTGGCAACTTTTTAGGTAAAGTCTAAACTTTTTACCTGCACTGGTTATATTAAATCCAACAACTGGAAGTTGTGGGATTTATTATAACAATCAATTTGATACCAAATTCTTGGTATGTAACATTTAAGGAGACTTTAAAATTTAAAATAAAGTCTGCCCATTCTAGCCTATGAAGGCCATTTACTTCAATGAGGGAAAAACGAATTTGGCTGTTTTTACCTCACCAGGGCTTATAAATCTATTTTTATAAAGTCCCTGCTTATAGTTACATGGCACCCAGCCCTAGGGGCACATAGGGCACACCTTAGGGGTGACTTATATGTAAAAATAAGGTAATTTAAGACTTTGGAAGTACCTTTAATTCCAAAGTCGAATTTGCATATAACTTTAATTTAAAAGCAGCCAGCAAGGCAGGCTTGCTTTTAAAATGACACTGGGCACCTCAGCAATGCACCTAGGTGTGCACCACCTATGCTGTGGTCCCTAAACCTACATGCCCTACCATATACTAGGGACTTATAGGTAGGTTAACTTAGCCAATTATAATTAGCCTAATTTGCATATCCATTTTACACAGAGCACAGGCCCTGGGACTGGTTAGCAGTACCCAGGGCACCATCAGAGTCAGGAAAACACCAGCATAAAGTGGAAAATGGGGGCAAAAAGTTAGGGGGCCTCTGCAATCAGCCCCAGTTTCTCACAGGGAGTCAAACCTTGTAGCGAAATATTATTAGCCTGGGCATGTGGCACTTGTTGCACAGCTGTATTTTAGGACTGCAGCATCATTAACTTCAGGCTCTGTCTAACGTTCAACCCTATAACAGTATTCGGAGGAACTCCGAATGGGCTAAGGTCTAGCAATGATTTTGATCCATCAAAGGTCTGTCCCATAGGAGTGACTACTCGGATATTCTGATTAAGTTCCCCCCTCATTGAACTCTGAATCAGGACTCCCGGTCCATTTGCTCTGTTTTTCTCTTGTGCGAACAAAGGTACATCTGGACCAATAGTGACAGGTAGAGACAGAGCATCTGGATGTGTCTGATACTTAAGTTCTGTGGGTGCTTAGTTCCCATATTCTGACTGATTAATGCAGACACCTCTGTCTGGGTCCCTGTTATCGGAGTGTACTTTGGAATAACTTGTGACTGCACCCGATGTAGTAAAAGTGGAGTTGGGTCTGTCTGAACCAACATTGGTTTTGGGAAAACATGTCCTGTAGGCACTATTAGATTTGTGGCAGTTTCCACTATAGGTACATCAGGGTAAACACTCGGGACTCTTGACTGTGGCACCTGATTTTGTGCTACCAGAGTAATAGATGCATTAAGACTACTCTGCATTGGGCTCTGTGTCATGTTAGGATTAACCTGCACTGGACTTGTTGTTACGTTACCCTGTGTCGGTGCTGAAGGATTCACACTAGTACTCAGACCATTCTCTTGTGCTGCATATGGTGGGGGATGATTTCTCAATAACTGCAAAATAAACTCATCATCTTCTGACTCTTCTTCAAATGTATAAGATCTCCTAGACTCCTTTGATCTCTGCTACGTACTCTCTAAGGGCTCCTGTTTGTTTTTTCTGGTAGCTTTTCTTCCTCCTTTCTCACTGTCTTGTGTAATTGCTGGAAACATCTGAATCCCCTATAGAGTCTCAGCTCTCCACAATTTCTGAGCACTGTCCCATCAAGTCTCTGCTAGTGTCTTCTTGCCTTTTTCATCCTCCTCTCAAATTTAATTTGCTGCTGTCTGGCTACTAACTCCCAGATTGCTAATGCCTCAAACTGTGCTGGACTCAGAGAGGGTTTTAGATCATACAGCACCCTCCTCATATTCGCTAAGCTCAAATTAAATGTTCAGTTGGCAGGAAACGCTAAACTCCCATCCTTCTCTGTCACTTTGCACCACTGTTTCAACCAAAGGCATGGCCCGAAGCCCTGCTCTTTGATTACAATGTAAGCTGGTGTACCTTCTGGCAGTGCAATATCCCCTATACTTGTAATGTACGTATCTCCCCTTAAAACACTCTTTAAAGCTTTGAAATAATTCATTTTTGCATCCTTTGTGTTCAAAATCAAATCAGGAAGTGACTTTTAATCCCAGAAGTCTCTTCACCCACCTTCTCAACCAATTGCGCTTCACGGATGGTGCCCTTCTCACTCACCAACCTATCCCAGGGCGGCTCCAATGACATCACACTCACACGTACTGCTGCTGACAAAGTCTTGCGGTTTGTTCTCCCAAACTCAGGTTCAGACAAAACTAATGCAAAATTATTCAGAGCACTAAACAAAATCAAAACCCAATTTGTCTGTTTACCACAGATAAGGCAACAAAAATTGCTTCAGAAACTTTATGGATTTCTCACTGACGGTGTTTCGCTCTAGCAGCTACTCTCCTTTCTCAGTTTCCCTGATTCACAAGCAAAATTCGACCCGCAAACTTAACTCTCAACTTATCAGTGGGTCTGTCCTGATGCACATAGGACTCACCAGATCTCAGTCGAAAATTTATTTCACTTACTTTGACTGAGACTCTGACTTGTCGACCAAGCCCGATTGACCTATTAAACCAGACATATTACAACAGAAACCAAGTGTCTCATACACTTTTCAATATACTCCAGAGTCTTAGACCACGCAGAGTCCATATACCATCAGCTATGTGGACAATTTTTTAGCACAAAGTGCCACACATGTGAAGTTCGACAACTTCCCTACTCTCACACTTCAGAGTACGAACAACTTTATTTAGAGTACGCTAACTCACTAAACCCTCACAAACATCAAAATTCACCTGTGATTTGCATAAGCTGTGCAAGCGCAAAACCTACTTCATTCACACTGTCACTAGAACGCCGGGAACATCCTCAAACAATCATTGGCGAGCTCCAAAATTATGTGAAAGTAATTGTAGGTACTTAGGGGCACATTGTCTTTCCATTTTGTATCATCGAATCTAGAAAATCCAAAATATCTTCAAATTTCACCCAATCTGTGAATTATATTGCTCATTCTATGAGACTAACCCTTACCCTACTACCATCTCTGGGAACCCTGCTATTTCTCGCTTACAATCTCTGGGACCAAATACTCTACTACCTATCTCTGGACTGTATAATGGGCTCTTAAGAAGACAAAGTTTTACCAGGCATCTATGATGAGCCCCTAAGGAGACAAACCATGTTACGGACATCTATGATGGGCTCTTAAGGAGCCAAACCATCAATCTCTGCTACCATCTCTGTTGGCACGTCAGACCTTATTAAGTAAACTTACAAGGGAGACGTGAGTAGGATGATGGACCTTTTGACTGTGCTTTGAGTTTTTCCCACCATGAACCCCGTACCACTACAAATCAATAGCAAATAGCAATCAATGTCATCAATAATTAATAGGAGTCAGTAATTTCCACATGCCATGACCTTACGGCCATAAATAACCACACCTTTTATGTAAAAGTTAGAATGTTTATTTCCCTATATTAACAATGCTAATGTAACGTAACTTAGGCCCTCATTATGAACACGGCGAGCGGTAAAAACCGCCAACAGAGGAGTGGTCCGGACCGCCAAATAATTAACCAACTGAAACACAGGCATCCTGAAAACCACCCACCGCCAGTAGAGGAGTGCCGACGATGACGGCAGAGTCCACCCACAGGCCGACGGAAAGGCCCAATCAGCTAATCAAATAATGAACCACTAGTACGCCGTCAGATCAGGGGTGGGAACCACCGCGACACAAAGCCAGATGGAAATGAACCTAATTTAAGGAAACACTCACTGGAGGCCCACACAACGTGCTGAAGCAGACATGGATAGAGAGCTGCAGATCATGCCATCCCTGCTCCTTGCCATATACCTCCACGACCAAGACCGCCAACGAAGATGACGACGGTAAGTACCACAACCTACGAAACAAGGGAAAAAAAGGCACAGTTACATACGCACCCACTCCACCCACCCTCCAACGCTCCCACAACCCTTCAAAGCAGTACAAGCCATACACCCCACAGCAAGAGGTACTTACCCGACACAAGGCAAATACAACCTGACCATAGTACATACAAATGCCCCACACCCACAATGAAACGAAAAACCAGGGTTCAAGAGTGTGTCACCAAAACACAGGCCACACATAATTATTTATTGGAGCTCACAGATCTAACTATTCACAACAAGGCCAATGGCCAGTCCATAGTGCCAGACGTGTGTGGTCTACAATGGCCCCAACCTGACTCCCAAAAGTACACGGTACTCCACCTAATGGGGAAAAATGGGACATCCAGGCACCTCAGGGAACAGGGGCAGGGTGTGGTGGGGATGGGGATTTGCGACAGGGGCAGGGCTTGGACTTGCACTAAGAAGGTGGAGGGGGTTTGGCTTTGGAAGGTGGGGGTGTGTGCTTCGAGCGGGTGGAGCCAGATGGAATTAGCTCTGCACGGGGCTTATTCCTCTCTGGGGAAGGGGCACAGGAATGTGAAGGGCAGACAGGGGCGGGCTGTGAAGGGGAAGGAGTGGAAAAGGCAAGGAGGTGCGCACTCTTAGGGACAAGACTGGGTGGGCCAGTGGGTTGGAAGAGGTCAGCACGGAGAGGAAATGTTTTTTGGGAGCAATTGGGTTGGGCCTGGAGGAGGTCGTGGGAGTGGAGGCAGAGGGTTTGGACGTAAGTGGTATAGGGGTGCGTGTTGAGGTGCAGGTGACTAGACAGTATGCTGAGGTGTGGTGGATGTGTGATGGGTGGGTGTCTTGGTGCGTTTGTGTGTTTTTGGAGGAGGGAGGGTGGACACAGTGGGAGAAGAGAGGCTGTCAGTGTGGATGTATGTTGTGTGGGTGTCTGCAAGTCTGGTGAGTGTGCTGCATGTGTCAACTACAGTAGTTGTGGTGAGTGCAGGTGTGGTGTCTGAGGTGCATGTATGGATGTATGCTATTGTGGTGAGTGCAGGAAGAGGCTCAGCAACAGTGACTGAAGGTGCAGTGCTTATGGGTGTGCATGTAGAGGGGACAGACAGGGAGGCGGAAGAGGTGGGCACACTAGGGGAAGTAGATGTTGCTGTGTGTGCATGTGCATGTTGGCCGTGTGAATGCTTGCGGTGGGAGGTGTGGTGCTTGTGTTTAGAAGTGTGCTTTTTGTGTGTTGAGGTGCTTGACTGCATGTCAGATTGTGTGCTTTGGAAGGGTGAAGGGTGTGGGATGCTGGAAGAGGTAGAGGAGGTTGGAGGGGGGGATGGAATGACCAAGGAAACTGGCTGCTGTCCAAGATGAGGCCAGAGATTGAACAGATCTCTGTAGGCCAGACACAGCGCCGTGATGGTTGTCTGCCCTACAGAGATGGTTCTCAGGAGGTCAATAGCCTCCTCTGTGAGGGCAGCAGGGCTGACTGCAGCAGGGGAGGAGGTGCCTGCGGCGAAGGAGACACCCACCTTTCTGGGTGAGAGGGCACGGGCAACTCCGTGGGGGGCAATAGGGAGGGCGGTGATGGCATGGGGGTGGCGGAATATGATACTGTAGGGATGTGCCGACTATGGTTCGCCACCGCCAGGGAGCCCCCATCGGAGGAGGTATTGGAGTCACTACCCCCTGTGGTAGTTGCCTCCCTGTGGTACTCCCCTCACCCTCCAACCCACTGGTCCCCTTGGCGTTGGGTGATTCTGCCTCCGAGGATCCGTGGGCCACTGCATCCCCACTTGCTGGTGCCTCAGCTCCCTCACCAGATGGTGCTGATGTACACAAACAACACAAGAGAAAAGGGATGGGGAGACAAAACAGGAGAGACACTTGTAAATAGCTGAAAGGAGTGAACATAGTGGCCAGATACAGCCACCCAGAAGACACCCCCCAACAGGCAGCCCCTTCCACTATGCCCATGGCCATGCCCATGACTAGTGACCAGAATCCTGCTCTACACCCATCCCCTGAACTACCTAAGGACCTGACATGTAGGAGACCTGACCAAAACACCCCTACACCCTACAGGGCCAATCATGTAGATGGACTTCAGTGAGAGACCCTGCAACTAAGCAGCATAAACCCTAATGCACACACAAACATCCATCAAGGGTTAGGATTGTGACATGAGTACTCACCCCCTTGTGACTGCTATTCAGCCTTCAAGCACCCACCCAGGTCTGGGTATGCCACCACCAGGATGCCTAGCATGAGGGGGGGTGAATGCCCGATGGGAACCCCTTCCACATTGGGAGGACTTCCCCAGCTGGGACTCACAGATTTTTCGTGCCCAGCACCACAGGTCCTCCCACCTCTTCCTGCAGTGGGTCCACCAGGGTCCACACCTCCTTGGTGGTGGCATGCCAAAGTGCCCTCTTCTGGTGGGCGCTGACCTAAAAGGGAGGCACAGACATGTAACACAGTGGTCAGGTGCTTGGAAATTATGTACAGCTGGCTATACGTCCACTATGGGACGGACAGTACTGACAAACTTACAGGACATTCGCACGCAGCATGGTATGAACCATGGCCCATGCAGGCTCAGAGGTACACACATATATACTTACAACACTATCCATTACACCCAAACAGTTACCCCCATCCGACTCACCTGTACCTCTGGCCGTCCGTAGAGCTTGCCGTACAGGTTCAGGACCCCGTCCACTAGCCTCTCCAATTCCTCTGCAACACGAGCCATTTCCATGACCAGAGGCAGGACACAGCAGTACAGTCAATGGAGTACCTGCTCCCATGAGATCAGGGAGTCAAGTGAAGTTGGGGAGATGAATTCGCGTACGTACCGCAGCAGTGTGCACCGTCACCGCCAGCGGTGATCATGATATGCCAGGATTCCCCATTGGCATCCATGTTAAAATATGACGGTGTGAACGGCAGTAAACACCGCCTTACGCTGTTACGTCAACTGCTAGCAGTATGAGGTCACTTCCACAACGCCAGTTCTGGATTACAGGGGCAGACATTTTGGCCTTAACTACGCATTAATAAAAATGAAAAGTGCACAATGCAAGCCCTATTGTTCACCTAAAACACCTATACATGTGACCATTAACAATACCACACATAACAAACACTGTTCACTCTTAAGGTCTAGATGAAATTCTGTTGGTGTGAGTCTCGTGTATAGTGACGTTCGGTGTCTGCTTCTGGTGCTCTCTGTCTTCGTTGGCCTAGTTTTGTTGCAAAGGATTGTGGGGTGTGTCTGTGAGTGTTTTATGGTGTTGTGGATGTGTGTCAGGTGTGTGGGTTTCTAGCTTATCCAATGTGTACACTTGTTGCTGTTGGATCCACCTGTCGCCCGTGGCGGTCGGCACCGCCAATAGTCGTTCGACCTCCACTGACCGCCAAGGTGATTTGTGCATCATTATTTGGAGGGCGGGATGTGGGTGGTCTCGGTGGTGGCGGGTGGAAGGTCCAGCTTTTCCACCGACAGGGTCCTGGCGGTGACTGGTGATTTTTGTCGGGGTCGGGATTTTGGTTCATTTTATGGCAGGTTTCTATTCACCGCCAACAGCGGTCTTCTGTTCACCGCCGCCACGGCAGTCGCCGGTGTTTACCGTCGTGTTCATAATGACCGACTAAGTCTCCAAATCCAAAGATAAACATACAGAAACAGTACTGGCGGACCAAAACGGCAATAGAATCACAGTCTAATCAAAGCTTGAGCTACCACACATTCCAAAGTTACAGTACAAATCAATACCAAGAATAACTGCACAAACGAAATAGCATACATTTAGATTCAGCAAAGAAAAGACATCAACTGTGATTACATGTAGGGAACTTCATCAGTGAGAACCCTAACCAACATCAAATTAGAATAGCATGTTTGGGCTTCATGCAAAACAATTTAGTCAGCACAAATTTGGAAAAACATCTAACCATGGCGCTGTCAAAATAGCGGTTGGTACTTAGAAACAAAAGCAAATATACATAACAATCAGTAGCGTCATTTAATACCTGTCCTCGGCATGGTTCAGCAAGCTGTGACATTCTTCGTCAACAGGACATCAGTTCAGTCAGCAAGACATCAGGATTCAGCATCGATGTACAGAATAAGCAAAGTCTCTTTAACCGGTAAAGTTAAGCACGTCTCTTCTCAGGTTGGTTAAGAAAATAATAGCACAGTGAAAGATAGAAAAATGGTCCAAAGTCTGAAGAAGAATGGGGAGAATGGCTTGTCTCCTCTCGGTGCAGTCCAGCTAAGTTAGATTTACTAAAACTACTTCCCACGTCCTTATTGGTCAAAGGATCGCATGTTTGCACTTAGTCCAATGAAACTAAAACCCCAAATCTACTAATTCTACTACTACATGATTCACATGTTGATGATTGGCTCCTCTTCTCCCGCTCACGTCATTCGGCTTGTCAGGTATCAATATTGTTGCAGCTTACACTCCAATCGGTGCATCCATTGTATTCTCCTGGGAAGGTCAGTCTTACACATACTACAACATTGTTTCACTAGCAAATACAGCATCTCACAGCAAGCAGTTTCTTGTGAGAAAGAACTTCATCTATGAGCACTTGGTCAGTACAGTGGAAAATCACAATTTAATTCTCTAAGCATCGATTTTAGAAGTTGCCTAAGAAATGCAGCTTGGCATGAGGCTGTGCAACTAGGCCAAGACCTCGCTAAGTTAAGGCCTACAATTAATAAAGCTAATACATAATGCATAACCTTAATATGACATTTTACTATATTCATCAAACATAAAATCAACATTTTATATTAATAACCTATTAATAAGTACACTTTGTGAACTTTGGCGACCACTCACGTGGGCGCATCATTAAATGCGTGCATTATTTTTCCCTAAATTAATACATTTTCTATGCAAATTCAACACTTAAAATACCTGAATATCCATTAATAAACTCAGCGTTAACAAACACACCCACAAATAAACCTGCTCAAATGCATGTGGACACACACACGTTTTCACCACCACACACATGTGACCCTTACCATGTTCGAAACACCTAACCATTTTCTTGCTTCTCACACAATTGATTAGAAGATGGCTGCTGATATATTGTTGGTGAAGTAGATTGTCCATAATGTGGTCTGAAGTGGTGCATTCAGAAAAAACTGCCATGTGTAGGGTCTTGTGTCACTTGTGTTGAAATGTGGTTCCTCTGTTCACTTCAAAGAATCTATTGAATGATGTCTTGCTGCTTCTTCCCGTTGACAATGGATAAAAGTTGCACATCTTTCTAATTCTGTAAATCTGTAAATTACTATATTTTATGACACCCAAGAAGGATATTTTGCGGAAGAGGGAGCAATATCTTTGTTTTCAGTTGGCTGAAGATCATGTAGGGAATGATTTGGGAGATCTGGAAGAAAGGAAGTTGATGGACAGAGCAAAGAGAAAACTCCCTTATCAGGATGAGCCAGCATGCATGTAATAGTTGCGAGGCAGTGAGATTGGTTGCTTAAGAAGCTCAGAACTTCTTTTTGCTTGGCAATCGTGGTTTTGCCATTTGGACGCATTTTAAAAAAAAATCTTTGTGATGCAACACTGGCAATATCGCAGAATATCTTTTAACACTTCATCTGTGCATGTGCAACTAAACTCTCCACTCTGTTTACTGTTGGTGTATAAATGTTATACTTTCACACTCTCCAACGAAATACAACTTTCTTGGACTTGGACTTGAGCTGTCACCTATCACGCCTGCACTTCAAAGGCACAGGCCCAGCCCACATACAAAGGACTTTACACTAGCCTATTGTACCCCCAGACAGACTGGGACAAAGGCAGGTAGGCAGGTAATTCCAGACACTTCTGCAGGGGGGAACTCCGGAAGTTTCTTCCACCTTAAAGTGGGCGCCAGGTTTAAAAAAAAGACCCTTTGACCCACTCTTCAGTACACTCCTGGATCTGTGGATACTACAAAAGAAGAACGCCCTGATGCTTGAAGCCTGCCCTGCCAGCTGAGAAGGAAGACCAGATCTGCTCCATATATCCTAGGCTGATTGACTAAAAAGGTCAGTTGACTGGCCTCCTGTTCTGAGTTAGGGGGACATTACAAGCTCCCAAGACCTCCCTGTATCTGCCTACATGATCTGCTACCTGGATCTGCAACTGGAACTACCTCAGCCCTGCAGGACTCTGCAAGAATGAGCACCTAATCCCCAAGAGGTGCCTCCCCAGGCCCTGGTCCCTCAGCTGGGATCAGAGTGCACTCCTTTCACTCAAAAAGGAGGAATATTGAAGTTTTGGTTTTTGCAACAGACCTGTTTGCAACAACATCTTTCTGCCCATGCTGCCGGCCAATATGAAGCTTTGGTGAAGCCAACTCTTCATGCTACAGTGACTGCCTGTGAGGACCGGCAAAGCTTCTCTGCACTTCATGCTACAGCATCAACAGCACGCAGTGACTGCCAATGCAAATCTCTAGCGGTGATCACCAGCAATGCCCACAGGATCTTTGTGCTACAGCGACAACCATCTGCGAAGCCTGCTCTTCGCTTTAAAGTGACTACTACCCATGGCACTCTACCTGCTCCTCATGCTTCCTTCTTCTGCAAACAGAACTCTTAGCTCAGGACTTTAGAAGCTAACTTTTTCAGTGAGACTATCCTGGTCCATGTATCTGGCCTGCGCTTCATCACCGTCGGTCTGAACCTGTGACTTTCACCCGGTCTTGCATGACCAGAGAACTGCGAGAGCACTTTGGGCCTTTAGGCACTATAAGTATCTTAAATCTCTAACCCCTTTGCTGGCTACACCTTTCCACCCTAACTGCCTCCCCAAGTGAAGCCTTTGTTTGACTATTTGGGGTAGTTCATGCTTAGGGATCCATGATTTTTTTATCACATTTGCTATCCGTGTCATAATTGTGTCCCATTTTTCCAACATCCTGGGGATTCTAAAGATAACCATGGTTTGTGGATTCCCCTCGAGGTGACCAATAAAACAGGCAAAATAAAGAAAAATGTTGAGTTTAAAAAAAAAATATTGAAAAGTGCTCCAGACAAAAGGGTCTGTATTTTTTCCTAAAAATGGCATCTACAAACAGTTTACTGTACAAACGCCATCATCGTCCAAGCTTTCAGGAACATGCAGAGCTGAATCAAAAAACCTAATTTTGTACCACAGTTTTAGCAGTTTTCTTGGAAATAGCCCATTTCCCCTATTTTTTGAGTTCTTAACCTACTTCAAGTTGGAAACCAGTGTAAAATCCATTGGTGAGCTAAAAAAGCTATAGATTTCTGAAAGGTAGTCAACATTCCAAATTCAGCAAGGGGTCAAATGTGTAGATCCCTCAAGGTTTCCTCAAGGAAAAAAACTGTTGAAATAAGGAAATATTGAAAATGAGTAGGAGAAAATGGGCATGTGTGACAACATTTTCATTGATAGATTTTCACAATAATTCACAATAGCCAATTTACAAAAGCAATATACCATTACATTAGGTAGACCCCTCTGGTTGTGGGGATATATAGGGTTTGTAGGTTCTCAAAGAACCCTAGGTACCATGAACAAACAACTGAGCTGCACCGTGCCATGTTTTTTTCATTGTACAGACCAACTCTTAGAGTGAAATAAGCAGTGAGAAAAATGGGTATCAAGGAAATGTATGAATTTCTGAATTGGGCAAAAGATATAGAGTTTAGGAGTAGTGGTTATTTCTATATCTATCATATGATTTTGAGTTTTTTTTTCAAAATGTCATCTTTTTTATACCCTGGCTTACATTTGAAAGGCACAAATCCAGCGAAATCCAATTGGTAATATCAAATGTTCTACTATTATATGCTCCCACAAGTCTCCCGTTATAAATGGTACCTCACTTGTGTGGGTAGTCCTAGTGCCCATGACAGGAAAAGCTCCAAAACGCAGCATGGGTGCAGCACATTTTTCCACAGAAAAACTATCCCTCTCATCCAATTTGGGTAAATCTAGGTTTTGAACCCTGGTTAGCTGGCGCTCAGGGAAACCTAGCCAACCTGTACATTTTTTAAAACTAGACACCTGGGGATATATAGGGTGAGCTGACTTGCATGGCTCTTACAACATTTTTGTACCCAGAATCCCATGTAAACCTCAAACCTTAATTAAAAAACAAATTTTCCTCACATTTCTGCGATGGAAGTTCTGGAATGTGGGGAGAAACAAACTTCCTTCTACCCAGCACTCCCCCGAATCTCCAGATGAAAATTATACAACACTTGTGTGGGTAGGCCTGGGGCCGTATTTATACTCCGTTTGCGCCGAATTTGCGTCGTTTTTTTCGACGCAAATTCGACGCAGAACTAACGCCAACTAACGCCATATTTATACTCTGGCATTAGACGCTTCGGGCGCCAAAGTGCCCGGAATGTGCGTCATTTTTTAGCGTGAACCCCTTCCTTGCGTTAATGATATGCAAGGGAGGCGTTCCCGTCTTAAAAAATGACTCCCAGGCCTTTACGTGGTATTTATACTCCCGGGCAAAAATGACGCCCGGGAGTGGGCGTGGCCAAAAACGGCGCTTTTGCGCCGCTTTTTAACGCCTGGGTCAGGGATGGCGTTAAGGGACAAGTGGGCTCAAAATGAGCCCAGAGTGCCCTCCCCTGCCCCCAGGGACCCCCCCTGCCACCCTTGCCCACCCCAGGAGGACACCCAAGGACGGAGGGACCCATCCCATGGACATTAAGGTAAGTTCAGGTAAGTATATATATTTTTTTTTTTTGTGGCATAGGGGGGCCTGATTTGTGCCCCCCTACATGCCACTATGCCCAATGACCATGCCCAGGGGACAGAAGTCCTGGCCTAGCAGTTCGGGCTGGACTGTTCCCATGGGGAACAGGGTCAAGCCTGATTTGCATATGGCTGGGTCCAAACTGGAATGGCATGGGCAGCAAAAAAACGATGGATTTAGGCCCAGATCACTGTACTGGGGGTGAATGTTTGACAATGTTCAGCATTCCGTCCATCACTTGTTGTTTTTTGCTTTGTCGCCCTAAGTGGGAAGGGTATGCCCAGACGTGGGTCCCGTGCTTCCCATGCCACTGGATTCAAGCTAGCCTGGCTGATGAGGGGTGAAACCCCGAAACCGGTCCCAGGATGCTTGTTTCCAGTCCAGGGAAGACCTGGCCTAGCAGTTCGGGCTGGACTGTTCCCATGGGGAACAGGGTCAAGCCTGATTTGCATATGGCTGGGTCCAAACTGGAATGGCATGGGCAGCAAAAAAACGATGGATTTAGGCCCAGATCACTGTACTGGGGGTGAATGTTTGACAATGTTCAGCATTCCGTCCATCACTTGTTGTTTTTTGCTTTGTCGCCCTAAGTGGGAAGGGTATGCCCAGACGTGGGTCCCGTGCTTCCCATGCCACTGGATTCAAGCTAGCCTGGCTGATGAGGGGTGAAACCCCGAAACCGGTCCCAGGATGCTTGTTTCCAGTCCAGGGAAGACCTGGCCTAGCAGTTCGGGCTGGACTGTTCCCATGGGGAACAGGGTCAAGCCTGATTTGCATATGGCTGGGTCCAAACTGGAATGGCATGGGCAGCAAAAAAACGATGGATTTAGGCCCAGATCACTGTACTGGGGGTGAATGTTTGACAATGTTCAGCATTCCGTCCATCACTTGTTGTTTTTTGCTTTGTCGCCCTAAGTGGGAAGGGTATGCCCAGACGTGGGTCCCGTGCTTCCCATGCCACTGGATTCAAGCTAGCCTGGCTGATGAGGGGTGAAACCCCGAAACCGGTCCCAGGATGCTTGTTTCCAGTCCAGGGAAGACCTGGCCTAGCAGTTCGGGCTGGACTGTTCCCATGGGGAACAGGGTCAAGCCTGATTTGCATATGGCTGGGTCCAAACTGGAATGGCATGGGCAGCAAAAAAACGATGGATTTAGGCCCAGATCACTGTACTGGGGGTGAATGTTTGACAATGTTCAGCATTCCGTCCATCACTTGTTGTTTTTTGCTTTGTCCCCTGGGCATGGCCATTGGGCAAGGGGGCATGACTCCTATCTTTACAATGATAGGAGTCATGTTGATGGGGGATGGGCGTCGAAAATAAATGGCGCAAGTCGGGTTACGATGATTTTTTCGACGTAACCTGACTTGCCCCATTTTAAGACGCCCATGCGCCATTTTCCCCCTACGCCGGCGCTGCCTGGTGTACGTGGTTTTTCTCGCGCACACCAGGCAGCGCCGGTCTGCTTGCGCCGGCTAACGGCATTCAATAAATACGGCGCCCGCATGGCGCTTCAGAATGGCGTTAGCCGGCGCAAAACTTTTTGACGCTAAACTGCGTTAGCACAGTTTAGCGTCAAAAAGTATAAATATGGGCCCTAGTGTCTGTGACAGGAAATGGCCCAAAATGCAACATGGACGCAACACATTTTTCCACTGAAAACTGACCCTCTTTTTCCAGTATAGGTAGATCTAGATTTTGGACCCTAGCTCAGCTGGTACATAGGGTAACATAGCCAACCTGTACATTTTTGAAAACTCGTGCCTAGGAGTATTCAGAGTGGGCTGACTTGTGTAGCTCTCATCACATTTTTACTCAGACTTTGGCTAAAAAACACATTTTCCTCACATTTCTGTAATGTAAAGTTCTGGAGTCTGCGGGGAGCAACAAGCTTCCTTCTACCCGGCATTTCCACAAGTCTCCAGATAAAAATGGTACCTCACTAGCGTGGCTGGGCATTGTGCCTGCGACAGAACAAATCAAACCAACGTCTATGAGGGTCCTTTTACAAGGACTTTGATTGATGTTAGTTCAATCTGTTCCTGTAGTGGGCACTAGACCCAGCCATACAAGTGGGGCAGCATTTTTACTTCAGCAGGTGGGGAAATGTTGGGTGGTTGTAATTTAGTGGTTTCCTTCTGATTCTGGAAGCATATGGGGAGAAATGCAAGGAAAATGTGTGATGTGACGTTAGTCACATTTTAAGGTTTGCAGGGCATAGTGGGTAAGAAAATGTGTTGGGATCTGCGGGACGCACATCCACCCTGTACTCCCCTTGGTATCAAGTCTACAAAAACATCTAGAGTTGATAGATTTTCTTTAGAGACAATGAACAACCTGAAGAGAAAGACAGAAAATACAAATATAATTGCACAACAGTCTATTTCTCAAGTGCACACACATATTGGTTGGATTTGGCACGAGGTGGGTGAAAGGTTCAAAATGTCAAGTTAATTAGCAAGATATTTCACAAAAATGAAATACACTGTTAATAATTTAAAGGTAAACAAACTGAACCAATGACTCACAGCTCAGAAGCAGTAAAGCCTTAACAAGGCAGCAACCTCTTTACAGGCCACACATCTTTCATGAGTGACACACATAAGATCATTCACACTTACAGCCGTAGGCCCAGCACATTACAACACTCACATCAACAGACAGTGCCATTCAAGGGCCCTGACATTCATATGCTCATATAACTAACACAACAATCACACTGTCTGGTGGCTGTCGGAGTCTGTGGACAGGTGTTTTGCTAGCAGTGTGTGTAGTGCCCAGCAGCAAGGCACTGCTCGCAAACCACATCAAAATGCCAGCTTACACACACTGACAGCCAAGCACCAGCCCACGCACACCACCAGCCAAGCACCAGTACCACTCAATGCACACTGTCAGCCAAGTGCCAGTCCATACATAGCACCATCCAAGTGCCACTCCATGCACACCGTCATCACATTTCTTTCACAAAAAAGAAAACATAAACCAATTGGAAGTAGATAGAAAAAACTATAACTACAAACACAATATCAACATCAGGACAGTGGGCGCTCTACGAGTGACTAAAATGCAAAAACCCAGTCTTTATGCAAGAGCATAATTCATGCATTGTGCTTATGTGCAGTTTGTTAACCTTTTGCATTGCAGAGTTTTACCTTGAAACCACTATTAATGATGTTTGCAAATAATGTTCATTTGCAAGGTATTGCTGCAGGCTTACAGAGGGTATCAGGGTGTAGTCCCTTTCTAGGACCTTCTGGAAGCTTTCCCTGCAGCATGACTGGCTGTGTTTTGTGGGCTGGGCCAGACTCTATATAAAGGAGACAGCCCAGCTCCACGTGCTCACTATTCAGAGGCCGCAGTGCAGAGCAGCAGCATTTTCCTGAACTCCTGTTCCGGAGGCCTACCTTGACATTACAGGCCTGCCCTGCATTCTTTTGGTGATCCTTGAGCATGGTGGTAAGACGGAGGTCGGGCTGGGCCCCCGACCCCGTTCTAAGAGACTCTTGAGTTTTGGAGCCTACTTGTGAAACTTTCAGAGTACGTGAATCATTGCTCTGATGCAAATCTTGGTGTTCAGATCGGCAAAGGCTTGCGCGATCATTTCATGGCATTTGCATATTCTTGTTTGAATCAGCAGTGTGAGTGATTCATTTACTGCATGTAAATCTTGGTGTTCAGATCGGCAAAGGCATGCGTGATCATCTCATGGCATTTGCATATTCTTGTTTCAATCGGCAGTGTGTGCGATTCTTTTACCACATTTAAACGTTGATGTTCAGATCGCTTATAGAGTGCGCGATCTTTCATGGCATTTGCATATTCTTGTTGGAATCGGCAGTGTGCGCGATTCATTCCAGCATTTAAACCTTGATGTTAGATCGCTTACAGAGTGCGCAATAATTTCATGGCATTTACATATTCTTGTTAGAAGCGGCAGTGTGCGCGATTCATTTACCGCATGTAAATCTTGGTGTTCAGATTGGCAAAGGTTTGCACGATCATTTCATGACATTTGTATATTCTTGTTGGAATCAGCAGTGTGCGCGATTCATTTCCTGCATTTAAACCTTGATGTTGAGATCGCTAACAGAGTGTGCGATCATTTCATGGCATTTGCATATTCTTGTTAGAAACGGCAGTGTGCGTGATTCATTTCCCGCATTTAAACCTTGATGTTCAGATCGCTAACAGAGTGTGCAATCATTTCATGGCATTTGCATATACTTGTTGGAATCGGCAGTGTGCGCGATTCATTTCCCGCATTTAAACCTTGATTTTCGGACCGCTAACAGAGTGCGCAATCATTTCATGGCATTTGCATATTCTTGTTAGAACTGGCAATGTGTGAGGTTCAATTCTCGCATGTAAAACTTGGTGTTCAGATCGCTAACAGTGTGCGCAATCATTTCATGGCAATTTAAACTTTAATGTGTAGTGTTTCCTGAAGTGCACACATTTATCCTGAGCCTATGGATTTCCTGTGAAGATAATAAATTCAAAATGTGCTGTTCTTTGTGCATATTAAGTCCCTAGTACAATTCCAATTGTTTCCCAGGGAATGTTTCAGATTGTCTTGTCCTCATGTTAAAAATGCAGTGTTTGTTCTTGTGAGCGAGAGCTCGCGGATAAAGCAATCTAGACCGTGGTAGTCAATAAAAGGTCTTTTATTGAGGATAGAAGATATAGTAGAAAACAGGTGAGTATTTGGTTTGGGACTTGAGGGTAGGGATGTTCTTGAGGTTTGGTCTTCACTCTTCGTTTCTGTCTCCCTGGTTCACAGGTCGTTCCCGGGAAGTACATGTGGAGAGAAGAGAAGAAAGCAGTAAGTGTGTATGCCAGCGACCTCTGGTTAGTCTCTGTATTCTTTCCCCCTTCCCTGACTCCCTGGTCTTCTTATTATTCCAATTGTTTATAGATTAGTAGGTGTTGTATCCCTTCTGTCTCTCAGTGTTTCCACTCCTGTCCGTTTCTCTCTTTCTTTTAGTGCTTAACGGAACCGTGTGTGGGTTTGCTGGTCTCCGTATCGGTGACGTTGCTCTATAGTGACTCGTGGTAAGTATTGTATTCGTTTCCCCTCCCCTTCTTCTCTTGTACTTGTCTGTTTCCCTGTTCCACCCGCTTCCCTTTTCCCCGTGCTCTTGCTAGTTATGGTTTTTCGGTTTGTCCTTCCCCTCCCGCCTTTCCGTGCTTTCCGACCCCCCCCTCTTTCCGCACTCTGTCTCTCACTCGCACTCTTGTTCAGGGATGTAGTCCCATGCACCTGAATGGCCATGCTGCTCCTGAAGCGTGGCGGGTTGCAGCCACTCGTCTTCCCGGTTGCCTGGAGCAGGATCTCCTGACGCTCGTCTTCCGTCTTCAGCTCCGGTGCTTGGAAGAGACCGCCGTCTCCGACTCTCTGGCGATATCCGATCCTGGGTTCTCACATTCACCTCTCTGTTGCTAAGTGTTCCTTTCTCCATGAAAGGGTTCACAGCTCCTCTCTGGTCTCTGGGTTTCTCCTCCAAAGCTCTGAACTCCGTACCAGTATGCCATGGCAATTTTGAACTTCCAGCGCTCCACCAATGCCGACCCTTCCACCAATCCCGTGCAGGGAGCCTCAGAGCACCAGGGGCAGAGTCAGCACAAGCAGGAGCGGAGTGCGGGCGAGCAGGTTCCAGCCTGTCACAGTTCTCAAACAGTATTCTAGAAGGTTCTTGTATTTCTCAACTGTATGTGATATTTCATGAAAAGCTCATATGAAACATTGGATTAACCCATTCTTGATTTAATCCAGGTACCTAGATTTCTTGAGGCCTAGTTAGAGACTAGTTCTAGGCCATTCATGTTTCTTCAGTCATGTTCTGAATATCATTGAACCCTAGATTCAACAGAGTGTTATTTCATGTTCTGAGTATCACTGAACTCTAGATTCAACAGAGTGTTATTTCGTGTTCCGAATATCATTGAACCCTAGATTAAACAGAGTGTTATTTCATGTTCCGAGTATCATTGAACCCTGGATTCAACAGAGTGTTATTTTATGTTCCTAGTATCATTGAACTCTAGATTCAACAGAGTGTTATTTCATGGCCCGAATATCATTGAACCCTATATTCAACAGAGTGTTATTTCATGTTCTGGGTATCAGTGAACCCTAGATTCAACAGAGAGTTTTTATGAACCTCAATGTGATTATATCTTGATATTGTGTTGTGTAACCTTTTGCTTCCTACAGGTTTCCTTCCCAGCTGTTCCCTTCCTAATCCCCTTTTTCCCACTTTGACTCTCTTAGGTTCTGTGATATTTCTATCAGAGTTTTGGAGCTGTCTTGTGGTGGACATAGTTGGGAACGTGCGCAGACCCCGAGGATCTGGTCTCCCTGACACACAACAGCTCTAACTAAATCCATTGAACTAATAGCAACTGTGAAATCTGAACAAAACATATAACACAGTACAGACAAGTCAGTTCACTTTTACGCTCATAGTTGCTCCCAATAATTCTGTTGCATGTGGTGCAATTTAAAACATGCCCAGAATTAGGAGGACACTGGGAGCAATACATAGGACTCCTTCTGCATGCCTTTTCGGGCACAGACTCTTCATCTCCTACATAGAATGTTTTTTGTGTGGGAGGAATGTAATCAGATAAGTGGCAATCTTTCAATGTAGCCACATTCTCCACCATTCCAAACCTAGGAACACTTGCCTGCTCTGTTACAACAAGACTGCCTATCACAAACTGCTGAAACTGAACAAAAGTCATCTTTGAATCTGCAGGACAATCCTTGAATACAACAAAAGCATTGAAGGTTGCCAATTGAAACAAATGGACAGTCAAATTCTTATACCAGATGTATGACGTATGAACAACACTGTAAGCTCCAACTTCTGTTCCTTAAAGGAAAACGAGTTGCAAAATAAAAAAAATAACGAAACCATTTGGTTTCCTTTTTTCAGAGTAGGCAGTGGTCCAATGGACCGCTGCCTGCTCTGAAAAAACCTTTTTTGGGCAACATTCACAAAGGGGAAGGGGTCCCATGGGGACCCCTTCCCTTTTGCGAATGAGTTACCACCAGTGTGACACTGGTGGTAACTGCGAATTGCTTTGCGATCACATTCATGGTCACAAAGCAATTCTGCATTGCGATGCGAGTCGCAAAGAGGAAGGGAACACCCCTTCCTATTTGCGAGTCGCATTCACAATTTGCGAGTCGGTACCGACTCGCAAATTGTGAATGAGCATCGCATAAGTCTGTTTGCATGGCACAAACTTTGATTTTCGCAGTTTGCACCATGCAAACGGCTTCCTACATCTGGCCCATAGTCCCTTCAAACTCATTTTCAGACGACAACCCCGTAGCTTACTAGATATGGCAGCCGAGATGTGGGAAGAGGAAGGAGAAAGCGAAAAAACCCTATTAGACTATGTACACGACCTTAAATACCAACTGCAGACAGTATGGGAAGATGTACGCAGTCATATGGAAAAAGCCCAGAATACCCAAAAAAGATACTATGACCAAGGTACGAAAACAAGACACCTCCGAGCCAATGATAAGGTTCTTATATTACGTCCCTGTTCTGACAATAAACTTTTAGCCAAATGGTAAGGTCCTTACACAGTATTAAAACCGGTCTCCCCTGTTACGTACCTAGTGGAACTATCCAATACTCCAAAACGAGTACAAATCTACCATATCAACTTACTGAAAAAATGGGAAGAGCCCACAATCTCCCCAAACCCTACCGCTACAGCTTTTATGATAACACCAGAGTAACCCTTAGATACTGAACTGTGCCCCACCAACCCAGACACAACCCCAGAACGACCCCAAATTAATACGAACATCACAGAGCAGCAACTAAAACAATTAGAGAACCTTTTGGCTCAACCAAGTAGCTTCGTCTCAGGAAAACCTAGTAAAACAAATTTGATACAACATCATATTAGAACCCCAGAGGGTCAAGTAATACGATTACGACCTTATCGTATCCCGAGGCCCGCCAACATCTAATTGAACAAGAAGTACAGACAATGTTACAAATGAAAGTAATAGAACCATCTGTCAGCCCTTGGTGCTCCCCTATCGTGCTGGTGCCGAAACCGGATGGTTCTATCAGTTTCTGTATTGATTTTCGCCGTTTAAATGACATTTCCCTATTTGATACCTATCCGATTCCTTGAGTTGACGATCTGCTCAAGAGATTAGGCAAGGCTCAGTATATGTCAACTCTTGACCTAACAAAGGGATACTGGCAGATACCCCTAGCTCCAGGAGACCGAAGGAAAAACGATTTCTCCACTCCCTCGGGGCTCTACCGATTTACGGTGCTCCCGTTTGGCCTAGACGGGGCTCCAGCTACCTTTCAAAGGTTGATGGACCATCTGTTACGTCCTCTCCAAAAGTACGCCGCCGCATACCTAGATGATATAGTGGTCTTCAGCGAAACGTGGGAGGACCATCTTGATCATCTCAATCATGTTTTCAGTGTCTTACACACAGCCGGTCTCACGGCTAATCCGAAGAAATGCCACCTGGCATATTATAACATTGCATATCTCAGATACTTTATAGGGAAAGGTCTGCTCCGCCCTCAGAAAAATAAAATAGAAGCCATCCAACAAGTTCCTATTCCCCAGACCAAGAAAGAACTTCGCTCCTTTTTGGGGTTAGTAGGTTATTATCGACGGTTCATACCCAGGTACTCCACCCTAGCAGCACCCCTTACAGATCTCCTAAAAAAATCCCAACCGGCCAGATTATCATCCCTGACAGTCGACCAACTCTCCAGCTTCCAACACCTAAAAACCTGTCTCACTACGGAACCTGTCTTCCGGTGCCCCGATTTTACTAAAGTCTTTCACCTTCAGACTGATGCCTCTGACGTGGGGTTAGGAGTAGTATTGTCCCAACCAGACGACGATGGTCAGAGCCACCCCATTGTATTTATTAGTAGGAAATTGTTAGCTAGAGAACGTCACTATCCGATAATCAAACGGGAATGCCTGGCTATCAAGTGGACCGTTGAGAACCTACAATACTATCTTTTGGGGCATCCTTACATTTTATACACTGACCATGCTCCCCTTACTTGGTTGGCCTCCAATAAGAAAACCAACTCACGCATACTCCGATGGTTTATGGAACTCCAACCCTTTTCTTTTCAGGTCCGCCACATTCCGGGCGCTCCCCAATGTACTGCAGATTTTTTGTCTCGATTTCCGGAGCCTTCGGAACTGTATCAGTCCCGACCTTGGGAAGGGGTGTGTAGCCGGGAAGTGGACTCCCCGACTACAGCCGACACAGAATCAGGAACGGAACGCCGTTCTGCCGATGCCGGCAAACATGAGAAGAAGGACATCGGGAACCCGGTCATACGGATTCCCGAACAAGTACCTGGAACAAGCAGGGAGGAGGAAACCATTGCCGAGGCCGATAGTATTAAAAGTGAAGACGGACTAAGCGAGCGGCGTGCGCTGGAAACAGAAAACGAAGAGAACAAAGAGGAGGCAGGAGACGCCGAGAACGGAGACAGGACCCGGGACCTAGACGGTAGACGAGCACGGGTGGAGGGGCAGATGAACACCGGTCTGGGAGATACCACGTGGGACAAGAAGGTCCCAAGGAGCGTGAACGCTGCCACGTCCCAGGAGGGACGTGGCTAAGCCAGGTACGGTCCTGCTTAAAGGACAGATTTCAATATATAGTGGGCAGAGAGGGAGTTGGCGGAGATGAGTGGAAAGGGGGGGGGGGAGGAAATAAGGAAGTGGAAGAGGGAAGGGGGAAAACTGAGAAGGGCACCTAAACCCCCCAAAAAAAAACAACAACAAAAAAACACAGAGATAAAAGAAACGCACCAAATAGTATAGGAGACTAAAACCACAGGGGTGACTCCACTAGATATCTGAGCATATCACCACCACTTTACTCTTTTCTGTGGGAGAGGACCCTTACACACCGCACACCACACACCATCTCTCTCTCTTTGTCTCTCTCTCTCTCTCTATCTTCAGGAAAAGAACAACACACCGTCCCCAAACCTGTGACTTACCGGTCTTTTCGTTCCTCTTACTTTTCCGGTCTTCCTGGAAACACCATCGGGGAAACCATTTTCAGTCATCTGGAATCCTGGAAAAAGAGGACCACGGAAGCACTAACCAACAGAACATAAACACTGGACATTGAAAACGTAAACTGTATATAATAAAACCACGTTTTATTTTCACCTTCTCCTTGAGTACCTTTGTCCTTCTTATCGCTACGCCCACTGCCACAGTGCCCTATGTGCCCCTAGGGCTGGGTGCCATGTAACTATAAGCAGGGACCATATAAAAGTAGTTTCATAAGCCCTGGTGAGGTGAAAACAGCCAAATTAGTTTTTCTCTCATTGTAGTGAATGGCCTTCATAGGCTAGAATGGGGAGACTTTATTTTAATTTTTAAAGTCCCCTTAAGTAATGGATACCAAGAGTTTGGTATCAAATTAATTGTTATAATAAATCCCACAACTTCCAGTTGTTGGATTTAATATAACTTATTCAGGTAAAGAGTTTTAAACTTTACCTAAAAAGTTGCCAATTTCAGCCCTGCATTGTTTTTGCTGTTGTGCTCTGATTGGCCAGCCTCTGGCAGCCTGGCCAGGCTCAGCAGATGGTGAGGCAGGAAGGGGAAGGGCTGCCAAACTCGTCTTCAAAGGCAGAGAAGGACATTTGTAACAACCCAGCAACACCTCCACATCCGGAAACCCCAGACAACTAGGTGCCCCCTTGATTAGATTAGGAGAGGGCAGGAGAGGGGTGTGTTTATGATTTTTAGCCACACCAGTGGGTTGGCTCAGCCAGATGTAACCTCCAAAAATCTGATTCAGCCATGATGGATTTTTGAAGAATGTTGCCTCCTGGGATTGATTTTTGCCACACTTCCCAGGAAGTGGTCACCTCAGATCCCCATCAGATTCCAACAAGGAAGAACCAAAAGAGAAGAAGGACTGCTCTGCTGGTCCCCTGGCCTGTACCTGGAACCTGCACTCAGAAAGACTGCACCAGCTGCACACTTGGGTTTCACCACAAGAAGGACTTTGCCTGGCTTCAACTGGTTCAAGGAGGGACTCCCTGTTTGCTACAGGTGAAAAACTGCTAACCAGAGTCCCCTGCACCAACTCCTGAAGAAATCAACCAGCTGGCCACTGCCCAGTGGGCAAAAAGGAGTTTGCACCAGGTGCATTCTGGGAGTTGTAGTCCGCACCCCCAAGGATCATCACAGAGCTTCTGGACCCTTGGGGTGAGCTGTGGACCCCAAAAGAACCTTAAAAGGACATCTCAGAGAATCCCCAGAAGTTTTGAGAACTTTAAAAAAAAAAGCTCCATAGAATGACTGACCCGCTGCGGCAACTCTAGCCGGCTTGCCTCAACCACGACCCGGCCGGATTTGCAGGTTCGTCCCGGTAAAGGAAGTCTCCACAAAAGAGACTAAGGCCCTCATTCTGACCCTGGCGGTCAAAGACCGCCAGGGCGGAGGACCGCGGGAGCACCGCCGACAGGCCGGCGGGGCTCCAATGGGGATTCCGACCGCGGCGGTAAAGCCGCGGTCGGACCGGCACCACTGGCGGGCTCCCGCCAGTGTACCGCCGCCCCATTGAATCCTCCACGGCGGCGCAGCTTGCTGCACCGCCGCGGGGATTCCGACCCCCCCTACCGCCATCCAGATCCCGGCGGTCCGACCGCTGGGATCCGGATGGCGGTAGGGGGGGTCGCGGGGCCCCTGGGGGCCCCTGCAGTGCCCATGCCACTGGCATGGGCATTGCAGGGGCCCCCGTAAGAGGGCCCCTACATGTATTTCACTGTCTGCTGCGCAGACAGTGAAATACGCGACGGGTGCAACTGCACCCGTCGCACAGCTTCCACTCCGCCGGCTCGATTCCGAGCCGGCTTCATCGTGGAAGCCTCTTTCCCGCTGGGCTGGCGGGCGGTCTGAAGGCGACCGCCCGCCAGCCCAGCGGGAAAGTCAGAATTACCGCCGCGGTCTTTTGACCGCGGAACGGTAACCTGACGGCGGGACTTTGGCGGGCGGCCTCCGCCGCCCGCCAAGGTCAGAATGAGGGCCTAAGTCCGAAGGTAAAAAGTTGACCGGGACCTCCCAGCCAGCGTATCCGAAGAGGGCTCCAGGGACGTCGGATCAAGATCCAGGTTTACCCCAGTCGAAGGATTTTCACCTCGAAAAAAACAACTAAGTCCGAAGGTAAAAATCTCCACTGAGGATTCCCGCGACGCGTATCCGGAGAAGGACTCCAGGAGGTCGGACTGGACTGGCAGGTTCGTCCCGCTGAAGAAAATCGACTAAGTTTGAAGGTAAACTTTTGACTGAAGCCTCCCACGGGCTGCAGCCGAGCTGGGCTCCATCGCAGTCGGCCTGAAACTTTGACTTTGCCCCGGTCGAGGTGCAACCAGATGACCCGATTGGCGCTTTTTGATTCTAGGTGCTAAAAATCAATGATTCTTTACAAATTCATATCTCCGGTTCCCCTTATCCGATTATATTTGTTTTTGTGTCATTTTAAAGATAAAAGTATAGGGGGTTATTACAACTTTGGAGGAGGTGTTAATCCGTCCTAAAAGTGACGGTAAAGTGACAGATATACCACCAGCCGTATTACGAGTCCATTATATCCTATGGAACTCCTAATACGGCTGGTGGTATATCCGTCACATTTGGGACGGATTAACACCTCCTCCAAAGTTGTAATAACCCCCATAATCTATTTTTATAAATTGGTTTTGGATTTTTAAACTGTTTCCTGTGTTTTATTTAATTACTGTTTTGTGATATTTTAATGCGTTACACTCTGTCTCCTAAGTTAAGCCTTGTCGCTCGTTGCCAAGCTACCAAGGGTTGAGCTGGGTTTAGTTTACTGAGACCTAAGTGGAGGTTACTGGCCTATTGCTAAGTGTAGGTACCTACCTGCCCTTACCAATAACCCATTTTCCAACACGTTGCCATGAAGGGACTACAAGACCAATATGAAGATAGCAAGAGCTTCCTTATCACGCACATGAAAAGAAGTTAAACCCAAGAACTCAATTAATCTAGATTTGTGGGAGTCCACCATCTAGCTTTAGAGCAGGGTTTAAGTCTGGCGCTGTAGTCCCTCAAATGCTGTTCAGCATTCAAATTACTCTGTTCAACAATATCATAAAAAAATACATCATCCATAAACAACTGAAAGACATTTATAGGCAAAAAAGTTTTTGGTATTCACTCTGCATCCTGCAACACCAGTAAAGGCAGGCAACACTGGCTGCACCACATTTGGGGCCACTCAGAGTTCAGCAATTATAATGGGGAAGATTAAAAAAGCATACCAACAACCTGCTGATCAGTATCCCTGAGGCTAGCCATAATCCATACTGTTAGAAAAGGAGTCTCTGTTTGGCATTCAGTTTGTACTCTGACTCTTTTCTGTGGGAGAGGACCCTTACACACCGCACACCACACACCATCTCTCTCTCTTTGTCTCTCTCTCTCTCTCTATCTTCAGGAAAAGAACAACACACCGTCCCCAAACCTGTGACTTACCGGTCTTTTCGTTCCTCTTACTTTTCCGGTCTTCCTGGAAACACCATCGGGGAAACCATTTTCAGTCATCTGGAATCCTGGAAAAAGAGGACCACGGAAGCACTAACCAACAGAACATAAACACTGGACATTGAAAACGTAAACTGTATATAATAAAACCACGTTTTATTTTCACCTTCTCCTTGAGTACCTTTGTCCTTCTTATCGCTACGCCCACTGCCACAGTGCCCTATGTGCCCCTAGGGCTGGGTGCCATGTAACTATAAGCAGGGACCATATAAAAGTAGTTTCATAAGCCCTGGTGAGGTGAAAACAGCCAAATTAGTTTTTCTCTCATTGTAGTGAATGGCCTTCATAGGCTAGAATGGGGAGACTTTATTTTAATTTTTAAAGTCCCCTTAAGTAATGGATACCAAGAGTTTGGTATCAAATTAATTGTTATAATAAATCCCACAACTTCCAGTTGTTGGATTTAATATAACTTATTCAGGTAAAGAGTTTTAAACTTTACCTAAAAAGTTGCCAATTTCAGCCCTGCATTGTTTTTGCTGTTGTGCTCTGATTGGCCAGCCTCTGGCAGCCTGGCCAGGCTCAGCAGATGGTGAGGCAGGAAGGGGAAGGGCTGCCAAACTCGTCTTCAAAGGCAGAGAAGGACATTTGTAACAACCCAGCAACACCTCCACATCCGGAAACCCCAGACAACTAGGTGCCCCCTTGATTAGATTAGGAGAGGGCAGGAGAGGGGTGTGTTTATGATTTTTAGCCACACCAGTGGGTTGGCTCAGCCAGATGTAACCTCCAAAAATCTGATTCAGCCATGATGGATTTTTGAAGAATGTTGCCTCCTGGGATTGATTTTTGCCACACTTCCCAGGAAGTGGTCACCTCAGATCCCCATCAGATTCCAACAAGGAAGAACCAAAAGAGAAGAAGGACTGCTCTGCTGGTCCCCTGGCCTGTACCTGGAACCTGCACTCAGAAAGACTGCACCAGCTGCACACTTGGGTTTCACCACAAGAAGGACTTTGCCTGGCTTCAACTGGTTCAAGGAGGGACTCCCTGTTTGCTACAGGTGAAAAACTGCTAACCAGAGTCCCCTGCACCAACTCCTGAAGAAATCAACCAGCTGGCCACTGCCCAGTGGGCAAAAAGGAGTTTGCACCAGGTGCATTCTGGGAGTTGTAGTCCGCACCCCCAAGGATCATCACAGAGCTTCTGGACCCTTGGGGTGAGCTGTGGACCCCAAAAGAACCTTAAAAGGACATCTCAGAGAATCCCCAGAAGTTTTGAGAACTTTAAAAAAAAAAGCTCCATAGAATGACTGACCCGCTGCGGCAACTCTAGCCGGCTTGCCTCAACCACGACCCGGCCGGATTTGCAGGTTCGTCCCGGTAAAGGAAGTCTCCACAAAAGAGACTAAGGCCCTCATTCTGACCCTGGCGGTCAAAGACCGCCAGGGCGGAGGACCGCGGGAGCACCGCCGACAGGCCGGCGGGGCTCCAATGGGGATTCCGACCGCGGCGGTAAAGCCGCGGTCGGACCGGCACCACTGGCGGGCTCCCGCCAGTGTACCGCCGCCCCATTGAATCCTCCACGGCGGCGCAGCTTGCTGCACCGCCGCGGGGATTCCGACCCCCCCTACCGCCATCCAGATCCCGGCGGTCCGACCGCTGGGATCCGGATGGCGGTAGGGGGGGTCGCGGGGCCCCTGGGGGCCCCTGCAGTGCCCATGCCACTGGCATGGGCATTGCAGGGGCCCCCGTAAGAGGGCCCCTACATGTATTTCACTGTCTGCTGCGCAGACAGTGAAATACGCGACGGGTGCAACTGCACCCGTCGCACAGCTTCCACTCCGCCGGCTCGATTCCGAGCCGGCTTCATCGTGGAAGCCTCTTTCCCGCTGGGCTGGCGGGCGGTCTGAAGGCGACCGCCCGCCAGCCCAGCGGGAAAGTCAGAATTACCGCCGCGGTCTTTTGACCGCGGAACGGTAACCTGACGGCGGGACTTTGGCGGGCGGCCTCCGCCGCCCGCCAAGGTCAGAATGAGGGCCTAAGTCCGAAGGTAAAAAGTTGACCGGGACCTCCCAGCCAGCGTATCCGAAGAGGGCTCCAGGGACGTCGGATCAAGATCCAGGTTTACCCCAGTCGAAGGATTTTCACCTCGAAAAAAACAACTAAGTCCGAAGGTAAAAATCTCCACTGAGGATTCCTGCGACGCGTATCCGGAGAAGGACTCCAGGAGGTCGGACTGGACTGGCAGGTTCGTCCCGCTGAAGAAAATCGACTAAGTTTGAAGGTAAACTTTTGACTGAAGCCTCCCACGGGCTGCAGCCGAGCTGGGCTCCATCGCAGTCGGCCTGAAACTTTGACTTTGCCCCGGTCGAGGTGCAACCAGATGACCCGATTGGCGCTTTTTGATTCTAGGTGCTAAAAATCAATGATTCTTTACAAATTCATATCTCCGGTTCCCCTTATCCGATTATATTTGTTTTTGTGTCATTTTAAAGATAAAAGTATAGGGGGTTATTACAACTTTGGAGGAGGTGTTAATCCGTCCTAAAAGTGACGGTAAAGTGACAGATATACCACCAGCCGTATTACGAGTCCATTATATCCTATGGAACTCCTAATACGGCTGGTGGTATATCCGTCACATTTGGGACGGATTAACACCTCCTCCAAAGTTGTAATAACCCCCATAATCTATTTTTATAAATTGGTTTTGGATTTTTAAACTGTTTCCTGTGTTTTATTTAATTACTGTTTTGTGATATTTTAATGCGTTACACTCTGTCTCCTAAGTTAAGCCTTGTCGCTCGTTGCCAAGCTACCAAGGGTTGAGCTGGGTTTAGTTTACTGAGACCTAAGTGGAGGTTACTGGCCTATTGCTAAGTGTAGGTACCTACCTGCCCTTACCAATAACCCATTTTCCAACACGTTGCCATGAAGGGACTACAAGACCAATATGAAGATAGCAAGAGCTTCCTTATCACGCACATGAAAAGAAGTTAAACCCAAGAACTCAATTAATCTAGATTTGTGGGAGTCCACCATCTAGCTTTAGAGCAGGGTTTAAGTCTGGCGCTGTAGTCCCTCAAATGCTGTTCAGCATTCAAATTACTCTGTTCAACAATATCATAAAAAAATACATCATCCATAAACAACTGAAAGACATTTATAGGCAAAAAAGTTTTTGGTATTCACTCTGCATCCTGCAACACCAGTAAAGGCAGGCAACACTGGCTGCACCACATTTGGGGCCACTCAGAGTTCAGCAATTATAATGGGAAGCCTTTCAGCCCCAGGCTGCAATCCAGATGCCTCTTGGTGCACTATAGGCACATCAGTGTCATACTCTAAAAAAGGCACTTCCTCTGCACTAATGGTGACTTCATCATCAGATGATTCCTCTCAGACAGAAAATTCACTGCCAGAATCTTGGACTTCCTCTTCTATCTCAGATGCAGTCTCATAATGAAGGTCAGAGGAAGATTAAAAAAGCATACCAACAACCTGCTGAGCAGTATCCCTGAGGCTAGCCATAATCCATACTGTTAGAAAAGGAGTCTCTGTTTGGCATTCAGTTTGTACTCTGTCCAAGAAAGGACCCTCACTCTAGTCAGGGTAAGCACAGCTCAGATAACTCCTGCTCACCCCCTTGGTAGTCAGGCTTATCTCAGAGGCAATGGGCCTTATGTAGAACGCGTCTTGCATGGCGCAAACTGCAAAAATCGCAGTTTGCGCCATGCAAAACGCGCATCGTGATGCACATTCCCATTTTGCGAGTCGGTACCGACTCGCAAAATGGGAATGCGACTTGCAAATAGGAAGGGGTGTTCCCTTCCTATTTGCGACTCGCACTGCAATGCAGAATTGCTTTGTGACCACGAACGCGGTTGCAAAGCAATTCGCAGTTACCACCAGTGTCACACTGGTGGTAACCCATTCGCAAAAGGGAAGGGGTCCCCAGGAGACCCCTTCCCCTTTGTGAATGTCGCTATTAATGTTGGACCACTGCCTACTCTGAAAAAACGAAACCAAATGGAAAACGGGCTGCAATACAAAAAAAAACTGCTTTATTTAAAAAGTAGTCACAGACATGGCTTGTGAGTGCAGGGAATCTCAATGGGGTCGCAAAATGCGACACACCTCATTAATATTAATGAGGTGGGTCTTTGCGACCCCTTGAGATTTGCAGAAGGTGTCTGAGACACCATTCTGCATGTGACTCGCAATTTCCGATTCTCTAAATCGATTTTTCCTACATCTGGCCCAATGTGCAAAATATTTGGACCAACACACGCAGTAACACAGGGAAAACACAGGGAAACTAGTTTAGAAAAATAGACAATATTTATCTAAATTAAACAAGACCAAAATGACAAACATCCAACACACACAAGAAAAGATATGAATTTTTAAAGTTAAAATAGACTTAATCAATAGAAATCAATAGATGCATTGTTTTAGCACAAAGTACCTGGTATGTGTGAAAAATAAGGCCGCATGGGCGAGCGTGCATCGGAAAAGAAAAGCAATGCATTTATTCCTGACTCACAAGTAAGGCCGTATGTCAATTCTTTCTCCACTGGACAAGTGATGCGTCAGTTTCCAGAAAAGCAGCCTCGAGTCTGTGCAGTGATGTTGAAGATTTTGACATCCAGGAACGATGAGTGGAAAGTCAGGAAGCACAGCAGCAATGAGTCCATGCTGAGCTGGTGATGCGTCAATTTTCCCAGTGATGCATTGGTTTTTTAGCCGCCGTGCAGGATTTGCATCGATTTTTATGCACCTCGGCTCCTGTGCGTGGATTTTTACTCTGGTTCCGCCAGCTTCTCCTTCCAGGGGCCCAGGGACTGGATTTGGCACCACTTGGCAAATCAGGGGATCTCAGCAAGAGAGCCCAGGTGCTGGCAGATAAAGTCTTTGATGTCCCTGAGTCTTCTTAACAGGAGGCAAGCTCAGTCCAAGCCCTTGGAGAAACTTCACATGCAGGATACACAGCAAAGTAATGTCTTTGTCCTCTTTAATGCAGAAGCAGCAACTACAGGCCAGCCCAGCAAAGCACACACAGCAAAGGGGTAGTACTCCTCCTCCAGCTTTTCAGCTCTTCTCCTTGGTAGAGGTTCCTCTTGATCCATAAATGTTCTAAAAGCCTGGGATTTGGTTCCACTACTTATACTCATTTCTGCCTTTGAAGTAGGCAAACTTCAAAGGAAAGTCTCTGTTGTCACAAGATCCTGCCTTGTCCAGGCCTGGCCACAGACACTAACCATGGGGCTGGAGACTACACAGTTTGAGGACAGACACAGCCCTTGCAGGTGCTGGTGTCAGCTCCACCCTCCCCACTCTATCCCAAGGGACTTATCAAGATATGCAGGACACTCCTCAGCTTCCATTGTGTAAGTTTCTAGAGGGAATTCACAAACAGCCCAACTCTTAGTCTGACCCAGATTTGGATTCCACAGGCAGGCAGAGGCATAGAATGGCTAAGCAAGAAAATGCCCACTTTCTAAAATTGGTATTTTCAAACAGAAAATCTAAAAATAAACCCTATCAAAAGGTGTATTTTTAAATTGTGAGTTCAGAGACCCCAAAATGCACATCTCTATCTGCTCCCAACCTATGGGAGAGATAGACCTTGCAATAGTGCAAACCGAATTTAGCAGTACTTCACTATCAAGACATGTAAAACACACCAGTACATCTGCACCTTGCATATGGGGCTGCCTACCTTATGAGTGCCTTACATGTACTAAAAGGGAAGGTTTGTGCCTGGCAAGCGGGTACACATGCCAGGTTGAATTGGCAGTGCAAGACTCCACACACAGACACTGCAGTGGCAGATCTGGGATATGTTTACAGGGCTACTCATGTAAGTGGGACGATAAGTGCTGCAGGCCCTGGGCACCTCTAGTGCACTCTACTAGGGACTTACTAGTGAATTAAATATGTCAATTAGGGATAATCAATCATAATCACAATTTATACTGGGAGCACTTGCACTTTTACCACTGGTCAGCAGCGGTAAAGTGCCCAGAGTACAAAAAACTGTGACAAATAAGTCCAGGATGCAGTCTAAAATACAGGAAGCAGAGGCAAAAAGACAGAGGAAACAACACAAAGGATGCCAGTTCTAACACTTAGCAATAAAAGTAAAAAGACAAATAAGTCAACAGTAATCAACACTGTGTAAAATAAGTAATAAAGTATGGCTTTATCAAATTGAAAATCAAAACTGCTGGCATATAATAATCTGGAAGGAAAAGTCAATCAGTATAAAGAACACAAAAACCTATTTACTCAAATACAATAACACTTACTTGCCAGAAACAGCTAGACTCAGGATCACCTGCACCTACTCTGCACAGACACAGCAACAACATCCACTCGAAAGGAAAAAGAAAAGAAAATTACACACAAGGCAACATAATACATATTGAGCATAAACTCAATGAGGATTTCACAGACAATAAAACCGAAGCTACATATGCTGCTATTATTATGCCATTTACAAAAAAAGCATTCATGCAGATCAATGATATTCATTTGAAATAAACAGTACAAAAATCTGTTCTTACCAAACACATATAACTACACAAACTGCAGATCTACCAGTGCTGAAATCGCATGCAGGAGTTGTGGCACAGGAAAACAAAAGCTTTGCATTGCAATAAAAAGGAGCATTAAAACATTACAATCGCAAATGCAATTGATGACAAGAAATAAAACAGTTAAGATTCTAAAAACCTATGAAGTTTGCCCATCATCACCCAAATGCTAGCCACATACATCATCAGTCAGAAGCCAGTCAACACACACTGTCAGCCAGAAGCCAGTTGACAAACACCGCCAGCAAAATCCTTAGTTCAAACACACCACCAGCCAATAGCCAGTCCACATACACTGCCAGCCAAGCGCCAGTCCACACACACCGCGAGCCAAGCACGAATTTACATACATCACCAGGCAAGAGGCAGTCTACACACACACCATCAGCTAAGCGCTAGGCCACACACACCACCAGCAAAATGCCAGTACAGACACAGCCAGCTAAATACCAGTACACCTAGACTGTTGGCTGTACTCCAGTTCACGCACACACATAAACTTTCCCTGGTGTCTAATGGTTTTCTGCCTCCCTTGAGGGTAGATGAGCCTAAAAGTGTTGCTGATCTTTTCACAAGGGGGACAGAAACTGTCAAAATATGTGCCCCCAAATAAAGGCGTGCGACCCTTGTTCAAGAGGTCGCTCCCCAACATGCCCAAATAAATATATCTGGTGGCTAGTAGCTTCTGCCCAGCTCAGGGCTGGTGAACTAAAAATATGCCCAATCTACACCAACGGGAGCAGGAACAGCCAAAATATATGCTTCCTAAAGGGGAATGAGCCTTGCTCAATGGGCCGCTGACCAACATACCCAATTAAATAAATCCCTGGTGTCTAGAGAGTTCTGCCCCCAAGTGGCAGATCGGTTTAAAAATATGCCTGATCTGCCCCAAGGGAGCAGAAACTGCTAAGATATATGCCCTCCTAAAGGGGAGTGACCCTTGCTGAAGGGGTCACTCCTTAACATGCCCAATTAAATAAATCCCTGGTGGCTAGTGGCTTCAGTCCCCCTTGGGTCATATCAGCCTAACAATTTGGCTAAATATATGCACCTTAAAGGGGACCCTTGCCCAAAGGGGTGCTCCCCAAAACAACAAAACACCAGAAAGAAAAATCTCTGGTGGCCTAATGTGCATTCCTGTTGCACAATCACAGTCCCACTCACAATCACAGTGCAGGAATGCAGTTCAAAAAGAGCAAATGGCTTCCATCATCTCTGGACCACTCTGATGAAGCTGGTGTGTGGCGTAGACTCTGACATCATCAGTTCGCTGTTGGAGGGGGCAGGGATGGCAGTAGAAATGATTCTGCTGCCATCCTTGGGGGACCATATCGCGGGCTGGAACACCAGTGCTTCCCCTATGGGTGGGTGGGATGACAGCTTTGAACCATCCTCCACACATTCCCACCATAAGCACACCAGCGCACACAAGGGGTTACAATTGCTTATCCCCAGTTCTACTTATTGAATTATTGTTGTTTTGGTAAAATGTTACTCTATTTTTCTAAATTGGTGTGGTATTTGTCTTGTATTGGTTTTTCACTTTATTACTGTTTGTGTGCTGCATACATTCTTTACACTTTGCTTTCAGCTAAGCCTGACTGCTTTTGTGCCAAGCTACCAGTAACTTAAGCACGTGTCAGTTTAGTGAATTTTGTGGTTCACCCTCACATGGATTGTAGCTGTTGCTTGAGAAGGGTTCACACCTCCTTCAACCAACAACCCAATTGTTCACAAACTTTCACAGATTTTTGTTTCTTACCTCTTGTACCAAAGTACATTTCTTGGCATAGCTACTCCCCCCTCTGGGAACTACTGGACTCTGTGCACAATATATGTCATTTTTATATGGTATACTCAAAGCTAGCTTCCTACACCTCTGTTTCAGGTTTGACATCAATGGCACTTATTGTACTCCTTACTTTTAGGGGGTTTGGGTTACCTTCATTCCCCCTTTGCTTCTTTTGCTTCAGAATCTTTAGCTATTAGCTTGAGATATTGGTAGTCACCTCTAGGATCTGCCCAGAGGACTATTGCTGTCTCACTGATTTTTCTGTTGCCTGTTTGGGTGTGTTCTACTGCCTCTATTGGAATGCATGTGTGATTATTTTACATCTGAATTCAGTTTGAGACTGGCCCAACATTGGTGTGGTGATAATGCTGAAGAAAGCATCTGAAATACGATTTCTTCACAAAAGGAAGTAGCCCTTTTTAGGGTAGAGCCTGCAAGTGCATGCACTACTGCATGTGTCTCACTTACACAACTGTTGTGTACAGTAAAGGACTTGGAGACCGCCTGTCACTTACCATTTGTTGACTTGCATGGCACTCAGATTTGTAGCCTCACCATTTGTCACTGCATCATTTCCATCCTCTGTGTAGATCAGGTACCAAGCACTGATTGCTTCAACTTAATCAGTGCTCTTCAGCTGTTCCCAACATGATTGAGGTACTACATTTTGATTTATATCTTTTAGTGCCCTGCAAACAAAACACATGCGACTGTCAAAATCATGCTCAGCAGGAAAAACAAAACTGCAAAGTTAGATTTTTTATAGGTAACTTTCATTGATCTTGCCAAGTCACATTTTCTCACTTTGCACTTGTGTTTTGTTTTTGTTAATGGGCTTTGCTCTGAAGAAATGAAGATTATCTTGTTCTAAATATTGCAAGGCAACATTGATTCATGTGTAATTTCCGAAATGATGCTTTAACACATAATCATACAGTATACCCCAATCCACCACACTACAATCCTCCCCACTACAATCCACCCCAAACAACCCCACCTCACCCCACATCAAATCATCCCACCCCAATCCAATCCACTCCACTACAATCCTCCCAACCCACCCCAATTTAATCTGCCCCACTCCAAATCACCCCACCCCAAACCAAAACAATCTACACCACTCCAAAACAATCTGCCCCACTCCAATCCAAAACAATTTGACCCACTCCATTCCAAAACAATATGCCCCACTCCCATCTATCCCACTCTAATGTGTCAATATATTCCACAACAATCTGTCCCATTCTAATCCAAATCAATTTACTCCATTATTATTGGCCTAGTCCAAAAGAATCTGCCCCACTGCATGTGCTGTACTCCATTCCAAAACAATCTGCCCCACTCCAGTATGCCCCACTGCAGTCCAAAACAATCTGTCCCTCTCCAATTCAAAACAACCCCACCTCAATCCACCTCATTCCAAATGAACCCCACTTTAATCAAAAACAATCTGTCCCTCCCCAAATCGCCCCACTCCAATCTTCCCCATTCTAATCCAAAACAAACTGTCCCACTCGAATCTGCCCCACACCAGTCTACCCCAACCCAATCCAAAATAATCTGTCCCACTCCAGTCTGTCCCACTCCAATCTGCCCCACTAAAATAGAAAATAAGACACCCACTCAAACCCAATCCACTTCACCCCACTCCTATCCACCCCACTCCCATCCAATCCACCCCACACCGACCCAACACAATCCACCACACTCTAATCCACCCTAATACAATCTACCCTACTCCAATACAAAACAATCTGCCCCACTCTAGTCTACCCCACACCCAACCCAAACAATCTGTTCCACTCCAAACTGCCCCACTCCAATCCAGAACAATATATCCCACTCCAATCCAAAACAATATGCCCCACTCCCATCTACCCCACTCCAATCCATTTAAATCTGCCTCATTATAATCTGCCCCACTCAAATCAGCCCAATTTTAATCTAAATAAATCTGCCCGACTCCAACTGGCCCCACTCCCATCTGCCACACTCCAATCCCAAACATTCCACTTCAATCCAAAGCAATCTGCCTCACTTCAATACTCCCCACTCTAACCCAACCCACCTCACTACAATCCACCACAATCCACCCCCATTACAATACAGTCCACCCCACAGCAATCCAATCCACCTCAATCCAGCCCAGTTCAATCTACCCCACTCCGATCCAATACACCTCATACCAGTCGATTCCACCCTACTGCAGTCTGAGCCACCCCACTCCAATCCAACCTACCTCACTCCAATCCATCTCACCCCACTTCAATCCAAGCCACCCTACTCCAATACAACCCACACAACTCCAGTTCAATCCAAACAATCCAACTACTCCAATCTACCCCACTCAAATGAAGCCCACTGCTACTCAATTGACTTTACTCAAATCCAATCCACCCACACCACCTCAATACATCCCACTCCGATACAATCCACTTTAATCCACCCCACTCCAGTCCAATCTAGTTCACATTAACCCACCTTACTCCAGTCTATGCCACTCAAATCTACTCTACCCATCTCCAAATAATCCACTCCACGTCAATCCAATCCACACCACTCCAATCTACCCCACCCTACCCCAATACAATCCACCTGACCCCAATCTAATTCACTCTACTCCTATCCAATCCACCACAATTCAATCAACCACACTCAATCCAATCCACCACCTCAATCCAATCCATCACACCGCACCCTAATCCACTCTACTCAATCCAACCCACTCCACCTAAATCCGATCCACCACAATCTGATCCACCCAAATCCTATCCACCCCAATCCGATCCAATCCACTTCGATCCACCCCACTCTGATGCACCCAACTCCAATCCACCCCACTCAAACCACTCCAGTCCACTGTAATGTAGTCCTATTCACCCCCACACCATCCCAATCAAATCCACCTCACTCCAATCCAATCCAATCCATCCCACTCAAACCACTCCAGTCCACTGTAATCTAGTCCTATTCACCCCCACAGCATCCCAATCAAATCCACCTCACTCCAATCCAATCCAACCCATCCAGCTTAACCTACTCCAATCCTCCCTACCTCAATCAAATCCACCCCGCCCATCCGAGTTCAGTCCACCCCACCCCACTCCAATCCAACCACCCACCCCAATCCACCCCACCTCAATGCAAAACTACTTCATTCCAATACACTCCATCCAAATCACACCAATCCACTCCAACAAACCCCTCTCCAGTCTAATTTACCCACCCCACTGCAATCCAATCCATCCTACTGCAGCTCACCACACCCAACTCCAATTCAATCTACCCCACCCCATTCTACCTCACCCCACCCCACTCACTCCAATCCACCACACTCTGCCCCAATCCATTCCACTCTATCCCAAACCACCCCACCCCTTCCCAGTTAAGTCCACCGCACTCCAATCCAATCTATCTAGCCCCCCCTGCAATCTAATTCACTCCACTCTAATCCAATCTACCCCACTCCAGTCCAATCAACCTTACTCCAGTCCAACCCGCTCTATTTCATTTCAGTGAATCCAACCCACTTCACTCCAATCCAGTCCTCCCCATTCCAGTCCAATCTAATCCACCACACTCCAATCCAATCCACTGCAATCCACCTCACCCAATTTTAATCCACCCCACTCCAATCCACCCCACACCATCCACCCCACTCCATTCAATCCACCCCACTCTACCTCAATCCAAACCACCCCTCTACTACAATCCAATCCACCCCACTATCTCAATCTACTCCAACCGACTCCAACCTATTCAACAGCCTCCCCACACACCTTCAGACCATTACCTCACTTCAAGAATTCCAAAGGGCCCTCAAGACCTGGCTGTTTGAATAAGCCTCTGGGGCCTGCAAGCGCCTGGATACCCTGTTGGGTGATTAGCTGCGCTTTATAAATACTGATTGATTTATTGATTGATTCCACCCAACTCTATTATATTAACTTCTCTGCCATGTCACTACTGAACTCTCCTCCCCTTTACTCAACTCCACAACACTGTGATCCCTCTATTCCACTCTACGACATTACAACAGATCAACTCTGCAATACTGTAGTCCCCCACTCCACTCTGATGCTGTATGCCACTAACTTTTAAACATGCTGGACAGCAATCACACCGGTGCATAACATTGCAAAACACATCACCAAAGCCAATAGCTCTTGTATGGGCAAGACCTAGTGCCATTTTTTAGAAGCTTTGGCTTGCCCTGTTTCCCCATAGACACCAACATTGGTAAAATGAATAAGTTTGATGTTTGTATGTCATGTTCACCCCGGATTCACACACCATGCAAACCACTAGGTCTTGCCACTGCTTAGTGTAATGAGCAGTGTTCACCAAACACTAATTGTACACCTATCTATTTGGCAGATAGTTTCTGATAAGTCTACAAAGACCAGTAACGTTGAAATTTGTCACTCGGCAAAACACTTGCTCTACTTCCACATTGCTTTCATTCCTATTGGGTATCAGCTCCTCCTCTCAAAATAATCCTGCATGCGCAACCACACACACAACCAGTATGGTGCCACATTTACTCTCAACACCACCCTGTTACACATTGTTACACATGTCAACCAACAGCAACTCCACTCCTACTTACAAAAAAATATTTATTTGCCCAGATGTGCAGCAATGCACAGGTGGATTAACTGCACTAATGGGCGCCTTGGATGTGCAAAATTGTAACTACTCACCTGCCCAGCAGGCCTAACACACTGCAGGGCCACAATCGGCAGCAGCGCACCTACACAGAACAGTGTGCAATGTTTTGCGCATTGAGGGGCATATTTATATTCCATTTGTGCTGACTTTGTGTCATTTCTGTACGCAAATATGGGGCAACACTAACTCCATAATTAATATTTTGACGTTACACACTTCTAACGTCAAAATATTGGTGTTTGCACCATTTTTTGGATGCATGAACCTTCCTTGCATCAATGAGATGCAAGGTAGACGTTCCCATCTCAAAAATAGGGCTAGGCCCATATTTATCCCCTGTGATAAAATGACAAATGGGTGGGAGGAGGGGCTAATTATGGTGCAAACCCTGTCTTAATAAATGGTCTTTTACACTATTCTGGAGAGTGAGGTTGAATTATGTCACAATAGTGTTTCATTTGATAGGCCTACACTGCGTCCAATGGTTGCACGCTATACTTGGAATTGATTGTTCCAACTGCGCTGTCAAAATCATTGTGACGACTACTGTAGCCCAGGCCCATTTTGCAAGCAGTAACATGTTGGCTCAGTTTGATAAAGTTAACCATTTCACACCTGGGCATGCACACTGTACGCAGCAATACACCTCCTTTCACAACAATTGGGTTTTCAAGGATTCTGCTGACTGAATAACATCTCAAAGCAAGAGGCAGCATGTTGCACAATCTTTAAACGTCGACTGAGCACATTACCTCCTGCTCTAGCTCTTTTGATTCATGTTTGACAGCGTAGAAGATTCTCTCGCAATTCTGAACTTAAAATTGGACTGCATCTGAAGACCAAATCTCATCGGGTGTTTCAAAACCCATCCATACAGTGACTTATGGAGATTTGTCGGTGCAATGAAGTTCATCTGATATACACAAATAACTGGGAGTTAGCTGCTCTAGTAGCCGAATTCATTAAGAATTTTAGTTTTTAGAAATTCTACCTTGTGGCGCTACTAACATTTTAGTGGCATCTGCAAAGTATTGACAATCTATGTCCATCCCTCTACTTTATTTCAACAGTGTCTTTCTTTTAAAATACTGTGAAAATAACTACTTTATGCTGACCAGGAAGAAGTGTAACCTATGGAAGTCACTGTTTTCAATGATCAGCATGCTGGGAAAAAAGGTGAATGTTGTTTGTCGCTTGGCCCGCTGTGTGCGATTCAGAGGGTACACTTGTCCCCTGGGTATGTCCCAGGATGATCGCTTGGAATACTGGGTGTGACACAAATGATATGCTTAGGCCCTCTGTGTGATATAGGGCCAACACCGCTATTTAGAGAGATGTCTATTGCTTAGGATGCTGGGTGTGACACAGATGGTATTCATGGGCCTTGTGTGTGATATAGTGCTGAGGACTCACTGCTTGGACTACTGGGTGTGACACAGATGGTACACATAGGCCCTGGGTGTGATATAGGACCCGCACTTCAATCTAATTTTCAGTCTAAAGGGTTTTCTCATTCCTACCAGTTTCTTAACACTGTTGGCAACTGAAAGAAGTGAAAGGTGTTGTTCGCTTGTCTGTCAGGGCCATATGTACAAAAACTTTTTCCCATAGACGCAGAATGGGTAAAAACCTTTGCTACATCTGGCCCTTAGTCTGCTAATAGCATTATTAGGGAACAGACTAACACCATTGTTTGCCCAAGCTCTCATCCCAGCAATCACACTGGCAAACTTGACAGAGCCACATTCAATTAGTACAGGCACCAAATACGGATGGCCCTGAAGTAAATGTTCCCTGGCTTCCCAGATGTAGGAGGGTTAATGGCAGAAGTCATGAAACCTGGTAGACCATAACTGATTTTATGGATAGTATGAGAGAACGATGGGGACCAGAGACAATACAGCCATTTACTGACAAAGGCTCCAGGTCACATTCTTTCACGATTTCCTCGAATACGGGCTGCCCACAGAAATACAAAGTGGATTGGCCAGCGTATTAGGGATAGACACCAAACCCTGGTGGGAGATACAAGCTCACATATTAAACTATCATAAAAAATAAACAAGAAAAGGACAATGAAAGGCAGGAACAAGCCCAGAGAGACACTACTAAGTTGGTCCAACACAAATTGAAAAAGACCACCCTCAATGGGGCTGCGTTGGCGCTAGTGCGCTAATGGGGAGCTCCGCCGCTAAACCTCAGAGGGTTTCAACTTAGCTACAGCGACAGAAACTAGGAAGGCTGGCAGCAATCGGGCTTTATAGAATGCTACTATTGCCACAGAATGGGCCACATGACTGACAGGTGTCAGCTAAAGCCATATCACAAATAGAGGTTGATGAGTTGTGGCCATGCCCTGCAAAATTTCCATCCAAAAAAAACAAGCCCAGAGAAACCCGATGCACCTTACACTCAGCTGCAGTGAAGTGGGTCCACTGACGCACCACCCCAACAGGGGCCAGGTAATTGGACAAACACATGGCAACAGCAATCACAGGCAAGGAACTCATCCCAACAAGGACCGGGAGAGGGGTAACTGTTTGGGAAATAATGCCTTCACACAAATGCAAACCTAAATAAGCAGTAAGTTAAATACCCACAATGCAAAACATTTATTTCAGCCGAATCTTAAAATTCACTGTACAAAAACTCAAAAGGAGGACAAATGAGACAACATTTGAGATTCAAGCCTTTAGTTGCATTCAGGAAACTCAGGGCTGCTGTATGTGTTCTGTCAATCGGTTATCTTCACTATAGTCCGCCATTCAGGGTCCCACTATGCTGCTGATCTCCCAGGGCAAAGTTGACTGGCCAAATCCCAGAGGAAGGGCAGTTTGATGAAAGGGGCAGGGCAGTTCCTTGACTAGTGCTTAAAAGTAGGCACCCAGGTACTCGCACCCCACAAGTCAGTTGGGATGGGTTCCATTTACCAAGTCTGAAAGCCCTCATTCTTGGGTACCCAGCCCGGACCGAAATTTCTTTATATCTTGTAGTCCCAGCAGCAATAGTGCCCCCAGAAAGCTAAACGGCATCCTGCCAAATGGAGGCCTTCTTTTAGTTCCAACAAACAAAGCTGTTCTCCAGTGTCTGGAGCTAGGCTTCCTGTACTCATAGGATAATGAGTAGCCAAAACCTCCACAGTGCATGCATGAGCTCCGACAGATTGCAAAGCACTGCAGGGCGCAAAGCCAGTAGAAGGGTGTGGGGGTCACCAGAACATCCAGCCATCCTAGAGTTCTTCGGCTTGCACCAGAATCTCCATGCAGCAATATTTTTGCCTCCTCCCTTCTCTAAATGTTTTACGAGTAACAGCCGGGGACCGCAGGTCCAAATATCCAAGGAAAGATCTGGTCTAAGGGAGAGGGGAGTGGTGGGGAAAGGGAGTCCAAAAAGATCCATCATAGATCTGAGCAGAACGGAACACAGAAATATGTTCACCCTTGTATCATGCCTAGCAATCAGATGACACACAAGACCTTAAATAAATCTTCTGAAGGGAGCCATAATCCCAATTTCAGACACTGCAAATTAGAGACACTTGGGGAACCGCTGAATAACTCTCTGACCCTCTTCGGTTCACAACAATTGAAATAGTAGAAAATGTGAGGGTCTAGGGAAGCACCCAATGACCAATTAAAATAAGTCCAAAGCTAGCCTAAAAGAAGCTTCCAGAAAAAGGGTGTAGTTAAAGACATCTGCCTCCACTAAGGAGGGTCACCCTGCATGCCACATGCCAGGACAAAAGGGGTGGATACATGGCCAAAGGGCACATTGCGAATGCCAAACAATGTTCAGTTGTGACACGCCTCCCCTTCATGCATTGCCCATGCATATGTAGGTCAAAGGACACTGCCCACACCGATGACACCCCCATGCACACACTAGGATAGTGGAAGTCAGCCGGCACCCATAGAGTGCTAGTTAATAATTGAAATGACCTACATGTTCAAGAGAGCACCCCATAAAAAATGCTTTACCACCGTACTTCTAGTGAGGCATATTTATTAATAAGTCCATGAACATTAACCCATTTTTTCCAAAATAGGTACCCTGAGTGGGGCCACCCTCAGGTGCCTTACTAAAATTGTAAAAGCGCAGGAACCCCTAAGAAATAATTCTTACTCCTAACAGGATCCAGAACTATGAAATGGTCCGAGAACGTTTCTCAAACTGTTCCAACTGAGAAACTCCCATCACCAGACGACAGACATCTACCTTGGATTCACTTCATGACCCACTAAGTTCTATAAGTTAAGTGTTGTTTTACATCTATATAACCACGCTTTACTAAGGGTTCTGCCAGCATCCATCTATTGTCAAAGAGTGGCGAAGTCAAATGGAGTCCCATTCAGAAAATGTCACAACGCTTGCGTAGGGACCCCTCCCATGTCACCTGCATTTACACCACAGCAAACACTAGCATTTCACATTCACTGCACTGCACCCTCTAGCACAACACATGGACTCAGCACATAAACCACTGTGGGTTCCCAAACATCAGCCACATCATGTTAAGTTTGTTTCCTGATAAGGCATCCAGTAGACGCAGGCATGCTTTACTTTTCCAAAGAGGTAGCCCTTGGAAGAGCAAAATTCCTTCCCCACCTATACTTATGTAGAACTAGGCCCAAGATATAGCCGAACAGAGTGGAACCTCATAGAGTAATAATGAATCTGACCTAATACAGGACCACTTCGACCGCACTGTACCTTTACACCCAGCCTAGTGATATCTAAACTGAGCTAGATAGAATGTTCAGGAAGGGTACAATACAGTACGATACGGACTGACCGTAGGACTTTCCAGAAAAGAGATTCTTGGAGGTAGCAAAACCACCAAACTAATGCATAAACATGTCTGCTCCCACTTCCATCTGTGGCTGGGGAGGGTGGCTGTTAGCATTTATGGGGCTGTCTTTCTCAACACCAAGTGGACCCCAGACATGGAGGCAAGTTTAGGGCCATCCACCTTAATAATACAAAGGGAAATGAGTCTTGTAGGGGAGGTTCAATGACAGCATAGAGACACCATGTCAGGAAATCTGGGATTTTGAGATAGATAGGAAAGGGGCAACCCCTAATTGTACTGATGTTTCAGAGACAAAGGAACAATTCCCCTGGGTACAAATGAAAACTGTGACAGAATCCTGCACATTCTGAACATGCAGTGGGGCCCATGTTAATGTACACTTACTGGCAATGTGGTGAGTTGCCTACACCCAGCTCGTCCATGGATGGCATGGCTTATTCTGCCTCATCACCATACACACACCAACCCTTGTCATTTCCAGACAAGATCTGTCAGAAATGTACCAGTACCCGCTAAGGAAGAAAACAATTCTGTTGTGTCAGGCTTGCGAGAAAAGAACTACTGATTTTTTTTGGTTGGGATCAGTTCAAGGACATCACAGGAGAATTCATACTGTTGCACAAGTATCAGTGTGAGGGCCATACCCTTCATCACCGTGCAGACAAAACAAATGCCTGCTGTTTCCAAATAACCAGGTTGGAAATGCTCAACATTGTGAACAGCACTGACCTTGGCCTCATGCAATCAAGAAAGACCTAAGAGCCATTTCTCTCATGGTGATGCAACATCGGTATATGTTGGACTTGATGACTACAATGGAGGGTGGGGTGTGTACGAAGATCAGTGCATCCTGCTGAACGTTTCTATCAAGCAATGACATGGGCAATGTGACTCTGACTCCTGCCATTCAAGTTTTCCACCAAATACAAAGAGACATGCGTGAAGAGGGAGGTGCCACTGAGCAGAAGTGGTTCATGAACTTGTTCTCTTAGCTCCTCTGGTAGCTGACTGATCTGTGCACGTCATTGTTACTTGTTTTCATTGTATTACTGTTTTTGTGTGCTTTCCTGCAAGAGGGAGTTTTCGGTGGTAAAAACACAATCCTCAAATTGGGTAGGATGGGGATGTAGGACAAAAAGTCCCCAAAATTGTGACTGTCATGAGATATGGGTTAGATGGTGTAGTTTAAAATTCAACTAGAGTGGAAATGTTAATGTTGAAAAAGACAATGTTGACATGTACGATGATACAGCCACATATAACAAAAAAATCACATCTCTGTTATCTAATGCACCTGTCATGAACTCTCAATCAACCCCGGCTCCAAAGTACTTGCTCAGACAGGCTCTGAGACCTAGGCCTGAGGTTACTGACTGCCAGGTCACAGGTGGGGTAGCACATTGCCAGCAAACAAATGCATGAACAGGAAACTCAAGATCAGTTCAACAAATAGGTCCAGAGACACCACAGTGGGGCCACAAGATTGGTTCCAATCAAGCAAACATGACTAGAGTGTTGCGGGCATTTCCAAACACCATAAAATCCAATGGCACATGTTGTAACACACCGCAATCACACGCCCCTCAAGGCAGACATCTGGGCTTGTTATCCACGCAAGGTTGAAGCCCATCTGCATTTATTATCAGGACCTTATTTATGACTTCAAGAAAACTGTTCACATTCCTTACCCTAAAAGGAATGCTATAATTGTACTCAGAGAAATGTGTAAAACACCACTGAGAACAATTGTAACTTGAGACAGTCGTCAGATGCTGGTTCTGTAACTGTTCTCCCGGCCATAATGTTTAATTTAAAAAAACTATTCCTGCTTTTCCAAATGGCTCTTGTCTTTTAATTTTTCAAGGTCACTTCACATTCAGACAACAACACAAACAGTAATAAACTGAACCAACAACAGAACAGAAATCCAATCGGTAGAAAGCAGAGTTATGCAATTTCAAAGGTTTTAGTTAAAAATAGCACCTACAAGCACAAAGCATCATTCACAGTCATCTGGTTAGGCTTGACCAGGGGAAAGTCACAAGTTTAGGCTGACTGCAATGGAGCTCACATTGGATAAAGGGACCAGATAAGTCTCACTGATGAGTTACCCTCTGTGTCCAGTGCAAAGAGTTCCATTCATGGTGGAGGAGGTTGTGAGGAATATATAGAGTGTTGCAGATGGCCGTTGCTGTAGCGCGAAGAACAGGCCAGGCATTGTGGGCTGTTATTGACAGTAAAATTAAAATGAAACGGTGTGCAACAAACAATTCAAAGCAATTGAAATTCTTACAACAGTAATGAAATGCACTCTACAGAAATAAACAATACAGAATAATAGATGATGAGAGAGTAAGGCAGTACTGTATGTAACCAAGGCAAAGTACTGACCTCTGAACAAAATATTCATCCATCCGCTAAACATCTCAAAGGAATCTGCCCTAAAAATCAAGATCCAGTCCCAAGGTCAAAAATGGCAGTCACGCTATACAATCCAAGACTCCAACAAAAAACACAAATTAGAAGTGGGCAAACTATTTATATCCATTAACAGAACCTTGAAACTATCAACATGATCAAAGCCCAACATTAAGCAGATTGATAATGACCAAAAGTAGACACCACCATCAAACCACAAAAACATGCAAAATATGGGTTGTGGCCCAAAAGCACTAGATGAGATCGATATATTTCTGGAGGAAGTAGAGGCCATTTTAAAAGGTGATTCAGATTTAAATACCAATGAAGGTCTGTCTACAAAGAAGGCTCTGATGCAAGCCAGGAAAATACCAGAGATTTTTTCTAGGAAGAGGAGGGGTCAAATTACAGACCTAGTCACCAAGGGTGTTGGTGAGGAAGGTTTGCCAAACACAAGTTCTACTACTTTACCCCCATCTCAAGGAATTCTGTGCAATGCTTCCATTTCCCCACCTAGACAGGGGGTAACTCCCGTAGAAGATGTAGAAGATGTAATAACTGTACCTCTTCCACTCAGCCCCGAGATAAGGGTGATTCCCAATATAATATGTACTAATCGGTATGGTCCCCTGGCTGAGGGTAGTGATTTAATTATGGATCAGGTGCAACTTTTGCCCAAATCTGTTACTGAGGATGCTATTTTATCTAATGTTTCTTCATCGAATTGTCCCATTTTAACAAATGGTTTGGAGTCTACTGTTTGTGAAGCCAATATGGCCCTTATTTTACAGAGTGTCGATGAAGTCAAGTGTTTGGTTTTGCAATTAGCTAAACTAATGAAGGGAAAAATAGCATATCAGTGTGGATGTAGATGTCAACAGGATGAGGTGGTGGAAAAGGGGGATGTTAAGTCTGTTGTGACCAAGTCAACTATACCTTCTAACACCACCCTTAGGGGATTTGCAAACTTCTCCCAGCATGAGGGACTGCCTCTGCCTGGCCCTGAGGTCCATCAATCAAACTTTGAAAACATTTCTACAAATAAGAGATGAGGATCCAATGGTACATTTACGAATAGGGATTTTACAGAGAGTTTTGCCAGTAAATCTGCTTGGCTCAATGCCCCCCCAGATAGGCAAAGATCAAGGGCGTGCAAAGTCACTGTTAATCCAGTAGTTAAGGGGGCAGATACTCCTACTACCTTTATTACCACGAACTGGTCATTAGAGCCTCCCACCATCATTGATTCTCCCCTTGGTAATGAATTAGGTGGTCCAACACTTATGACAGAAAATACAGGAATAAAGTGCAGAGATAATATTATTTTATAGGAGAGGTTCTCTATGACTATGAGGATCTTATCCACTTTTCTATGGATGAAACTCTTGATGCAATCAACTCTCTCAAACCAGGTAATGCTCCAGGACCGGACAAGATCCCAGGTGATCTTTATAGATCTGAACCAGTTATATGGACCTGGTACATAAATTTACTTTTCAAACAAAATTACAAAAGGGGGTCAAATCCGGAGTACGTGGAAGGGGGCGTAAATTCTTCCTATATATAAAAAGGGTAATGTAAACTTTCCAACTAACTATAGACCAATTAGTCTAATAGATAACTTACAAAAAATCTTTGCAAAACAACTTCTAGGAAGATTAACAAGCTGGGCCATTGACCATCAGATCCTTTCTTCCCGCCAGGCAGGGTTCCGACCAAAGATTAGTATGTTGGATCAGGTATTTAGGCTGGCCATTCTAAATTGGAAATATGTGGTTCTCGCCAAGTAACCCCTGTATGTTGTTTTCATTGATTTGTGATCTGCTTTTGATCTGGTCCCCAGAGAAAAACTATGGAAGTGTTGCATAAAATAGGGACCCCAGTTAGTATAATTCAAATTTTAAAACGGTTGCACGAAGACACATACGTGCAAGTGAGATGGGGCAACCAAGGTGAGCTGACTGGAAAAATCCCCTTCCACAGTGGAGTTTGCCAGGGCTGTTTTTTAGCCCCATTTTTTTTTCCCTTTTCATTAACGAGGTGGTACAGGGCATGCTTTCCTGTCAGAATGATGCCCCCACTTTAAATGCCCAGAAAATCCCCATTCTTCTTTTTGCTGATGATTCACTCCTTATCTCAAAGACCCCAATGGGTCTTCAAATTCTTGTCAATAGATTTAACCTATTCTGTTGGAATTATGGTTTGGGACTGAATTTTAATAAAACCAAATTGATGGTATTCCATCCTGGACTACGTAAAAAATGTAATATTATGCTGGATGGAGTCCCCTTGAGTAAGGTCAGCACAATCGATTATCTGGGTGTGAGGTTATCAAGTAAATTACACTGGGGTGATCAGATTAATAAAAGTGTGAGTCTTCTACAATATAGAGCGGCTACTATTCTGCGCTTTTACAAGAGTATGACCACTTAAACTGTATCTCCAGCCACTAAGATCTATGTGGCTAAGGCGCAGGGTGCTGCTGTCTATGGTGCGGAGGTATGGTGACTCACCAAAACTAACAGATTAACTGTGGGTGAGAATAACTTTGCGAGGGCACTGGTTGCATGCCCCCGTAGCACACCACTGGCCCCAATATGTTTTGATTTGGGTTTAAATCGAATAGCTGATTTAATTGCCCTAAGACCCTATTATATTGGGTGAGGCTTTGGACTGTTCCCGAATTGGATATTTTCAAGATCTCACTTCTCGAACTGCTAAGGAGACCTAATTTGGCTACTATCCCTTGGGTTAAGCACGTATCCAATTGGTTTCGCATCTTAAGCCCAGGAGACTTTTGGGAGAATCCCCATATTTTAGAGAAATCTCACATAAAAGTTCTGAAACCTGTATACTGGTACCATGTAAGGAATGATTATATTTGTGTAAATTCCCACGGTCGATTAACTAACCTTTTTATTGATTTTAAGTGGTACCCACAGTTTGAACCCTATCTACATATGATACTCAATCTTCTAGGCAAAGGATTATATGCTAGATTTCGTTTTGGGTCCTTGCCTTTGAAGTCTCTGACGAGTGGTTGGGGACAAACTGCTACTTCCGATATATGTCCTGTGTGAGGTGGCGCTTCCGAAACAGTTGAACACTTTATGTTTTTTTGTCCTGCATATTCATACCCAAGGTCCAAATGGATTTGCAAGATCTGTCGGGAAATGGGGATGAATAAATGTACTATAGCATTGAGGATTTAAAAGATTTAAAAAAGTCATGGGTCCAACGTGTTAATTCTTGCCGTTAGTACGTTTTTAGTAGCAGCATGGAATATACATAATACTTTTGTAAACAGGGAGTAATGTGGATTCGCTGCATGAGTTTTAACTGGGTAATAGGGTTTTAAAGAGTATTTGCTATTTATTAGTTTTAAATTAGGAATGTATATGTTTTATATGTTTTATATGTCATATGATAGTATATTGTTGTGTTGCTTTGATGGCCTGTTGACCGAATAAAGCTTGTGTTGATGATGATGATGATGATGCAAAATATGCCTTTGGTATTATAGACACAACATTCCCACTGATATTCTGAAGTGGTTAAAAGAGATAAAAAGAGATTAAAAAAAATCGTAAAACAACATCCACTTATAATGTATAAATTGCCTTTGGAATAGGAGAGCACTAGGTCTTAAGACCAATATCCTTCAAGTTTCTCAATAAACACACTCTTAAGGGGAAGAGAGAACTAATAAACTATCCCCCTGAAACAGTAAATTACCAAAGACACACTGTGGTGAAACTAATCAGGAAGCTACTCACCAGTTATAGAATGACGCAAAGTAATTCCTGTTTGGAATTCTTAAAGAAGTAATTATTACCTAAGCACAGCCATAAAAAAAAAATCTTTAAACAAAAAGTAAAGCAAGCGGAACGGCTGTTTAAAAGTACATTCAAAGTCATTGAAAAACTCTTGCAAAACTCGCCGGGAGCACGATTTACCTCTTCTTGGAACACTGCAATGAAAATCACTATCAGTGTCAAAGGAGCATGGACACTCAGTCGACACCCAGTCAGCGTTTTAAACTGCACTGATCCCCATGAAAAGTGAAGAGAGACTTTCACTTCAGAAAGTCTCAAAAGACCGCACTTCACAAGCTTGTACTACAATGGTAAAGATTAACTGTGCAAACTGACAGAATTAGATTCAAACAACTGAAAATAATGTATTAAACAAAATAAATCAAAAATGTGTGAAAACAGATCGCTAATATCTGTCAACGTCTGTGGATTTTGACCTAGCACAATTAACCTAGGTTAGTAGATTGCCCCTGTCATAGCTAACTTCTGAAATGTGGAATTTTCAAAATTGTAACAACAAATTTGTCTTTACCACTAACAAGAATTTATCAATACACACCCGTAGGACCTAAACATGAGAGATCTACCCCTTCCCAATCAGGAATTACAGCTTATTAAACATAACAAAGAAACCCCAATGTTATCCTAAGAAAGGGGTAGGCCTCACAGTAGTGAAAAATAAATCTGGGAGTTGTTCACTACTATGCAGGTAAAACACATACATGTCCTTCCTTTTAATTACACATCACCCTGGTGTATGAGCTATCTAGGACCTACCTTAGCGGGGACGTGTATGTAATAAATGGGGTGGTTTAAGGCTTGGCAAAAGGTTTTAAATTTCAAATTGACATGGAAATGTAACACTACATTCAGACTGCAATGGCAGGTCTGGGACATGTTTTAAAGTGCCACTCAAGTGCGTAGCAAAAGCAGTTCTGCAGACCCACAATTAGCATTTCATTTACAGGCCCTGTGCACACATAGTGCACTTTACTATGGAGCTATAAGTAAATTAAATATGCCAATTGGGTATATGGCAATCAAACCATGTTTTAGGGAGAGACAACCAGCACTTTAGCACAGGTTAAAAGTAATAAAGTGCAAAGAGTAATAAGTCTAAAAAAAACAAATTCAGAAAAACTGGAGAGGAAAAGGCAAAATATTGGGGGTGACCCCATAGAGAGGGCCATTTCCATCACATGGTAATACCTCATCAAAACTGACTCCTATCACAAACTGTAATCAATTCCAATCAAAATCATAAGAAACAGAGGAACTACTGCACATCTAGCATTTAACAAAGAAGAGCATCACTGTATCTGAGTGGAAGCCCTCTAGAACCTATTGTTGTGTAGCCATCTTAGCTATAATTTTATACACATTATTTTAGCATACTAGGCTTGCTGTTGTTGTGCACTTTAACCTAGATATATTTTATTCGGCTTTGTTTTATTTTAACATAAGCTACATTTGCGGTCTTGTTTTATTTCTTCTATCTAGCTGTTCTTCGCTTAGATCAGCACTGCGTTCTTAAACAAGACATTTCTCTCACTATGTGCTTTTCTCAAGGCTGCAGTAAGCTAGGTTGCTGGCAAAAGTGGTGCACTTTGTCTCCAATGCTCACAGAAACATACACACTCTTATTTGGGGATCCTTTATTGGAACATCAGCTGTTTTATTATAAAAACACTACTTTGACCACTGTACATTAGAGGGAGATTCCAGCCAGATGACCACTACTATGCTGATTGCGGATTGCTTGGCTACAGCTGCTTATGTAGACTACAGGCCTCTTGCTGAGGTATGACAGATGATGTCTTGCCAGGGGAACCTGAAAGGCAGAATTAGAGCTTAACTTGCTGTGCTCTAACATAGCTTAGGAAGGAACTATCACTATAAACTTTAGTGACAGTATGGTAGTGTTATTCTTGTCTTTTACTCTCCTTGTTGCAATTTTAATCTTATTATGCCTCATCGTCCTAATTATTGTAATACATACTTTATTAGCTAAGATGTAGTTACTTCAATAAAACCTTATTGAACTATACTCTGCCTCTGATTGTCCTTGCATATGCGAGACTAAAGTAACTGAGAGAAACTGATGAGATCTGAGTGACCACAATTCCCCTTAGGAGTCATGTATGTCATGTGCCCGGCTGCCCCAATCATCCCTGCTCTTGGGTGGAGATGAGGCACTGCTAGTTAGCCGGAACAAACCTGGATTAGGCCGACAGGTGCGGGGTCCAACTCAGTCCACTGCAGTACCGGTGATCCCGCCGTCTGAATCCAGTAGTCTCATTAAGATAATGAGAACCTACGCAACACTATATGACAAATCTACTTGAGGAAACAAACTGCATCCTGTAGCAAAGTGAGCAAACTAACTACCTGTTGTAACTAAAAACCCATAACCCTCAGCAATATACATTTCCAAAATCCAAAATAATCATGACCTAAAGAAATGTATCATCTTTATCCAAATACAAAATTGAAATAGAAAACCATAAACCAAAAAGCAAGTCACAGAAAAAGAAAACAATTGTAAGTATAAAATACAAAATGTTTAAAAAAATATAACCCTATAACATGTTGGAAATTAATCCATTCAATTTACATTTGTCATAGTTATATCACTCAGAAATTCCAGAATGAGCTATACAGCTATGTACACAACATTACAGAAAGGGAAACCCTCCTTGCCTATGTTGGTTATATCAGCCACAGCCCGTCCATATGGGCAAAGGTGCCACACCCATCACCTTTTTATAGAGATCAAGAATGTCTATCAGGATGAGCAAAGGTCAGCCTGACAGACATTTTGCATGCTCAGATCAGGCAGCCAGGAGTTAGACATGTGCAGACTCCTGACTGCCTGAGCGGAACTTTGCCAGGCTGAGGAGTTCTCAGTCCTTTGGGTATGACCTCCTTAGATTCAAGAAAGTGTCTTGAGCCCCTCCCCCTTTGTGAGTATAACTGATTGCCTCGTCCTGGGCGTTTCAGTTTTAAGCCCTGAAGTGCTCAGAGCCAAGTGAAAATCAGTGAAACCTTGTCAGAGAGTTGGGTGGGGTCAGCAAGTTTCACTGAACCGTCCCACTCTCTCACGAGTTAGGGACTGCTGCCTCTCCTCAGTTAGGAAGGCAGAAGTCCCAACTCTCCTGGGACCTCTGAGTCTTTCCTCTCCTTGAGCTGCAGGGCAGGCAAATTTTATTATTTTGAATGTTTGGTGCATATGGGTGTAGGTGTATGTGTTAATGTATGAACTAGTGAGTGAGTGTTGTGAATGTGTGTGTGTTTATGTGCGTGTTTGTGAATGTATAGGTATGAATGGGTAAGTGTATTTGTGTGTATGTGTGGACCTTCCACGCCACTCCCTGCCAAATGTATGAGCCACCACTGGGTTATACTTATGCCAAGGTGAAATTAAGTTTTCCCTGGTGTAATTTCACATCATTTCTGTCAGTTCACATTAAGAATATAGGCCCAAGTTTGAACCACCGGGCAGCCGCACTCCCGCAGGGTCTATTATGAGATCCCCGCTGGGGCGGCGGGCGGAAACCTGGTTTCCACCCGCCGGCCCAGCGGGGATCTTGGCCGCAACACGGGAGCCGGCTCCAAATGGAGCCGGTGGTGTTGGGGCTGTGCGACGGGTGCAGTTGCACCTGTCACTCTTTTCACTGTCTGCATAGCAGACAGTGAAAAGTACCACAACTCCCCTTTACGCCAGCCTTTTCATGGCGGTTCTTACCGCCATGAAAAGGCTGGCGGGAGGGGGACTCATAATCCCCTGGGCAGCGCTGCCCTTGGGGATTTAAACCGCCGGGATCAATGTGGCGGGAAACCGCCGGGATCAATGTGGCGGGAAACCGCCGGTCCCGGCGGTGCGACCACAGCGCTTCTGCCGCAGTCGTAATGCCCCTGGAACTACCGCCAGCCTGTTGGCGGTGCTTCCTCCAAAACAGCCCTGGTGGTTGAAGACCGCCAGGGTTGTAATGACCCCCATAATGTGAAATGCAATACATTTTGCCATGTCACATAATTTGGTTTGGATAAAAACCTTAACTCTGGAGCCCAGGAACAATGTTGATGAACTGAATTCCTGTGGCTCTGTTTCACATCACAGGTGAATTTGTGCTTTTTTTTAGTTAAGGACTCAGTACATGTTAAAATAATAGTGAAAAATGCTGAACTGGTATTTTGCATAATAACACTTAGGGGCATATTGCCAACTTGCTCCATTACGTGAAAGGAAGAGGTCAGGAATGTGCTGTATTTAACATTATACAGCACATTCATGTCCTTTTGTAGAGCTGGCACACAAACTGATGCCTTGCACCAACACAGGCACCCTTGCACCATGGTGCAAGGGTGCCTGCATTGTAGGCTAGATTGCTTTTGTGCAGGAAGGGGTAGCTTTTCTGCACAAAAACAATACTCAGAGGTATTTTTCTCTGTCAATGTGTACTGAAGAATGTAGCACACAGAGATAGAGGAAAAAATGAGGAGAAATACAGTTATTTTTCCTTGTTGCACATCCCCTGGGGATGTGTAGCATTTTGATGCATTCCCAGATCTATCACTGATGATAAATTTTGGAATGCCCCAAAATACATGGGTGAATGTGTGGGAACACCCATGCTCCACTCATGTAACGCCTCCCTGAAGTAGAGTAACGCAAGGCAGTGACTTGCGTTACTCTACATTTATCACGCCATGCAGTGCCACGAAAGGTAGCCTTGTCTGGCTTCGTAAATATCATTTGAGGTTGCGTGGTGCAAGGGTGATGCAAACCCATGATAAGTGTGTGCCATAGCTGTGAGGCACTTCATCTATTTTCTACAAAGGAAATTGAACAGGTTCCTACAAGACTTAGGGCCTGATTTAAATTTAAGCTAAGGGGTTTTTCCGTCACAATGGTGATGGATTTCCCGACTACTGAAAAAGAAATCCCATTATTTCCTGAGGGATTTATATTTCAGTGGATGGGATATCTGTCACCGTTGTGAACGAGTACCCCCACTGCCAAAATCTAAATCAGGGTTTGCGTTATGCATAAACTAAAAAAGCGCTTCCAACTAAAGCTGCAGTACTGTGTTTTAACAGGTGAGAGAGCATCACAGAGCAATATATACTATGGTGATGATGCTCTCTCCCCCCCCCACTGAAACACAAAAACAGGCTGCATATTGAAAATGGGTGTGCTTGCAGCCTAGAATAGGTTTTATACTGGAAGAGGTCCTTTTCACTGCAAAATAATATGCTCAGACTAACTTTTTAAAAAAAACACACATTAGATAAATGCAATGTGAGAAAAGTTAAGGGAAATAAAATAGTTTCTCCTTGTTAGTGCCTACCTCCTGGAGGTGCTTTTTTAGGGCTTGAATCCCTGTCTACCAATTTTAGTAGACAGGACGTTGCTTCAAAAATCGTGAGTGGTAACACTTTGCATTTTTTTAGGGCTACTTTCCAAGACAGACATAGTTTTGCTTTGGAAATTAAATTCATAGGCCCTCATTATGACATTGGCAGTAAATCCCACTTACCGCCATGCTGACTGCCACCAACATACCACCGCCAGAGCGGATTACCGACACCCATATTATGACCCACACATAGCAATCCATCACTATACAGCCATACACACAAGTCTGCCAGCCCAAAGGTCAGTGATAAACTGGCGGTAGCAAAACCCACACCGTTCCGCCAATAGATCTACGCCCACAGTATTATGACCCACAAATCACCATGGCGGACATTCAATAGAGGTAAACCATTGGTGGTACATACCGCCGCGCTCAAAATACACGCACACACATAGAAAACTACACCACATTGGACAATTCAAACTACACACATGTGACACACATACACATAACACACCCACACCCACACACCACTATAAAACACACACCCACATTACCCACAACCCTTTACCATTCCAATCAAGTGCGACAAGAGAGATAACAAAACCACAGACAAGACCACAGACACACACCACCATCGTTTATACACCATCCACGCACCCTACATCATACACCCAAAAACAGCAACCCACACACCCTCACCCACACCACTCACAATACACCCATGGCACCGCAACGACACCCCAGGTTCTCTGAGGAGGAGCTCAGGGTCATGGTGGAGGAAATCGTCCGGGTAGACCCACAGCTATTCGGATCACAGGTGCAGCAGACGTCCATTGAAAGGAAGATGGAGCTAGGGTGGAGAATCTTGGACAGGGTTAATGGCGTGGGACAGCATCCAAGAACACAGGATGACATCAGGAAGAGGTGGAATGACCTACGGGGGAAGGTGTGTTCCGTGGTATCCAGACACCAGATTGCTGTACAGAGGACTGGCGGTGGACCCCTACCTCCTCCCCCACAACTAACAACATGGGGGGAGGAAGTCTTGGCGATCATGCATCCTGAGGGCCTCGCAGGAGTAGCAGGAGGACTGGACTCTGGTAAGACAAATCTTTACTACTTTATCCCCCCCAACCGCACCTGCATGCCATCACATACTCCCACCCTCACCCTCACACCCATCACCCCAACAACCCACAGATACCACACTAACACAACCCACATATCCCCAAATCAGGCCGTACATGTAACACCAATGCATGGACACACATCACCAAAGCATTTCCAGTAGAGAGACTCACTCATGCCCAAAAATCACCAATCACACAAGGGCCACGGCAATAATGCAAGCACAGGAGTAGAGGGTCACTCACCCATTGCACAAGATGACACACGCAGATACACAATAACTATGCATTTACACCCCAACAGGACCCATACTCAACGTCACCGGACAGGAGGTGCCAGACATATCCAGTCCCCCCACAGAAGAGGCCCACAGTGACGCCACAGCTCTGCACGCCTGGATCAAGATGACCAGCCTGGCCCATCAGGGACCTCAGGACAGTCGGTTCCCCTGACACAGTCACAAACCACCACTGAACCTCCCCCCTCAGGAAACACCGCCACAGCACCCACCCAGCTGGCCCATCCCTCTGTCCCCAGGACATGTCAATCAGCAGTGTGTCCACCACTACAGGGAACCCAGGCAAACCCACTAACACAGGATGATCAGGGACCTGGGGTCAGTGGCAGTGGGCACACGGTTCAGGGGACAGAGGCACAGGATAACAGGGAAGCTGGGAGGACTGCTGTGCGACAGGGAGAGGACAGGCCCAGGGAACCCACTCTCCACGAGGCACTCTCCAACATCACGGGAGCTTACCACCATTCCCAGCAGACCATGGGCACGGTACTGGCCAAGTTTCAGGAGACCCAGCGGCTGCAGGAGGAACACTACCTGGGTGTCAGGGAGGACTTGAAGTCCATCACCACCACCCTGGTCACCATTGCAGGGGTGCTGGCAGACCTTCTCAACACCAGGAGGGACACAGTGGCACACCAATGGACCCCTGACACTAACCTGGACGATGAACAGCCCTCCACCTACGCTAGTGGACAGGAGGCATCGCCACAGAAACAACAGGCCACCAGCACCCCACCCCTGCAGATGGAGAACCACCCAGCAAACGGTCCCTGAGATCCAGGAACAAGACAGAGAACATTGCCAAGACCCCCGCCAAGAAATAAGACCCTCCTGAATGTCACCCTTCTGGCCTACTTTGTCACCCTGTCCACCTTAAACAGCCATTGCCCACTTCCTATGCCCCATTGGATGATGCACCTGTGAAACAAATAGACTGGACTCTGCCATGGACATTCCCCCACCATCACCCCAGCCCATTTCACACACCCCTCCACTTATGTGCACAGAAATAAACACACTTCAATCACAAAAAAATCTGGAGTCTGTCTGTGCTTTCCCAAATTTGTAATTGCAACACCTCTGGAATATAGCAATGTCAATGTACTTGTTCACATACAAATATAACACAGCTGTAGGCCAGCAGTAAACATAGCAGAGGGTACAAAGTGGGACCCAGATCTGTGAAATGGAAAGGCAAAGTAACAAGTCAGGGTCCATACACTGAGGGGGTCATTCCTACATTGGCGGGCGGCGGTCGCTGCCCGCCAAGCGGGAACCGCCGAATGACCGCACTGCGGTCAAAAGACCGCGGCGGCCATTCTGGCTTTCCCGCGGGGCCTGCGGGCGACCGCCAGAAGGCCGCCCGCCGGCCCAGCGGGAAACCCCCTTCTACGAGGATGCCGGCTCCGAATGGAACCGGCGGAGTCGAAGGGGTGCGACGGGTGCAGTGGCACCCGTCGCGATTTTCAGTGTCTGCTTTGCAGACACTGAAAATCTTAGTGGGGCCCTGTTAGGGGGCCCCTGAAGTGCCCATGCTAGTGGCATGGGCACTTCAGGGGCCCCCAGGGGCCCCACGACACCCGTTACCGCCATCCTGTTCCTGGCGGGGAAAACCGCCAGGAACAGGATGGCGGTAAGGGGGTCGGAATCCCCATGGCGGCGCTGCAAGCAGCACCACCATGGAGGATTCCCTGGGCCAGGGGTAAACCGGCAGGAAACCGCCGGTTGCCCTTTTCTGACCGCGGCTTTACCGCCGCGGTCAGAATGGCCAAGGAAGCACCGCCAGCCTGTTGGCGGTGCTTCCGTCATTTTAGCCCTGGCGGTCGCCGACCGCCAGGGTTAGAATGACCCCCTGAGTGAAAATGACAGATTTATGCTACCTCCAACAATAGTATGAGACGTCGGAAGCAGTTACATCTTCTTATCTGTGTCTCACTGGAAGTATTGCATGATGATGTTGTTTCGGTTGTCGACATCTTCTTCTTCTGCCTCCTCTTTTTCACTGTCCACAGGCTCCACACCTGCCACAAGACCACCATCTGGCCCATCCTCCTGCAGAAAAGGCACCTGGCGTTGCAAAGCCAGGTTGTGCGCATACAGCAGGCCACGCTTATCTGGCACACCTTCTTCGGTGAGAAGTATAGGGAGCCACCTGTAAGATGTAGGCACCAGAATCTGGCCTTCAGGAGGCCGAAGGTGTGTTCGATAATCCTTCTAATACGCCCATGTGCCTCAATGTAGCGTTCCTATGCCCTTGTCCTGGGATTCCTCACTGGGGTCAGTAGCCATGACAGGTTGGGGTAACCAGAGTCATCTGCAAATGTCGAGGGACAACTGTTAGACACACACTAACCCTTAGGGACAACCCCATGCCCAGACAGCTATGTCCACTCTGTTGGGCCCTTGGCCTCACCTATTAGCCACACACAGTGCCTCAGGAGTTGCCCCATCACATAAGGGATGCGGATATTCCTCAAAATGTAAGCTTCATGCAGTGAGCCAGGATACTTGGCATTCACATGGGTCTGCCAAACACACCATCTGCACATTCATTGAATGATAGCTTTTCCGGTTTCTGTACACCTGTTTATTCCTGCGGGGGGGTACAAATGCCACATGTGTACCATCAATGGCACCAATGGTGTTGGGGATATGTCCCAGGGCATAGAAGTCACCTTTCACTGTGGGCAAATCCTCCACTTGAGGGAAAAAGATGTAGCTGCGCATGTGTTTCACCAGGGCACATAACACTCTGGACAACACATTAGAGAACATTTTCTGGGACATCCCTGATACCATGGCCACTGTTGTTTGAAAAGACCCACTGGCCAGGAAATGGAGTACAGACAGAACTTGCACTAGATGGGGGATTCCTGTGGGATGGCGGATAGCTGAAATCAGGTCTGGCACCAACTGGGCATACAGTTCCATGATTGTTGCACGATCGAGTCTGTATGTGATTATGATGTGTCTCTCTTCCATTGTCGACAGGTCCACCAGGGGTCTGTACACTGGAGGATGCCACCATCTCATCACCTGCCCCAGCAGACGTGCCCTATGGAGGAGAACAGCAAGCAGAGGGTCATCCAACACTGAGGTATCACAATGTGTTAGTTGCTGAAACGTTGGTAAATCGCAATGTGCCTGTATCTGTCTGTATTCCCGGCCTAGATAGGTGTGACGCAGTTTTTATCCATCCCATGTAGCCCCCTGAAATGGCGGCTGCCTGACCTGTAAGGTGGGACAAGGGGAAGTGAGGTAACTGCGCTGGCGTTGTACACTGTTGTGGTGGGCGGTCGAAGACTGCGGTGCAATTCAGCATTGGTTAACATTGGGCCCTATGGGTCTCAGGAGCTAATGATGATGTACGCCGGCGGTGACGGTACACACCGCCATGGACGTGACCGCCATTTTCTTACTGTTCACTCACTTGATACCTGACCTTCAACAGGAGAGGACCTACACTGCAAGTGCTGCTGTAACCTGTGTCTGGAAGGGACAATGGCTACAGTGTCTGGGGAAAGGGCCCCTGCCTTCACTTCAGAGGAGTTGGGGAAACTGGTGGATTGGGTCCTCCCCCAGTACACGCAACTGTACGGTCCTCCAGATAAACAGGTGAGTACACTGTGAGCATGCTGCGTGGGCAATGCCTGTTTTGAGTGGTATGGATGGAAGATACATGGGGGGGTCTGAGGCCTGCATGTGAGGATGGTGAGTGTATGTGCATCAGGGCATGGGTGGGAACTGGTGGGCAATGAGTGTGAAGGTCCGGACGGGAGAGTAATTTCCTTTCCTCCTGTACCTTTCCACTAGGTCAGCACCCACCAGAAGAAGGGTATTTGGCATGCCATTGCCAAGGACGTCCGGACCCTTGGGGTCTACCACAGATGGAGCACCCACTGCCGTAAAAGATGGGAGGACCTGCACCGCTGGAGCAAGAAGACTGCGAAGGCCCAGCTAGGGATGGCCTCCCAACGTGGAAGGGGTGTCCGTCGCACCATGAACCCCCTGATGCAGCGGATCCTGGCGGTGGCCTAACCGGAGTTGGATGGGCACTTGAGGGCATTACAGCAGCCACAAGGGGGTGAGTACACTCTCATTCAGCTGACTCTGCACGCATTACGGGGTGTCTGGGTGGGGGAGGTGGGCTGTGGGTTCCCCTAGGTCAGGGCACACTTGGTAGGCAAGGTCCCTTGTTAGGCAGGCTCTGTGGCACCCCAACCCCACTAGTGGTAATAGCCATCTATACCTAGTCAGGCTCCTGTGACTTCCAGGTGTGCAGCAATTGGGCTTAGGCCTCGTACCCCATGGGCATGTGGATTTGCTAGGAACTGTTAGTGCATGGTTTAGTGCAAAGGGCTGCTCCCTGTGTGTTGAGTCCACCAAGGGTATTGGTGTTGTATGCACTGAACATGTTTTTTCTTCTGTCCCCCCCCTTTTTGATTTGTCTGCCTGTTCTTGTGTGCAATAGCATCATCTGGTGGAGGAGCAGTGGCACCGGAGGAGGAGGGAGCTGCAATCCACTTGGCCCTGGAGGGTGAAGCAACAGAGTCTGAAGCCACCAGTGGTACGGAGGGCGAGGGGAGCTCCACGACGGGGACAGAAGCATACACCAGTGACAGCGACTCCTCCCCTGATGAGCGCTCCCTTGCGGTGGCGGGCACCTCTGTACAGCCACCAAATCCCTACCAGCACCGCCCTCCCAGCAGCCCCTCAGCGTGTGTCCCGTGCCCGCTCACCCAGGAGAGTGGGCATCTCCTTTGCCCCAGGCACCTCAGCCCCTGCCCCAGTCAGCCCTGTTGCCCTCAGTGAGGAGGCTATTGACCTCCTGAGATCCCTCACTGTTGGGCAATCTACCATTTTGAATGCCATCCAGGGTGTCGAGAGGCATTTGCGACAACCAAATGCATACCTAGAGGGCATTCATTCTGGGCAGGCAGCCCAACAGAGAGCAATCCAGGCTCTGGCCTCAGCATGGATGGCAGCCATTGTCCCTGTGTCCAGCCTCCCCCCTCCACCCAGACCCAATCCCCTGTACCTCAGCCTATCCCAAGAACACCGTCAGACCAGCATGCACACTCATCAACACACAAGAGTGGACATGGCAAACATAAGCACCACACATCCCAGAAGCACTCACACAAGCACCATACCCATGCAGACACAGCAACATCCACTGCCTCTGTTGTGTCCCCCTCCTCCACGTCCTCTTCCTCACTCCCTGTCTCATCTCCACTCACACCTGCATGCACTACATCCTCCTCCACTACCTCCATCACCAGCATGCCCATCACCACACACCGCTCACGTGCAATCACCACCCCCACTACCATGCACACATCCCCAGTGTCCTCTCCCAGTGTGTCTGTGAGCCCTCGTCCCAAAGTACACAAATGCAGGCACCCACCCACCCAACAGCCATCCACCTCACAAAAGCCTCCGGCCCATGCACCTTCACCCAAATTCAGCAAACGTACACCCCCTACAACCATTACCTCTTCCTCCACTCCCAAACCCCCTCCATCCTCCCGTCCCAATGTGTCTAAAAAATATTTCCTGGCAAGCTTTGAGCTCTTCCCTTCACCTCCCCCCGACCTTCCCCTAGGGCCAGACTTTCCAGGTCCCAGCCCAGTACCTCAGCCACCAAATCCCCAGGCACAGTGGTTCCAGCAACTGCGGGGTCATCGAGTGCGCCACCCATCAGCCCTGCCAGTGTGCCACGTAGCGAGACCAAGGACATTCCGCCACCTGCCAAGGTGAAGGAGGTGCCTACATCCCGGAGTGAGAAGCCGCACCTACCAGCCACCAAGGGCTCTGCAAAAACAAAAGGGGACAGTGGCAAGACACCTGCGCCACCATCAAAGGTGGACAAGGGACAAAAGCAGAAGAGCAGGTCAGGACAGGGCATGGTGGCACCGACTGAGGGACTAGTGTCACCCCTTCTGTCCACGACTACACCAACCTGCATGGCGGCGAGCACCGCCACCAGCACCGCCACCTGCAATGCCACCAGCACTGCCACCTGCACAGCCACCTGCACCACCACAGGCACGTCTGCAGCCTCAGCAACAGTCCCCAGTATCTTCCCCAGTGGGCAGCCGTCTGAGGCTGCAGGAGACGCCGTGCTGTGTCCCTCGACATGTGCTGACACATGCACCACCGCCAGCACTGCCGCCACAGACACCGCTACAAGCACCGCCACCAGCCCCGCAATGTGCTTGGACAGTGGCACCACAGCTGATGTGGCTACCATCCCCAGTGGTCACTCGTCCGAGGCTGGAGGAGACTTCCTGGACCTTGCTCAGCCTCCATGAGGCATGACTTCCATCACTGTTTTCACCTGCAGGTGGAAGGCGAAGACGCAGCAGTGTGGGGGTATGTCTCTGCCTCCATGGCGTATCCTGCTACCTGATCTTAGGCAATCTCGTGGCACACACATCATGGTGAGGGAATGGGACCTGCCACATTGCATGTGGAGCACTCTGGGCACAAAGCCCCCTCCAGAACAAGTGGGGATTCACATCCACTACCTCAGTCCTTGGCAGGATGAAGCACGCTGGGCACAATTCCCCCTCCAGAACCAGTGGAGAAAGGCATCCACTACCTCAGTCCTTGGCAAGATGAAGCACTCTGGGCACAATGCCCCCTCCAGAACCAGTGGAGAATCACATCCACTACCTCAGTCCTTGGCAGGATGAAGCACTCTGGGCACAATGCCCCCTCCAGAACCAGTGGAGAAAGGCATCCAATACCTCAGTCCTTGGAAAGATGAAGCACTCTGGGCACAATGCCCCCTCCAGAACCAGTGGAGAATCACATCCACTACCTCAGTCCTTGGCAGGATGAAGCACTCTGGGCACAATGCCCCCTCCAGAAACAATGGAGAAAGGCATCCACTACCTCAGTCCTTGGCAGGATAAAGCACTCTGGGCACAAGACCCCCTCCAGAACCAGTGGGGACTGTTATCCACTTGAGAGACTGTGGCTTTGCACTCCCCAGGATAAAGCAGTGGGCGAACCACCCACTGGAAAGACTTGAGAGACTGTGGCTTTGCACTCCCCGGGATAAAGCAGTGGACAACCACCCACTGGAAAGACTTGAGAGACTGTGGCTTTGCACTCCCCAGGATAAAGCAGTGGGAAAACGACCCACTGGAAAGACATTAGAGACTGTGACTTTTCACTCCTCAGGATTAAGCAGTGGTCAAACAAACCACCCACTGGAAAGACTTGAGAGACTGTGGAATTGCACTCCCCAGGATAAAGCAGTAGGCAAACCACCCACTGGAAAGACTTGAGAGACTGTGGCTTAGCACTCCCCAGGATACAGTAATGGGCGTGGAGCCCCCTCGTGCAGCAGTGGCGTCATGCGGTCATCTGGCTGAGGTGCCCCCCTTTCCCTTCCCCCTGACGTGCCTGTTTATTTTCGATCTGATGTCCCTGCAGTGTTCTCTCCGTTTTGAGTCAGGTATCTTGTGTGGGCTTCGCCCGTGCATTTTGGGACCACTAGTCCACGGACAATGATTGGTACACTATCCGGACTAGTGTAGTTGGTGTACATATTTGTTTATATTGAATTTTTAACTTTCACTATCAGATTTTTCATGATTACAAACATTACAATCATTTAAATTTGTCCTTGCGTTCTTCCAGGGGCATGGGGGGTGTATATGGAATGTTGCTGCAAGTATTTGTGTGTATGGTGTTGTGGGTGAGGGTGGGGGTGGGTGTATTGCGTGTTGTGTGTGCGTGTCACTCTCTTTTCCCTATACCCTCCCCTGTGTTGTAGGTGCAGTAATCACCGTGGTCGTCGACGGCATCTGCCCTGCTCCTAATAGAGCAGGAGGAAGACCAGCATGGGCAGGACCTGTAGTTCGGGCTCCATGGCGTCCTGGTTCTTCGTTGGGTGTCCAGAGGTGAGTGGTTTCCCTTCTGTGTACTGTTTCCACAGTGCTTTTGATAGCGTTGGTTCCACCCCAGAAAAGGTGGCGGATAGGCCTGTTGTTATACAGTGGGTGGAACTTTGTCCTCGGCATGTCTGTTGGCGGTTACCACCGAGTGTTTGTACCCCCGTCTCGGTCGGAGTGTTAAAGTGGCTGTCTATGTTGGCTTTTTCTGCCATGGTCGTGATTCCATTTTGTTTTCTGCCGGCCTGTTGGCGGTATTACCGCTGCTTTACCACCGTCCGCCAGGGTTGTGATGAGGGCCTAAGTATCCATCTAGAACGAATGCCTCTATCGTGAAAAGTGGCTTTTAACTGTCAACTACAAAACCAATGATCCCACAAGGCGCTTAAAGGAGGAGTACTACCAAAATACAACCAATTTATAATAATTGTTATAATCAGGTATATTGATAAAACACTTGTTGTCACAAAAAGAAACAAAAGGAGGACTCAGAAGTGACAGAGAACTATGGATATGTAAATGTAGTCATAGGTCTCATGCCGGAAAAGGCTGCACCACACTAATTTCCTAGTTCCAGTAGTAATGTCGGCTCCTTTAACTCTACACATTTTGAAGGGTGCCTGATGCGGGCTTCATGAGGACTAGCGGCACCCAAGAAGAGGATTTTTATATGCCTACCTCAAAGCATGCTCGCTGGCCGGTGTGTTTTGTACTTAAGTCTATAAGGCTGAATCAGCAGCTGTAAAAAAAACAAGTATTGGCAAAGAGGAACGAGTTAGAGCTATTAGCGTTGTAAATTCCTAAATTGACTTTTCTTGCCACATACATTGAAAATGAAAAGTAAAACAGTTGACACAAGTGAGCCAATTCAAAGGGTCATGGCCACCATGAGCATGAGTGTGAAGAAGAGACACAAAAGTAATAGGAAGTTTGCTTGCAGTCAAATGTATCAGCAAAAGTGCAATTCTCCATGTAACAGGGTCGATGGCCAAGGCGGTGACAAAACTGCTCCAAGGAGGGTCAAATGAAAAGCAGTTACCAATGATAACAAAGGATTTTTGAAAGATGATCCCATGAAAGTGTGATAGTGATGGCCATGCCGTGGGGGTGGTTAAAAGCCCACAGATAGATTACAACAGGCCATAGCGCTTGCGCGCTCAACCTAAAAAAAAACATAACCTATCAATAACTATGCCCAAGGCAAGCCCTTGTGCAACAATAGGGTGTCAAGTATCTATAAAGGTTCACTAAATGCATGATATGCTATCTAACAAAGTCCGGCTCTTCCCAAACAACCACAAAAACTACACTACTTAGAAACAACTGCTTCAACACTGCTAATATTTAAGTATCCATCTTGAACGGGTGCCTCCATCGTGAAAAGTGGCTTTTGACTACAAAACTTTTTGTTTTTACAAAAACTGATGCTCCCACAAGGAGCTTAAAGGAGGAGTGGTTTTCCTAAATTAAATTTATTTTAACCAGACACACTCATTTTGCCAACCGCCTTTCTCAATGCTGGTTAACATGCAGAGTATTTAATAACAGGTTTATTTGACAACGTCTCAGTCTACTCCAACTGGCGCAGAAATCTATGCTAGTGCAAATGAACTGTTGACTTGCCGTTAGATCCTTTATCAACTCACCACCATCATTACAGTTTTTAGGCTGTATTTGGTCCCAATCACTGTGTTTGCATGCTATAAACATCTTTAGTAGGTATTATTTCCACACTAAATATGGGTCCCACGGTGTACACATTTATAGCATGCAAGTTGATTTGGCACTCAAACATTGCAGGAGCACTCCCCCCAAATCAATTTGTATGCTATGAATGTGTGCACTGCGGGACCCATACTTTGGGCATAGCTACGATTGTGGGGTCCTCGGTCCTTGGACCCCCACATGCTTGGTGGCTCTTGGACCACTGCGGTTGTGGCGGTCTGACTGCCACATTACAAGGTTGGCAGCAGCCCCGCCAACCTACCGCCATCCTTGCCAGGATCAGAGATCCCGGTAGGCTGACGGTGGTGCAGGTTGGAATCAGCCAGGGTGGTGCTGAACTCAGCGCATCCTGCTGATTACAACCTGGTTCTCCTCCAGTCTTTTCATGGCGGTTTCACTGCCATGAAAAGGCTGGCGGAAGACAAGTGAAGGGGGCATGGGTACTGCCGGGGTCCTCTGTACAGCACCCTCGCAATGCGCACTGTCTGCTGTGCAGATAGTGTGCATTACGAGGGTGCTGGTGCTCCCTGGGGCCGGCAACATTGCCTCTGGCTTGATTACGAGCCGCCAACAATGCTCCCACCACTTTCCCGCTGGGCTGGCAATGTTTCCACCGGCTAGTCCAGCAGGCAAATCTTAATGGGGGCGGCAAGGAGGTAGCCAGCACAGTGTCAATCACCCTGTCACCTGTCTGCCAAACTCATAATCGGACCCTTAGTGTTGAAAATGTATAAGGAAACAGGGAAAGTTATGTCTAGGAAATAGAATTCACAAAAACATAGACATTCAATTAAAAAAAACAAGTGCAGACACAAGACCGGTGAAGCAGGGCTGAGCTGTGTGCCCCTTTGTATGGAGGAGGAATGGCCAATGCTTCTTCAGGTAGAAGGTCTCCTGCAAGAGGGCATCACAGCAAGTGATTGTAACTTGTACTGATTAAGCCACTGGAGAACATAATTGATTGAGAGATGGCTTCAGGGCATCAACAACCTCAGTGTGCAGAGCTGGCCAAATTCAAAGCAACCTTTTGCCCACCTCCAGGCAGACAATCTTAGCAGCTCACACTTTGAGGAGGCTGCATTTTACAAATCTCAGGAGGCCTCAACTGGCATTCTAGACACTGGAGTGGACTTTAATAATACTTACCACAGCTAGCAGCATATTTAGGTGTCTGGATTTCAGATATTTCCTCCACTGAACACAGCAGAATCCAGTTTACCTTTTTTTTAAACATTTGATTACTAATCCCTTTGCTTTAGTTCACGCTTAAACGTTCATTCATTTATTTTTCACAAAAGCCTCTTTGACTCCCCTGCATGGGCAGGAAGTCTACACTGAGGTGGCTTGGGGCTATTATAAATAAGCTGACTTTGCATTCCCAAAATAAACACAGTACAGGAGACTGTGTTTTTTTAGCTGAAATGTTCGTACAACTCAGGGCATGACAGATGATTTTAGCAAAAGATAGCAGGAGGAGGGTGGGGTCGGGTGTTGAGAAACACCATGGGAGGAGTGGTGCGGGGTGCTAAGAAACATGCTTTGGTCACAAGAAGACATGAAGTACGAGGAGAGCAGGCAGATAGCCAACATTGGAGGTGGGTGGAAAGATAATGAAAAGCGAGGAGGTGGGGTTGAAGAGGGAAAGGTACTTAAAAATAAAATAACACCTGCTGAAGTCTGTGAAGTGTGTTGACTGAGTAGCCAGTGGAATTACACTGGCCAGTAGCTAGCAGCCAGTGGCCGGTGGCCAGTGACCGGAAGGCTTATTTGACGCCGACTCACTACAATCGCAGGATGGCAAAGCAGAGAGCGGGAAGTGAAAGCAGACAGCATGCTGGGCAATCAGAAGCCTATAAATTAGAGCAATGTTGGACTAAGCCAATGGTAAGTTCAGGTAAGTAAAAAGCAGGTTCTAAGCCTCTTTAAAAAAAATGTTATCGAGAAATGATTTCACAAGCACAACGTGCAAGCATTCGTGTGTGCACAAAACCTAATGAATCATTCAGCTAGTCCCCAGAAGTATTTTTTCCCTTGGGCCAATTTGCTCCCATGGGAATTCGACTCCTGTGGGAGTGATCACTCTGATTGGCTGCCATCAGCATCATAAAACATATTGCTGGCAGCCATTACAAGACTCGCTGATTTAGTTCCCCCGTTTCTGAAGTAGTATATTAAAATAAATATCTAAGGGGGCAGGGTAGGGATAACTTACTCCCCAATCCCCATAGAAGGTCCCAAGGAAAACAATTAATCAGTTTCTGCTGCAATCCAGCAGGGCTCCTGCAGAATTGGAAAAAAACAACTAAATGATGGCCTGAGGCCATGTTGATTACTTTAGAGAATGGGGTGTGTGGGCCCCATTGCCAAGCCATTGTAGCACTGGAGGACCCCCCGGCCACATTTCATGAGGGAGGGGGTAATGTGGTACCCTTCCAGGTGATATTTGGCCCTGTAGGCCAACAATTATGTTTCAGGGGAGGAGGGAGTACAGCCCCCTGCCCAAGCCACTTTCAGCCCTAGGTATACCATCCCCCAGGGCCATTGTATTCTTTAAGGGTTCCCTCTCCCTGAGACTCAAAAGGCCCAGGGTGACCCCACCCCCAAGGGCAGCTAAACTTCTTATAAGGGAAGGGGGCCATGCAGACCTCCTCCCTGAGCCATTAATGGCTCTGTGATCCCACCCCTGGGGCCGACTTGCATGTTATGTTCCAAGGATCCCACCCCCAGGACACAGCAGTTTCCCAGCCCTAGTGGCATTGGCAGGAAAACTTAAGTTTGGGCCCGCCTGGCGGGAGCATTTTTGAATCACCCACAACAGGAAGGAAAATCTCCTGTTGGCTGGGAGCAGATTTTTGATCTGTTTGAAGAGATTGCTCCCTTTCAAAGGGAACAGCATAAGTATTTGCTCCCTTCTGGGGTGAGCAATGCCGCTCCCGCACCATGCGTTGAGGAAGCTGGGGCAACTGGGATCCTGAGGCTTCCCCTCTGGCCCTAATGGTGTGGATGGTGGGTGCCTTGGTGAAAACCCATGTTTAATATATAAGATATACATAGAAATAATATATATATATATATATTTATATATGATGCAGGCTTTAGAAGATAAGGTCCCTGGGCTATAAAAAGGTGTGACCCCTATCCCCGTAAAATAAATTCACAGCCTTAGGGATGGGGTCCCCAGGGCCCAAGGCTGTGAGCGGCAGGGGGAATTGTCTTTATGTATTGTTCTAAAATATTACCATACACTAATAATAAACACAGTTAAAGTAATGTTATAGTTAGGTGAATATGTCAGTGATAACATTAACATTTTAAACTGAAAAAATCTAAATTGCCCAGTTAAAGTTGGCAGGGCCAAACACTGCTTATGACCTCACATATTACATTGCCCATGACATGCTCTATGACATCATTTATGTGACATCTCAGATGACAGCATTGATAATATCATTCATAACGTCACTGGCAACATCATCCATTAAAACAGATATAAGGGGTCAGGGTAGGGATACCCTGCCCGCCTAGGCCTGGTGGCAGAGGAGGGCTCAAGAGGACTTCACTGGTGGTCAAAAAATTATATTTTTTAAACAATTGACTGCAAATTCGAGGTGGATTCGCAAATCCATTATAAAATAAAAGTTTAAAAATGGGGACTCACACACATAAGTAAAAATAACCACCTGAGAAGAGCCAGGGCCAAGTGGGACACTATCTTTTCCCTGTCCAAGAACACGGGCAGGGTAAACGTTTTGTGCTCCCAGCGGGAGCAGAAAGCTGTTTATGCCAACTAGTAGCATAACATCTTTACCCTGCAGCCTTTTCCCTCCTGCCTGTTGTGAGCAAAAGGACAGCTGCTCCCGCTGTGAGGGAGCAATGGCGGCTCCTGCTGCATCCAGAATGGGTGCAGGCAGGAAAGCCAGGGGGACTGTAGAGGCCATGTGCCTCCCTCGACAGCTTGATGAGGGACATGCTGTAGGGTGCCTCCGGTGGGGACTGGTGTACTCCACTTAAAAAATACAAATATTAGGATGCTGTGTTCTGCTGTAGCAGGGAGCAGGCAGGATTGCAGGAACCCTGGATCTCACCCCGTGGACCCAGCATAAATAATGGTTGGCACTACGGCACTCCAAATTGTTTAAAATAAAGTGTTGCCCACTTCTGCACAGCCCATGGGGCTTCTTGTGTGGACTATCCAGGAACCCTGCATGCCCCAACAAAAAAATAAAGATCTGGGTGTTATGGATGCACACCGGAGCACCCAAAATATGCATTTAAAAATACAAAAGTGAATCATAAATGAGCATCATGAGCTACTCATGTATTATTCACTGTTCCTTGCGAGGAGTGCCCCATTATGCCCTGCAAGGGCTTTTTAAATCTATTATTTTCAGCCTGTTGGTGTCCCTAAAGGCATCACCAAGCATTATTTGTAATGGTGTGGGGGGTTGCGAGGAGTGTAGCATCACACCATCAATATATAAAAATTAACATAGTTAGTATCCAGGATCATCAAATCGTTGACCCCAGGAGAGTTTACCATTTATTTTTAAAGCACTCCTACATAGAGCTCTATGCTCTTCAGCTGGAGTGCATAGCTTCCTTGTGGTTGGTTCTATGGCTGCACTTTGTAGTTTGAAAAATGTTAGAGAAAGACTCAAAGACATGTTGATAGTTTTTATGTTAATAGTCACTTTTTTAAACATTGAACTGTGTGACTTTATGACTAAGACAATATATGTGTTTTATATTTGTTGATATACTGCCCCTTCATAAAACCCGCCCACTTTTTACATTTTGGTGATCTTCCCCTTTGACAGATTACATTATAGTTAGATATGGTAATAATATCTTACTTTGCATTAAAAAACTTTTAAATTTAGAGAAAAAAAACTAAGTTGTAGTTGGGCAAAAATGTCAGCTAGAACATACGATTTAATAAAAAAATCAAACCACTGAAATTTACCAGTTACCTCCTGTAACCATAGCTCATGCCACTGCTAATATGCTCCGAAATTACATCACTCACTTGCTGGTGTGCGCATAAAGAGAAAAACATCGAGAACTTTTTAAATTATTAGTGTGCAACACAGGATCCTGCTGTTCTAGGAGCAGCAGCCCTGTTCGTCCTTAACAAGTTGGATGGGGGCTCGGGAAGGGGAAAGTGTGACTTTGAGAGCAGACAACTGCTTGTTTTGCCACCTCCTCAGCTGCTGGTGTGAAGTGCATTGTTACGTATATGCACTAAACAGCTTTAGAAGCCCTTTTAAACCCTGAAAGTAATCAATTTTAGCGATGCAGCCTATTGTACATCTCACGTTTACTACACCTTACTGTAACAATGTTTGTCTTTTCCCAGCGTTTCCGTAGTCTTTCATGCAACATTTTAGTCTTGTACAGTGCTAGAGCAGCCAATTAAGTTTCACCCACAGTGCCATTGGGTAGGCAGGGCTTTGTGGCTCCCACTATCAAAAAACTGTCACTCCTCCTTAGAAAGGTAAAAGGGACTTCTAACATGCAATACCTTTTTTTTCTTTTTGCCATTCAATCAATTATTTTCCACCTTCTCGACCTGTGTTTAAAGCTGAGGTGTGTGTTCCTACATGGTGGGAAAGAGTGAGTGTGCATATAGTCACGCATTAGAGTTTCTGCCAAAATAATTTACAAATAGGTGTTATATACTTATTTTTAATAGAATGTTGAACTGTGTAATTTACCCATTGTTGTTTTGGAATCCTGCAGTTATTACAAGATAAGCAAACAACAAGCACCTGGATATACAAAGAACACCAGGGCTAGCTGACCTATTTACATTTGATATTGTACAAGTGTACGGAAGTGAGTGGATTACCAATGTTTATATTATGTCTACTGCAGCTGCCATGGTGATAATATTACAGACTATGCAGTGCATACTGAAATTTGGAATGTCTTTGGTGCTAACAAGTGATGCAACCATCACCAAACTCAGGGCACTCATTTCAACTCCCTGAGGACAAAATGCTGAGTCAACCGCACACCTTAATACATTGGAGTTAGTGTTCACTTACATATCTCTGCAGGAGACATGGTAAGTGATGGGATTATTTTCTGATGTAACAGCACTAAACCTATCTGACCCTGGAAGTGAAAAAGAGCAGCCACTTTTCACCTGTCAAGCAATGACCTAAGTTTCACCATACACTTTCCCTGATCCATGTTTCCCAGGGACTTGTATTGAAAGGCAGTTGAATACCTGCACCCTATAAGACTGTAAATACCCTAGAGTTTACAAAAGGGCAAAGTACAACATGTCAACAGTCCCAGTGCATTGGCACTGATGCTCAACTAGATAAAGTTTTCTCCCTGAATAAGGAACCATGAAAACAAGTGAGGCAGGGGCAGGTTGCTGATCAGAAGTATCAGAGGGCTGATAATACAGAAAGTTGTTGCCTCACCACTAGCAGTGCGCAGGTACACATTTACCTATACAGGTCCATGTAAATGATTTCACTCCTAGCAGTAGAAATGAATACCTGCACATTAAACCATATATCATGTCCTCTACAAGCAATTCTCCCTTCGCTACATGAGCCCTGTGCTATTTTGGGACCTTTGCTGTCTTTCTCAAGCTGCCCTCAAGAAAAATCCCTTCTCCAAATTGATGTTTCTCACAGCATGAACCCCTGGGTCTGGCTCCAAGCTGGAGCACCCACAGCATGGGGACAAAGAAGTGTGAAATTTGAGACCCTGGCTGAAGTCATCTGCAACTGGCAGCAATCAGGGACAAACAAAGGACAGCCTTGTCCTAAAAACCTCCTCATCTCGAAAAACAAACTGTATCCCTTCTCCCTGCCATCCACCGAACATTCGGTGCTCAGGTACACTAATATGCATCTCCTTGTTAAATTAAAGGTGTCATTTAATTGTTTAAGGTAGCCTGGTATATGCCTTCTTATTTCAGTTAACTGGTCTCCTCCCTCCAGATACAATGCATTGCACTTCCACTGCCCAAGAAGTTATTTGCACCTCCATTCTGTACCATGCTAAACCAGAGGCATCCAGCATTTGCAGAATCTCCTTTCAGTGTTTGTATTATTGAACCTGTATGTTCTCACACACAGCTTTTATCATGAGGGCATAGCATCATTTATGCATAGTCTGAAGTTCTTGAAACCTCCACATATATGCTTACAACTCTTACTTTATACTTCAAATCCCAGAGCTAATCAGCTATCCATGTTCAAGCAGAGGTCTAAGATTAGCCTACCTACAGACTAAGGGCCTCATTCTGAGGCCGGCGGGCGGCGGTCGCCGCCCGCCTGGCGGGAACCGCCATATGGACCGCCATATGGCCGCTCCGCGGTCGAAAGACCGCGGAGGCCATTCTGGCTTTCCCGCTGGGCTGGCGGGAAACCCCTTCCCACGAGGAAGCCGGCTCCGAATGGAGGCGGCGGAGTGGGAAGGGTGCGACGGGTGCAGTAGCGCCCGTCGCGAATTTCAGTGTCTGCTAAGCAGACACTGAAATTCAAAGTGGGGCCCTCTTACGGGGGCCCCACGACACCCCTCACCGCCATCCTGTTCCTGCGCCGCCATGGGGGATTCCTCAGGGCAGCGGAAAACCGGCGGGACACCGCCGGTTTTCCTGTTCTGACCGCGGCCATACCGCCGCGGTCAGAATGCCCTGCGGAGCACCGCACCCTGTTGGCGGTGCTCCCGCCGACCCCGGCGGTCCTTGACCGCCGGGGTCGGAATGACCCCCTAACTGTTCATCTGATTCTACGGCCTATCAAAATGACCTAATATTGCACTACTTCACATGCAAATTATGTTTCTTTCTGCAGTTTTGCATCTGTTGGGGTGCATGTATCTCCAAGCCTACTCTTTGTGCCCCTGCATTAAAATGTTGGCCTTCATTTAAAGCTGATTGTCAAAGTTTAACCTTTGAATGATCCTCTCCTTGCCTTTCATCCTCTGCATGCTTTGTCCCTGAGTACAGCCTACTGTAAGTAATTTGCATATTTATCATAATCTCTGTTTTATATTTGTTCAAATTGCACACACCTCATCTCAAAGTCATACTGTGCAACCTAACAATACCTGATCACCTCTTGCTCATTCACTAATCCCACCAACCATCTGCTGAACTCACATATTCCCCCACAAATGATCATACCTACTTGATACTAATTGTAATCCACATCTAAGACATTGGAGTGTGCATGAAGACGGGGTATAGTGTCCTTGAAAGAACTAGACTATTTACCAACAATAACGGATAACCACTGGATTAACCACCTACCTTCAGTTTCAGAGCAGTGTGCTGCTTGGTGTAGGGTTAGGAAGTGCTATATAAATGTAATTGCAATGCAATCCTTAAAACAACATCTATTGATTTTCTGTTGTGTTCACCTCTGGCCTTTCCTTCCCCTACTGGCTCATCAATAGGTGCCTGCGGAGGAGCTAAGGGTCAAACAAGGGGTCATCCCTTTGGTGCTATCTTGGGTTAAAGAAGGAGTGATCTCACTTCTGATAAATTTGCCACACATTGCCTTGGTTGCAATGCACAGAGATCATTGACAGCCGCACACAGGGAAAAAAGCTTAAAGGGAAAATTTGTTGTGAGGCCTTGGGGGTGTCCTCTGCAGTCCCCAACTGGAAAAAAGGCATGTGTGCCCTGGGTGTAAAGGACAAATGCCAGTGTACTGATTGGGAACCAGCTGAGGCCAAGGAGGCCTTGGGGCTGGGCCGCTGCCCCTATAATAAAAAAAAATTATGTAAGTGCTCTAAGTGGGCTTGGGGCATATTTTGTGACAATCACTATTGTTAAACATTTCAGTGTCACAATTTATGAAATATCCCCCCCAATTCTCATGACAACTTTCTTTATGTTAAAAAAATACAACTTCACTGAACAAAAGAAATGTGAAGGGACGGTATAGTAAGATGAAAATGTCATTTAAAACACACCATTTTAAACTGCCAAAAACCACTGAAAGTCTCCTGTTATAATTATCTCAAGTAGCCCAAACCCTAATAGGTGGCCAAGCCCCTGCTCTGCACATCCTTTCCCCTCTACAAGACACTTTGCAGGTGACCTTTCATGGGAATTCAATGAGACTCCGGTGGCCAATTTCATACAACACACAGTCTTCATCTTACACAGAAGGCTCATGGAGAGCCCACTCCCTCAATGCACTCAAGCTCCCTTGGGTGACCAAGCCTCTACTGTACACAGCCTGTGCCTTGTATGTAACTCTTTACGGAGAGGCCTGCCCTTCCAGACATCCAAGCTTCATTATGTGGAGAAGCCCTACTATGAACAGCTTAAATCTTATGCACAGTTATCTACAGAGAAGCAGTGCCTCCAGACATCCAAGCCCCATTACATGGGCAAGCCCCTATTGTACATAACCTTTGCCTTGTGTAGAGATCTTTACATAGAGGCCGGTCCCTTCAGGCATCAAAGCCTTATTAGTTAGCCAAGCCACTACCACACACAGATTGTGCCCTGTGCGCAGTTCTTCATGGAGAGCCCACCCTCTCCACATACCCAGTCCCTATTAGATAGCCAGGTACCTAGTACACAGACATTGCCCTGCGCCCTGCTCTTCATGGAGAAGCCACTCCGTCCAGATTCCCAAGCCCACGCCTTCACTCTGTGCAGAGCTCTTCATGGAGGGTTCACTTCCTGCTGACACTCAGCTCCCTTTAGGTGGCCAGATTGCTACTATGCACAGCCTTTGCCTGTACAAGACTTTTAACAGATAAGTGACCTCTTGTGCACAATCAATAAGACTTGGGTGGCAAAGCCTCTACAACACACAGCCATTGCTTTGTAATTAAGTCTTCTTGGATAGCCACAGTCTTCACCCTCTGCATAACTCTTCATGGAGGCACACTGTCCCAGTCACCCAAGGCCACTTATGTGACCAAGCTCCTACTATGTGCAACCTTCACCCTGTGCACTGCTGTTCATGGAAAGCCCATCCCTATCTCACAAGCAAGCTCCATTAGGTGCTGAACTCCAGGAACACACAGGGGCTCATTATGACTTTGGCGGGCAGCAGATGCCCCCCAAGTTCCGCATCAGGAGGACCCCAATTGCGGCCATCCCTCCACGGGCCCTATGACGAGTTTCCCACTGGGATGGCGGGAAACTCACCACAACATTGACGTAGCTAATGTTGCGGTGCATTGTGTGTAATAGCACCAATTGCTCTTTTCTCTGCCGATAATTGGAGCAGAGAAAAGCGTGACGAGGCTGTCCATTGGGGCCCCTGCATTGCCCATGCCAAGTGCATGGGCAGTGCAGGGGCCCCCATGAGACCCCCAATGCCCCCTTTCCGCCAGCCTTTGCATGGTGGTCCCACTGCCATGCAAAGGCTGGCAGAAAGAGGATTCATAATCTGGAGGGTACTGCTGCTTGTAGCACTGCCCTAGTGGACTACGACCACTGAGACTGGCAGAAACCTGGCGGTGCCAGTGGTTGGACCGTGGTGGCTCCGCCACAGTCGTAATGTGGCAGTCAGACCACCACTATGGTGGCGGTCCGACTGCCACCGCAAGTGAGGCGGGTTTAAGGCCGCAACACTCGTAAAGAGGGCCACAGTCTTTGCCTTGACATCTTTCCAGACACCGAAGACCCATGAAATTGCCAAGCTCCTAATGTGCACACCATTCACCAGGTAGAGAATTGTTCTGCATCTACAAAGAAAAGGTTCTGTTGTGTAGTCTTAGTGAGCTAGCACATTTTGTGCAGACTTGTACCAATGCAGGCACCCTTGCACTGTTGTGCAAAATTGTATGAATTGTGGTCAGGATATTTTTTGTGCTGGAAGGAGTCATTTCCTGTACTAAAACTATCTTCTAGGGCAATTTCACTTATGAGTATGTACTGTGGAATATAGCACACATGGAGAAGTTAAACAACAAAGAGAAATGCAAATTTGTCTTCTTGTTATGCCTCATGGAGGAGCAAAATGTTGTCTCAAATCCATGTCTACAACTGATTGTGGTTGGCTATACATCACAGTTAATGGGTGAATACATTGGAATGTCCATTCAACACTGATGGAGCTCCCCTTTAATGCAAAGTAATGCAAGGCACCACATTGCACTGCACTGAAGTACTATTCATTATGAAGAAAGTTCGCAAACTCAAGCAACTCAAACTTGGACCAAAATGTTTAGAAATCCAAGACAAATCTATTGTTTCTGACAGATCTGCTATGCTCCTCTGCAGTGCAGTAAGAAATCATCATCTGGTATGCAGCATTGTGGTCTTAACTGCCCCTGCAGAACGTCGGCGGACACAGTGTCACCAGGCCCCATGAGGGTCCAGATGTTGAGATAGGCACCTCCTGCGCATTCCTTTGGCAGTCAGCTCTCACCAACCAAGTGAGGTGGATGCACCACATGTGCTTCCATATACCAGAAGTCCCATGTGAATATTTCTTGTCAGTCCCATGTGAGAATGGCTTGTTGCATAGCTTATAAATCAAATGTTTTGAGGAAAGTGTCTTCTCACCGGAGGAATATCAAAACTTTGCTACATCAAAGATTACTTGATGGCTTTGGGAGTCTCCACTTGCTGCTCTTCTACACCTTCCTCTCTTTATGATCCTCCTGCAGCCATTCTGCAATCCATAAATAAGTGGCACAAAATGCAACAAAAGGCCCCAGTACAATCCCATATGAGTATGAAAGGTCAGCAACTTCCTAGAAATACAGCAGGACATTGATTTCATTCAATCAGATGCATTTGGTGCAATTGTCATAGGTACTGGTTTCTGGTGCAGTGACATAAAAAAACGAGGCAAACTCACAAAAAAAACTCAAGGGATCCTCGTTAACTGATCCAGTTAGAAATGCTCAAGGGTCAAATATAGATGAAAATCACTCTTTCATACTAAAGACAATACTTTTTTAGTTTCTGTCAGTCATGCAATACTCCTGTGGGACCTGGAAAAGGAACTAAGGGGGTCATTCTGACCCTGGCGGTAAAAGGCTCTTACCGCCGGTCAGAAGACCGCCATCATACCGCCGCGGTAATCCGCCACTGTCATTCTGACCCACAACTGCCAAACCGCCAAAAACCCGACATCCACTGAAGGCCGCCTCATCAGCGGTCAGCGATAAACTGGAGATGACCAAACCTCCACCGTCACGCCAACACAAACACGCCCATGCCATTACGACCCACGAATCCACGCGGCGGTCTTTCAACCGCGGTATCCCATTGGCGGTACACACCGCCGAGCTCAAAATACACACACATTTACAAAACACAGCCACATTGGACAATTCGAAATACACACACCTGATACACATACACACACCACACCCACACACCCATCACCATATAAAACACACACCCACATCACCCACAAACCCCCACAAATCGAAATTCAGAGACAAGGCGCAATACACAGAGAGAGAGCACAGGGAACGCAAACCACAACACACACAGGAACCCAACATCATCACCCACACCACATCTACGCACAAAACACCACACACCACCACACTCATCACCACAAACACCACCCCACACCTCATCCACACCACCCCATGGCACCCCAAAGACACCCCAGGTTCACGGACCAAGAACTCAGGGTCATGGTGGAGGAAATAATCAGGGTAGAGCCCCAGCTCTTCGGCACACAGGTGCAGCACACCACAATAGCCAGGAAGGCGGAGCTATGGCAAAGGATCGTCGACAGGGTCAACGCTGTGGGACAGCATCCCAGAAATCGGGAAGACATCCGAAAGCGCTGGAACGACCTACGGGGGAAGGTGCGGTCGATGGTGTCAAGACACAACATCGCTGTGCAGAAGACTGGCGGCGGACCCCCACCCACTCCACCCGAATTCACAGCATGGGAGCAAGAGGTCTTGAACATCCTGCATCCTGAGGGCCTCGCTGGAGTAGGCGGAGGAATGGACTCTGGTAAGTCTAATCTCAACTACTTCACCCCCCCCAACCACCAGCATGCCAACCCACACCCCCACCCCCACCCTCACCCCTAACCCCCCAGCACACATACTCCCTGTTAATGTCTCACCAGCACAACCCACCCAACCCACCCCAAACCCCTGAATGCCAACACAAACCATGGACACCCATTACCTAAGCATGACCACTGCACATACCCATCCCCCCCCACAAACCACCCTCACAACTCCACACACATGGGACTGCAAGCACTGGGGGACAAGGGCACCCACAAATCGGACGCCACGGCACACACAAAAGCAATAACCATATTCTTTTACCCCTGCAGGGCCCCAACGCCAACACACCGGCCAGGAGGGTCCAGATTTGTCCATCCCACCCCCAGAACAGGCCCCCAGTGATGACAGCAGCTCTGTCGACCTAGAACCTGATGACCAGCCCGGACCATCGGGGACCTCTGGACAGTCGGTTACCCTCAGTCAGCCACAGGCCACAGCAGACCTACACCCCTCAGGAAACACCAGCACAGCACCCACCCAGCGGGCCCATGCTTCTGTCTCCAGGACAGGTCAAGCAGCGGTGTGTCTACCAGTTCAGGGCACCCAGGGTAACCCACAACCCCAACAACAACAGGGACCTGGGGGCACTGGTAGTGGGCACACCGTCCAGGGGACAGAGGCCCAGGAACAAAGAGGAACTGGGAGGGCTGCTGTGCGACAGAGGGAGGACAGGCCTAGGGAACCCACTGTCCAAGAGGCCCTCACCACCATCATGGGAGCGTACCACCACTCCCAAGAGACGATGGCGACGGTCCTGGCCAGGTTCCAGGAGATCCAGGCCATGCAGGAGGGCCAGTACATGGGGTTCCGGGAAGAACTGCGCAGCATCAGTTCCGCAATGGGTACAATCGTGGTGACACTCAACCAGATTGTCACCACATTGCGGGACCATGTGGCCCCCCAAAGGGCTCCTGCCACTAGCATGGAGGAAGAACAGCCCACCACCTCCGCCGGCGCTAGTGGTCAGGAGGCCCCGACACAACAGCAACGGCCCTCCCGGACCCCACCCCCTGCAGAACAAGAACCACCCCGCAAGAAAGGCCTGAGATCGAGGAAGAAGACAGAGTAGGATGTCAAGACCCCCGCCATGCACGGAAACCCCCGGATGTCATCCCACTGTCCCACTTGTTTACCCTGTCCAACCTTGAACTGCCCCTGCTCCACCTTCCACAGGCATATGGACAATGGACCTGTAGGAACGACAGTCTGGACACTGCCATGGACATGCCTCCATCATCACCCTGTTTGAACTATACACCTTTTTTAAAACTTCAATAAACACAATTATTGCACATTAACCAACTGGATTCTGCTATCTATTTATTTAAACCAAATGTATTCGATATAACCAACAAAACATTTCTAGTTACATTGTGATGACAACATACCAGTGTCACACAGCGGTAGTCCATGGGGAAAAAAAACAGAGGGCACTCCGTGGGGATCAGATCACTGAAATAGGAAGTGATATACACAACTGAGTTACCATACATTGGGGTGAAAGGTCAGACAGTAGAAAGCCACTACAGTTACAGATATAATACAATGCAGGAGTAGATTCTTACCTGTGTGTCACTGGAAATGCTGCAGTATCACTCTGTCCCTGTTGTCTGTGTCGTCCTCTTCGTCTTCCTCCTCTTCACTCTCCGCAGGCTCCACAGCGGCCACAACACCACCATCTGGACCATCCTCCTGCAGGAAAGGCACTTGGCGTCGCAAAGCCAGGTTGTGAAGCATGCAGCAGGCCACGATGATATGACACACCTTCCTTGGTGAGTACATTAGGGATCCACCAGTCATATGCAGGCACCTAAACCTGGCCTTCAGGAGGCCGAAGGTCCGCTCAATCACCCTCCTAGTACGCCCATGGGCCTCATTGTACCGTTCCTCTGCCCTGGTCCTGGGATTCCTCACTGGGGTCAATAGCCAAGGCAGGTTTGGGTAACCAGAGTCACCAATTAACCACACACAGTGTCTCTGTAGCAGTTCCATCACATAAGGGATGCTGCTATTTCGCATGATGTACGCGTCATGCACTGACCCTGGGAACTTGGCATTTAAATGGGAGATGTACTGGTCAGCCAAACAGACCACCTGGACATTCATCGAATGATAATTTTTACGGTTCCTGTACACCTGCTCATCGTCTTTTGGGGGAACCAAAGCCACATGGGTACCATCAATGGCACCAATGATATTGGGAATGTGTCCAAGGGCATAGAAATCACCCTTCACTGTAGGCAAGTCACCCACCTCAGGGAAAATGATGTAGCTCCGCATGTATTTCATCAGGGCAGACAACACTCTGGACAACACCTTTGAAAACATAGGCTGAGACATCCCAGATGAAATGGCCACGGTAGTTTGAAATGATCCACTTGCCAAAAAATGCAGTACTGACAGCACCTGCACTAGAGGCGGAATCCCTGTGGGTTGGCGGATGGGTGACATCAGGTCTGGCTCCAGCTGGGCACACAGTTCCTGTATAGTGGCACGGTTGAGTCTGTAGGTGAGTATGACGTGTCTTTCTTCCATTGTCGACAGGTCCACCAGCGGTCTGTACACAGGAAGATTCCTCCGTCTCCTCGCAAGTCCCAGCGGACGATGCCTAGGAAGGACAACATGGAGCACAGAATCAAGCAACCCACAGGTAAGTGTCCACAGCATGCACAGTACACAAATCTCTCGGGATTGAATGGCTAGTATGATTGTCGGTGCAAGGCCTAGGTATGTGTGACCCAGTAGGAATGAAGCCATGTGGGCCCTTGAAATGGCGGCTGCCTGACCTGTGAAGTGTGACAATGTGAAGTGAGGTCATTGCGCAAGCGTGGCACACCGTGGCGGTAGATGGTCGCAGTCCGCGGCACAAAGCCGCATTGGACAACATTGAACCCTATGGGTTTCAGGAGCCAATGGCGGTGAGCGGTCGCGGTACGCTCCGCCGCGGTAAGCACCGCCGCGGCACGCACTGCCGCGGCCGTAACTGCCATTTTCTCTCGGCTTGATCACACGAGACCTGAGCATCCACAGGAGAGGACCTATACTGCAAGTGCTGCTGTGACCTCGGTCTGGAAGTGACAATGGCTGCTGCGACTGGGGAAAGGGCCCCCGCCTTCAGTACCGAGGAGTTGGAGAAGCTCGTGGACGGGGTCCTCCCCCAGTATGCGCTACTCTATGGCCCTCCAGACCAACAGGTGAGTACACGGGGGGCAATGCATAGTGCCCAATGCCTGGGCTGAGTGGGGAGGATGTACGATGGAGGGGAGGGCAGCGAATGACGAATGCATGGCACGACAGATGAGAGCATGTGCCACATGGCAAGGTTGGGGAGGGGGGGCCACTCACATCAAGCATGCAGAAAAGTGATGATGTTTCTCTTCCCCCCCTGTCCATGTCACATAGGTCAGCGCCCATCAGAAGATTGACATTTGGCGTGCCATCGCCAAGGACGTCCGGGCCCTGGGGGTCCACACCAGAAGGGGCACCCACTGCCGCAAGAGGTGGGAGGACATCCGCCGCGGGAGCAGGAAGACCGCGGAGGCTCTGCTGGGGATGGCCTCCCAACCTAGGAGGGGTGCCAGTCGTACCTTGACCCCCCTGATGTCCCGGATCCTGGCGGTGGCCTACCCCGATTTAGATGGGCGCTTGAGGACATCACAGCAGACACAAGGGGGTGAGTACCAGCACATTCAGCTATTTTGCGCGCAGTGGAGGTGCCTGGGTGGGGGAGGAGGGCTGTGGGTATCCCTAGGCCAAGGCGATTTCTGTAGGATAGGCCCGTCCGTGAAGTATGGTCCTGTGCCCCCACCCCCCACCTCTGTAGGGTGCCTAGTAACGCGATTCATGGACCAGTGTATACTGTGTGGGCAGTTGTCGCCCATAGGCTTGTAGGGCATGTCCCAGTGAATGAGTAGTGTACCCCAAGTGCGCAGCGTAGTGCAGGGGGCTTCTGTGTCTGTCCTCTCCGCCAACGGTGTCCCGAATGCATGCACTCAACTTGTCTTTATGTTTTCCACCCCCCCCCCATTTTCTTTGTTTTACTGTGAATGTGTGCATTAGCATCATCAGGCGGAGGAGAAGTGGCATCGGCGCAAGAGGGAGCTGCATCTCACATGGCCCCGGAGGGCCATGCAACGGACTCCGACATTACCAGTGAGACGAAGGGCGAGGGGGGCTCCACCACGGGGACCCGTGGAGACGGCAGCGACACCGACACGTCCTCGGAAGGGAGCTCCTTTGCGGTGGCGGCAACATCCGTGCCCACCGATCCTACAGGTACAGCCGCCACCCAGCGCACCAGCTCCGCCCTCCCAGCAGCCCCTCGGCCTTCGGCCCGTGCCCGCAAGGCCAGGAAGCCGGCCATCTCTTTCGCCCCAGGCACCTCAGGCCCTGCCCCAGTCACCCCTGCTGCCCTCAGTGAGGAGGTCATTGACCTCCTGAGGACCATCATTGTTGGGCAGTCTACCCTTTTGAATGCCATCCAGGGTGTGGAGAGGGAGGTGCATCAAAGCAATGCATACCTGGAGGGCCTTCATTCGGGTCAGGCTGCCCATCAACGATCGTTCAACGCTCTGGCCTCAGCACTGACGGCAGCGATTGTCCCTGTCTCCAGCCTCCCTCTTCTGACTCCCTCCACCCAGTCCCACTCCCCTGTTCCTCTGCCTATCCCATCCACACCTACAGACCAGCCTGCACACACCTCAACACCCAAGGGAAGCTCATCCAGACATAAGCACCACAGGACACACAAGCATTCACCCAAGCAACATCCAGATGCAGACATGCCAACAGCCACTACCTCCTCTGTGTCCCCCACCTCCTCGTCTCCCTCCTCCCTCCCTGTGACGTCTCCACACACACCTGCAAGCACACCACCATCAGCCATTTCACCCATCACCAGCACACCCTCCACACCAGTCCGCACACGTGCAGTCACCACCCCCACTGCCATGTACACGTCCCCTGTGTCCTCTCCCAGTGTGTCTGTCACCCCCGCTTCCCAACCACACAAACGCAGGCAGGCACCCAAACAACAGCCATCCACCTCACGTCAGCCTCCTGCCCAAGCACCTGCACCCAAAGACAGCACAATTGACTCTCCTACAACCGCATCCTCTTCCTCCACTCCCATACCCACTCCAGCCACCCTTCCCATGGCTCCAAAGAAAATTTTCCTCGCTAAAGTGGACCTCTTTTCCTCACCTGACCCACCCCCTCCATCCCGTAAGAGTTCCACAAACACCTCAGCCACCACCAGCCCAGCAACTCCCAAGAACGTCGTGCCTGGTTTTTGGAGTCCGCCCTTTCCTTGGGCTGGGACATCGTCCAGCAGCAAAGGCACAGCCAGCCCCCCCCTTGGGAAGAGGACCAAAAAACTGAAGGGCAGGCGCGACAGGCCTGATATGCCTGCCCCCAAGGAGGGTAGCCTTGCACCGTCACCTGCCACATCGGGTAAGGGAGCCAAGGGCCACGGACAGTCTGCCAAGGAGGGCAAGGGCAGCAAGGAGCAAACGGCAGGGAGCAGCCGACCTGGCCATGAGGGCCCCACCAGTTCCATTCCGGGGGTATCGAAGGAGAGCCAGGGCCCCAGGACTCCATCACAGGAGGGCCCCGCAATGGAAAGGTCCGATGCAGACTGAGCGGCAAGTATTGGCCAGGTGTGGTTCACTGGAAGCACAAGACAGGCACCGCTGAACAGGGCCCCGCCGTGAGAAGCACAGCTGAACAGGGCCCCGCCGTGAGAAGCACCGCTGAACAGGGCACCGCCGTGAGAAGTACTGCTGAACAGGGCCCCGCCGTGACAAGAACCGCTGAACAGGGCCCCTCCGTGAGAAGTACCGCTGAACAGGGCCCGCCGTGACAAGAACCGCTGAACAGGGGCCCGCCGTGAGAAGCACCGCTGAACAGGGCCCCGCCATGAGAAGCACCACTGAACAGGGCCCCGCCGTGACCAGAACCGCTGATCAGGGCCCCGCTGTGAGAAGCACCGCTGAACAGGGCCCCGCCGTGACCAGAACCTCTGAACAGGGCCCCGCCGTGAGAAGCACCGCTGAACAGGGCCCTTCCTGTCAAGCACCGCTCCGCTGGGCCCTTCATCTCAAGCACCGCTTCGCTGGGCCCTTCATCTCAAGCACCGCTCCGCTGGGCCCTTCATCTCAAGCACCGCTCCGCTGGGCCCTTCCTGTCAAGCACCGCTCCGCTGGGCCCTTCCTGTCAAGCACCGCTCCGCTGGGCCCTTCCTGTCAAGCACTGCTCCGCTGGGCCCTTCATCTCAAGCACCGCTCCGCTGGGCCCTTCCTGTCAAGCACCGCTCCGCTGGGCCCTTCATCTCAAGCACCGCTCCGCTGGGCCCTTCATCTCAAGCACCGCTCCGCTGGGCCCTTCATCTCAAGCACCGCTGAACAGGGCCCTTCCTGTCAAGCACCGCTCCGCTGGGCCCTTCCTGTCAAGCACCGCTCCGCTGGGCCCTTCATCTCAAGCACCGCTCCGCTGGGCCCTTCATCTCAAGCACCGCTCCGCTGGGCCCTTCCTGTCAAGCACCGCTCCGCTGGGCCCTTCATCTCAAGCACCGCTCCGCTGGGCCCTTCATCTCAAGCACCGCTCCGCTGGGCCCTTCCTGTCAAGCACCGCTCCGCTGGGCCCTTCATCTCAAGCACCGCTCCGCTGGGCCCTTCATCTCAAGCACCGCTCCGCTGGGCCCTTCCTGTCAAGCACCGCTCCGCTGGGCCCTTCATCTCAAGCACCGCTCCGCTGGGCCCTTCATCTCAAGCACCGCTCCGCTGGGCCCTTCCTGTCAAGCACCGCTCCGCTGGGCCCTTCATCTCAAGCACCGCTCCGCTGGGCCCTTCATCTCAAGCACCGCTCCGCTGGGCCCTTCATCTCAAGCACCGCTCCGCTGGGCCCTTCCTGTCAAGCACCGCTCCGCTGGGCCCTTCCTGTCAAGCACCGCTCCGCTGGGCCCTTCCTGTCAAGCACCGCTGGCCCATTGGCAGTCCCGGTTCTGTGTCAGGCAGGCCTTCACGACGCACTCTGCCCACCATGCCTCCTCCATGACCAGTGGTCTCTGTAATCCACCTGATGGACTGTGGCTTTGCACTCCCCAGGATGGCACAGTGGGCAATCCACCCACTGTAGAGACTTGTGAGACTGTGGCTTTGCACTCCCCAGGATGGCACAGTGGGCAATCCACCCACTGTAGAGACTTGTGAGACTGTGGCTTTGCACTCCCCAGGATGCCACAGTGGGCATGGAGGCCCTTCGTGGATCTGGCGTCGTTCACTCATGTGGCTGAGGTGCCCCCCCTTCCCTTCCCCCTGAGGTGCCTGTCTTTTTATTTTAGTGATGCCCCAGCAGTGTTCTCTCCAATGGACTCGATCTTGTGTGTGGGCTTTGCCCATGTGTTGCTGAACATTGGCCCACGGACATTTGGACTTTGAATGACTGGGCCGGACTTTTGCTACTGGTATGGATAGAGTTCTAGATGTCGATTCATTCTTCATATATTGCTATGGTCGCTATAATTTATTGTTGCAATAATATGGTTCTACTTTTACATTCATTGCCTTTTGTCTTTGTTTTTGGGGGGGGGGTCGGGGGGGTCACTCTGACTTTTTTATCTGCATAGGTGTGTAGGTATTTCGGTGGGGGTGAGGGTGGGGGTGGGGGTGTGGCGTATGTGTGTGCCCGTAACCTTTCCTCCTCCCCCCTCCCCTGTGTCGTAGGTGCAGTACTCACCGTTGTCGTCTGCGGCGAGGTTCGTGATCCTGGAAGAAGAGCAGGAAGGCAATGGCTGGGAGGATGTGGAGTTCGGGTTCCATGCTGTTCCGATTCCGCGTGGAGTGTGTCGAGGTAAGCGTTTTCCATTGGAGATGTCTGTTTCCGCCGTGTTTTTATCGGTGGGGCTCCTGCCCCGGAAAAGGTGGCGGATTGGTGGGTCGTGATAGGGTGGGCGGTACATTGTCTGCCGCCTGCCTGTTGGCGGTGACCGCCGCGCTGTTTGTTTGTACCGCCGTGGCGGTCGGAGTGTAAAAGCGGCGGCCTGTGTTGGCGGTTCCCGCCAGGGTCAGAATTCATATTTTTAGGCCGCCAGCCTGTTGGCGGGTCGGCCGCCGCTTTAACACTGACCGCCAGGGTCAGAATGACCCCCTAAATGTCATAGAAATCATGTGGAGGCATGCCATTGGTTGTGAGGATCCCACAGGAGTACCTCAGGAGCATGGAAAATGTAACAATTCAAAAAGAATGAATGGATACACTTGATAACACACATTCCGTTTTAGCACACTATTGAAATTCACTAATAAAATCTACGGGCAAAATTTGCATTATGATTAACTTTGAAAGATACATTTTATATTACATTAAAGCAAAACTTAAAGAGTCACTGAAAAAATAAAGGTTAAAGCAACTTAAAGTTAGGAACAGAAAAAAGATCTTAACTTACATTAAAAAAGTAAAATTTCACAGAAAGGTTAAAAGTGATATCATAGTTATGTAACAATTAGATTCATAGTGTGAAATTTTAAATCCCAAAAAGAAAGAAATTCACCAGCTAACTCTAACTTGTGCCGCTGCCATACACTGCTTATGACCTCACATATTACATCACTCATGACATGTTCAATTACCACATTAAGGACATCACTTGTGCCAGCCTTGTGACATCTCAAAGGGCATTATTGATGATATGCAGCACAACATCACTGACAATCGCATCCACTCTTCTGCTTTGCATTTTATCGTACAAACCAATACACATTAAAACTAATACGTGTTGCAGATTGTTTGGGACATGGGGACTCACACCATGTGTCCTTGTAAAATAATAAAAGAATACCAGATACAGGAGCAGTTTAGGGATGTCCCTTACCCCCTCAGCCTTGTTGTGAGATTCCAGTGAGACCACCCCCTCCAGGGCCAAAATTATTATTTTTTCAGTACAGCAAGATAAAAAAAAGTGGGACGAGCTTTTTCAAGAAATCACCCCTGGGGTGCGCCTGGGGTTTGGCACATTTGATTTAATAAATAACAAGGAGAGGGAGGATTTATGGGGGGGCCTCCTCCTCAAAGTATATGATATATAAATACTTCATATCTCAAATGACATTACTGATTACATCACCAATGGCATGTTTTGTAAAACGTTTCCACACTGAATAATTTATACTGATGCATTTTATATATAAATTCATATTTTTGTGTAGTACTGAGTAGTTTTAGGATTTTTGACCTATAGCATATTAAGTATAATTCTGTGTTTAATGTGGGTGTACTATTCATCCGTCGACTAGTCTGTACACTCACATATATCCCCTGGTGATCTATCTCTTTAGTAGTACGTTGCAGCAGTCTTATATGTTCATTAAGACTTCACTCAATATCGGTGGCTCAGTTTTGGAAATTGGGCTATTAGTCGTGTGGCCAGCACAAGTATTAGTTCCTAAATTGCCCTCAGTGGGAATCAAATACCCCATTGTAGTGCTTGACTCTGACAGATTAGCGAGGCTGAGCAGCCTAAAGTGGTCATTACAACCCTGGCGGACGGTGTTAAAGCGGCAGTAAAAAAATTGGAATTACGACCGTGACGGAAACCACCAACAAAGCCAGCCACTTTAACACTCCGACCGCCACGGCAGTACAAACAAACAGCATGGCGGTCACCGCCAACAGACAGCCGGAGGACAAAGTACCGCCCACAGTATCACAACCTACCAATCCGCCACCTTTTCCGGGGCGGATTAACCACGGACTAAAACACGGCGGAAACAGGACCGCAAAGGGAAAACGCTCACCTCTACACATCCCACGAGGAACCAGGACGCCATGGAACCAGAGCTGCAGATCCTGCCAGCCCTTATCTTCTTGCTCCTTTACCAGGAGCACGAACGCTGGCGGCGAAGACCACGGTGAGTACTGCACCTACTACACAAGGGTGGGGGGAGGGAAAAACAGGGACACACACACGCAACACGTAACACCCCCACCCACGACAACACACACACTAATACATCATGATACATTATAGTTAAACACCCCAACCCCCCCGGAAGAATGCACAGACCAAAGAAAATTAGTGTAACCATTGTAATATATTAAAATCCAGTACGCAAAAATATATATATATACACTATGAACAAATTATACACTAAGAATAGTAGTCCAAGGAGTGCTCCATTGAAGTCCGTGGAACACTGGGCCCACACGGTATGGGCGAGGCCCACACAAGATCCCCAACCATGACAGAGAGAACACTGCAGGGGCATCAGATAGCAATAAAACAGGCATCTCAGGGGGAGGGAAAGGGGGGGCACCTCAGCCGGTTGAGCGCACAACGCCAAATCCACGAGGGGGCCCCATGCCCACTGTTCAATCCTGGGGAGTGCAAAGCCACAGCCTCTCAAGTCTCTACAGTGGGTGGTTTGCCCACTGTTCAATCCTGGGGAGTGCAAAGCCACAGTCTCACAAGTCTCTACAGTGGGTGGTTTGCCCACTGTTCAATCCTGGGGAGTGCAAAGCCACAGTCTCTCAAGTCTCTACAGTGGGTGGGTTGCCCACTGCTGCATCCTGGGGAGTGCAAAGCCATAGTCTCTCAAGTGGATGACAGTCTCCACTGGTTCTGGAGGGGGCCTTGTGCCCAGAGTGCTTCATCCTGCCAAGGACTGAGGTAGTGGATGGATCTCTCCACTGGTTCTGGAGGGGCTTGGTGCCCAGAGTGCCTTATCCTGCTCGTGACGGACTCAGTAGCATCAGTGCCCTTGGTGCTCATGGGCCAGCAGTGCATGTGGCGGCGGTGCCCTGTTCAGCGGGGCTTGTGGCGGTGGTGCCCTGTTCAGAGGTGCATGTGGCAGCGGTGCCCTGTTCAGCGGTGCTTGTTGCGGCGGTGTCCTTTGCAGTGACTCAGCTGCTGGCGGTCTTTCATGGCCCAGCGGGGCTGGTGCTGGCGGTCTTGTCTGGCCCAACGGGGCTGGTGCTGGCAGTCCTCTCTGGCCCAGCGGGGCTGGTGCTGGCGGTCCTGTCTGGCCCAGCAGGGCTGGTGCTGGTGGTGGCCTGTTGGGCAGCAGGGCAGGTGCTGAAGGTGGCCTCTTTTGGGCAGCAGTGCAGGTGCTGGCAGTGGCCTCTTGAGCAGCAGGGCAGGTGCTGGCCTCCTGGGCAGCGGGGATGATGGCGGTCTTCTCCGCCGTGCTACTCTTCCCAGACCTGCTGACTTTCTTGTGGCCCTTTCCCACCTTGGAAGGTGTCGCAGCTGACTCCACACTCCCACCTGTACCCCTGGGTGCGGCTTTGGTGGCTGGAGTCTTCCGCCCTCTCCCGCCGGGCACTGGCCAACTTTTGATGCTTGACAGGTGGGGGACTGCCCGTGCTGTGGCTCTGTGCCACACTGGCTGCCCTGGTGGCCGGTGCACTCCAGATTCCGATGACTACAGGCACCACTGGTCCCTGACATGTTGTGGCTGAGGTGCTAGGTTGGGACCTGGAGAGTCGGGCCCGAGGAGACGGACGGGGTGGGGGAGGTGTGGGAAAGAGGTCAAGTTTGGACAGGAAAAGTTTTTTGGAAGCACTGGGATGGGTAGCTGGAGGGGGTTTGGGAGTGGAGGAAGAGGTTGTGGTTGTAGGAGGTGTCCGTTTGGTGGCATTGGGTGAAGGTGCTTGCGCTGGAGGCTGTCGTGAGGTGGATGGCTGTTGGGTGGGTGTGTGCCTGCGTTTGTGTATCTTGGGAGGTGGCGTCACAGACACACTGGGAGAGGACACAGGGGACGTGTGAATGGCAGTAGGGGTGGTGACTGTACATGAGCGGGGTGTGGTGGTGGGTGTGCTGGTGATGGAAGTAGTGGCTGTAGATGTAGTGCATGCAGGTGTGAATGGAGACGAGACTGGGAGGGAGGAGGGAGACGAGGAGGAGGGGGACACAATGGAGGCAGTGGATGTTGGTGTGTCTGCATGTGTGTGATGCTTGCGTGAGTGCCTGTGGGATGTGTGGTGCTTATGTTTGCCTGACCTTCCCTTGTGTGTTGATGTGTGTGCATGTTGGTCTGAAGGTTTGCTTGGGATAGGCTGAGGTAGATTGGGTCTGAGTGGAGGAAGTTGGAGGGGGGAAGCTAGACACAGGGACAATGGCTGCCATCAGTGCTGAGGCCAGAGTCTGAAAAGCTCGCTGAAGGGCCGCCTGACCAGAATGAATGCCCTCCAGGAAATGCATTTGTTTGTTGCAACTGCCTTTCTACACCCTGGATGGCATTCAAAATGGTAGACTGCCCAACAGTAAGGGACCTGAGGAGGTCAATGGCCTCCTCACTGAGGGCAGCAGGGGTGACTGGGGCAGGGGCTGGGGTGCCTGGGGCGAAGGAGATGCCCACCCTCCTGGGTGAGCGGGCACGGGGCAAAGGCTGAGGGGCTGGTGGGAGCGCGGTGCTGGTAGGGGGGGTGGCAGCTGTACCTGTAGATGCGGGGGGCACAGATGTTGCCGCCACATTAAGGTAGCTCCCATCAGAGGACGAGTCCGTGTCACTGGTGTCAGCTCCTGTCCCCGCCGTGGAGCTCCCCTCGCACTCCATCACACTGGTGAACTCCGAGTCCGTTGTTTCGCCCTCCAGGGCCATGTGGGATGCAGCTCCCTCCTGCTCCTTTGCCACTGCTCCTCTGCCTGATGATGCTAATGCACACAAGAACAGGGAGACCACAAAAAGGGGGGGGGGAACGACAGAAGAAAGACATGTTGAGTGCATGCATTACCGCTACCGTTGGCGGACACGGCAGATACAGAAGCCCCCTGCACTACGCCGTGCACTTAGCCTCCACTGTTCAATCCCTGGGACATGGCCTACAAGGACGACATCTGCCCACATGGATGACACAGGAGCCTGACTAGGTGTACTTGGCACTGTACACAGGTGGGGTGGGGTGCCACAATCTCTGCCAGAACAAGGGGACCCTGCCTCCTAAACTCGCCCTGGCCTAGGGAAACCCACAGCCTACCTCCCCCACCCAGACACCTCCACTGGGCGCAAAATCAGCAGAATGAGAGTGTACTCACCCCCTTGTGGCTGCTGTGATGCCCCCAAGCGCCCATCCAACTCCAGGTACGCCACCACCAGGATCCTGAACATCAGGGGGGTCATGGTGCAACGGGCACCCCTCCAACGTTGGGAGGCCATCCCCAGCTGGGCCTCTGCTGTCTTCTTGCTCCAGCGGCGAATGTCCTCCTATGCTTTCCGGCAGTGGGTGCTCCGTCTGTGGTAGACCCCCAGGGTCCGGACATCCTTGGCGATGGCACGCCAAATATCTTTTTTCTGGTGGGCGCTGACCAACATGAATTGTACAGGGGGAAAAGAAAAGTTATTACCAAATGCACCGTCACAGTCATTGGCCCCCATCCCTACCCTTGCCATGATGCACATGCACTCACCGTTGTTTCATGCACGCCTCAATCTCCCCCACCCATCTTTCATCCACCCCACTCCACACAGGCATAGCCCATACAGCATGCTCCCAGTGTATTTACCTGTTTGTCTGGAGGACCGTAGAGTAGCGTGTACTGGAGGAGGACCCCATCCACGAGTTTCTCCAACTCCTCTGATGTGAAGGCAGGGGCCCTTTCCCCAGTCGCACGAGCCATTGTCTCTTCCAGACCGAGGTCACAGCAGCAATTGCAGTGTAGGTCCTCTCCTGTCGAAGATCAGGTATCGAGTGATTGAACAAATAGAAAATGGCGGTCACGTCCGCGACGGTGCGTACCATCACAGCCGGCGTACATCGTCATTGGCTCCTGGGACCCATAGGGTCCAATGTTAACCAATGCAGCATTGCACCCCGGTCTTCGACCGCCTACGGCGACAGTGTACAACGCCAGCGCAGTTACCTCACATCCCATTGTCCCACTTTACAGGTCGGGCAGCTGCCATTTCAGGGGTACATGGCTTAATTTTTAACTGCGTCACACATACCTAGGCCTAGCCTCAACACACATACAGGCCAATTTTCGGATTATGATTTGTGTTATGTGTAAGCTGTGGGTACGTACCTCTGAGTTGTTTGACTCTGTGCTCGCTGTTGTCCTTCATAGGCACCGTCCGCTGGGACATGTGAGGAGATGGAGGTATCCTCCGGTGTACAGACCGCTGGTGGACCTGTCGACAATGGAGGAAAGACATGTGATCATCACCTACAGGCTTGACCGTGCCACAATCCAGGAACTGTGTGCCCAGCTGGAGCCAGACCTGATATCAGCTATCCGCCATCCCACAGGAATCCCCCCTCAAGTGCAGGTGCTGTCAGTACTCCATTTCCTTGCAAGTGGGTCATTTCAAACAAGAGTGGCCATAGCATCAGGGATGTCCCAGCCTATGTTTTCCAACCTGTTGTCCAGAGTGTTGTCGGCCCTGCTGAAGCACATGCGGAGCCACATCATTTTCCGTCAGGTGGAGGATTTGCCTACAGTGAAAGGAGACTTCTATGCCCTGGGACATATCTCCAACATCATATGTGCCATTGATGGGACCCATGTGTCTTTGGTACTCCCCCGCAGGAGTGAACAGGTGTACAGAAACCGGAAGAGTTATCATTCCATGAATGTGCAGATGGTGTGTTTGGCAGACCAGTACATCTCCCGTGTGAATGCCAAGTTCCCTGGCTCAGTGCATGACTACATCCTGCGGAATAGCAGCATCCCTTATGTGATGGGTCAACTCCAGAGGCACCATGTGTGGCTAATAGGTGAGCACCTGGAAGCAAGTCAGTGGGAATGGTTGTCTGGGTCTGGGGATATCCCCACAGGTTAATGTGTGTCTAACAGTTGTCCCTCGCCATTTGCAGGTGACTCTGGTTACCCCAACCTGTCATGGCTACTGACCCCAGTGAGGAATCCCAGGGCAAGGGCAGAGGAACGCTACAATGAGGCCCATGGGTGAACTCAGCGGATCATAGAGAGGACCTTCGGCCTCCTGAAGGCCAGATTCAGGTGCCTCCATATGACAGGTGGATCCCTATTCTACTCACCAAAGAAGGTGTGCCAGATCATCGTGGCCTGCTGTAGGCTTCACAATTTAGCTTTGCGACGACAGGTGCCTTTTCTGCAGGAGGATGGTTCAGATGGTGGTGTTGTTGCAGCTGTGGAGCCTATGGACAGTGAAGACGAGGAAGCAGAAGAAAGGGACATGGACAACAGGAACTCAGTGATCCTGCAATATTTCCAGTGAGACACAGGTAAGAATACAAACCTGCCTACTACATGTACTTTAACACTACTACCTCTCTACTGTCTGTCGTTTTCACCCAGTGTATGGTCACTGAGTTGTCACTTTCCCTTACGATTTCACAGATGTGTGTCCCACAGTGTGACATCTACTTTGTTTCCTCATGGACTAGAGCTGTGTGACATAGGTATGTTGACATTACAATTGAAAGAGCATTTTGCCACAGTAGTTGCAAATACACTATTCCGAAATCACAGACTGACTCCAGATTGTTTTGTGCTTCAAGGGTGTTTATTTAAGTGCTCTATATTGGAGGGGTTACAAAATGGTGAGGGGGTGATGGTGGAGGAATGTCCATGGCAGAGTCTAGTCTATTAGTCTCACAGGTGCATTGCCCAAATGGGCATGTGAAGTGAAGCTGGGGCAGTTTGAGGATGGACAGGGTGACAAAGTGGGACAGAAGGATGACATTCAGGGTGGTCTCATTTCTTGGCGGGGGTCTTGGCGTCGTTCTCTGTCTTTGTCCTGGATCTCAGGGACTGTTTGCGGGGTGGTTCTCCCTCTGCAGGGGGTGGGGTGCTGGTGTGGTGGTCCTGTGGCGGTGCCTCCTGTCAACTAACGCCGGCGGAGGTGGTGGGCAGTTCATCGTCCATGCTAGTGTCAGGGGCCCCTTATTGTGCCACAGTGTCCCTCCTGGTGTTGAGTACTTCCCTCAGCACCCCTACGATGGTGCCCAGGGTGGAATTGATGGCTCTGAGTTCCTCCCTAAAGCCCAAATACTGTTCCTCCTACAGGCGCTGGGTCTCCTGAAACTTGGCCAGTACCGTTGCGATCGTCTCCTGGGAGTGGTGGTAGGCTCCCATGATGGAGGAGAGGGCCTCGTGGAGAGGGGTTCCCTTAGCCTGTCCTACCCATGTCGCACAGCAGCCCTCCCAGTTCCCCTATGTTCCTGGGCCCTGGGTGAGGGTGGGGGTATGTGATGGAATGCAGGTAGGGTGGGGGATGTAATAGTCAAGATTTGCCTTACCAGAGTTCATTCCTCCATCTACTCCTGCGAGGCCCTCCGTATACAGAATCGTCAAGACCTGCTCCTCTCATGTTGTTAGTTGTGGGGGAGGAGGTGGGGGTCCGCCGCCAGTCCGCTGAACCGCAAGGTGGTGTATTGAGACTACGGAACGCACCTTCCCCTGTAGGTCTTTCCACCGCTTCCTGATGTCATCCTGATTTCTTGGGTGCTGTCCCACTGTGTTGATCCTGTCCACTATTCTGCGCTATAGCTCCATCTTCCTAGCTATGGAGGTGTGCTGCACCTGTGATCCGAATAGCTGTGGCTCTACCTGGACGATTGCCTCCACCATGACCCTGAGCTCCTCCTCACAAAACGTGGGGTGTCTTTGCCGTGCCATGGGGTGGTGTGGGTGATGTGTAGTGTGGTGTGTGTAGTGATAAGTGGGGTGATATTTAGTGGTGTGTTGTATGAGGTGCATGGAAGTTCTGCGGGTGATGGTATTGTGCGCCTGTGGATGCTTGGTAGTTGTTTGTGGTGTCTCTCTCTGGCCTTTGTTCGGGATTTTGGTCGTAGGGGTTTGTGGGTGATGTGGGTGTGTATTTTATATTGTATTAGGTGTGTGGGTGTGGTGTGTGCATGTGTATCAGGTGTGTGTGTTTCGAATTGTCCAATGTGTCTGTGTTTTGTAAATGTGTGTGTATTTTGAGTGCAGCGGTGTGTACCGCCAATGGAATACCGTGGTTGAAAGACCGCCACGTGGATTCATGTGTCGTGATAGTGTGGGCGTATTTCTGTTGGCATGACAGTGGAGGTTTTGTTTTCGCCAGTTTATCACTGACCTTTGGTGTGGCGGACTTGTGTGGGTGTCTGAATTTTGGCGTATTCCGTGCTGTGGGTCATAATAGCTGTGCCGGAATTCCGCGGCTGCGGCGGTGTGTTGGTCTTCTGCACGGCGGTAAGCGGATTATACCACCAATGTTGTAATGAGGGCCTAAGGCCTACTCAAGGGAGGTGGTGTGGGCTAGTAATCCCCAAACACTGGCATACAATAATAACACTAAATAAAGGATTATGCAGTCAGCAACATACCATAGATGACATTATGTAACCAGTGATGATTCCTCCAGAAGGGTCGCCCATATATATCAAGTCATGTCATGATGTAGTAATGACATTACTTTGGCATGAATCATTGCCATAAATGCGATACTGATGGATTAACAAACATATGCAATTATCATTAAATTATCATGAAAACCTAATAATATAATTTCTCAGAAATAAACTTTGCATTGGGGCATTCTTTCTTATACTTGGCATTAGACCGTAATGGTCAGAACAACCAACCCTTAGAGGGCATCAGTTAAACATGGCATGTTGAAAAAGCATTGTAGTTTAACCATGCAACCAGTCCTTAGAGTGCGTAACCACAAGAAAACAGCATGGTGAAAGGCATTGCAGCATAACCACACATTCAGCCACTAGAGGACACAACCACATGAACAAGCATTGCAGTAACCATAAAATTAAGCCCTAGAGAGCACAGTGCTTTAAGTATTCCTAGGACTTCCAGGCCTTTCAAAATGTTACCATACACATACCCCCCAGAGGCGAACTAGTCCCGGCTGTACAGCAAAAGATCCAGAAATGGAAGAGCTTACAACTGCATTAAACCATGAACAAGGTTATGATTTTTCCTCTCCCAATTTAGTGTTGCACCCCAGAAGATGACCAGAAAGAGCATGTTGTGCTGAGCATTTTAGCCCCATTTTCCAAGGACCACCGTAGACTGAGTTATGGGTGAAAATGTAACTGTAGTAAAAGGACCCACAAAGCATTATGTTTGCCGTGAATGGTGACTTTTATAATAACGGCTCTTCCGATGTGCCAGGAGAGCCTTGCTTCATGTTTTCCTTGATGTTTACCCTGTTTTCTGGCGGCCAGACGAGGACGGAAAACCAATAAAAACCTCAACTCGTATGTGAAACATGAGGATTGAATGATGTATTTTTTTTAACTATAGTGACAGAAAATCTCTTGACACATTGATATTGTATCTTAATGATAATTGTTATCATAACGAATGAGAATACATGATCAGTGGAAAATTAAGTACATTGTACACATATATTGTTGTTCTATTGTTATACCTGAGAGCCGGTTTGGGTTGTGCTTTATTGACTTTTCAGGACATTTTAATGGAAAACAGCATTTTATTTGATGGTTGATAGTATGTCTTGGAATGAATTAATTATAAGTGATATGCATATTGGTACATTGAAGGTATAGGGGACTAAATATGTTTTGTATCTGTTGGGGATATATAGGTTTGATATTATACATGTAATTATACACATTGTTTTTATGCTAATAATAATTTGTGATTATTTTTATTTGCATATCAAATTGAATTGGATGATTTTGAGATATCATTTTTGAAGTGTGACATATAAATGTCATAATTTATTGATCAGGCGCTCATAATATTATTTATTTGAACGGTTCTTGAATTGTATTACACGGGGGTAGCTATTTTGTTAAATTTGTACTCACCCCACGGTTTCCATTATTTTGGTTATGGGGTGCCCAGTCCCACCCGATTACCCCAGAGATTGCCTTTGTTGGAGGGCAGCACATGGAGCTCACCCTCAGCTGCTGTCACTGGCTCCCCATTTTGGCAGCATTATTACATACTGGTGCAGGAGCTAGCAGAGCTTCTGTCAGTCTGCCAACTCCAGCATACAGACAGTAAAGTCTGCTTTACTCTGCATTCCAGGCCCAGCGGTTAGTTCCTGGGCCCTCTTAGCTCAGTGAGGGAAGTGCACTTACCCACATTCTTGTGGTGTGGGAGGTCCAGGAACGGGGTCATGGCCAAAATTGTTAGAAATCCCCCCAGGGGATGGGGTCCATGGGTGAGATTAGAATAACCTGGGCTGATTTGGATGATCCTGGGCTGATTTTACTCTGGGTGGTGAGGTCTATCCACCATGGGCAGTTGCAGCAAACCTCCTCACCTCCAGAGTATCGTAGTCCTCCCTGTGCCAGTTCTCTTTAGTGGCTTTGTTGGTGGGTGTAGAAAAGTCCAGGACTTCCTGCAACTGGTCCGGAGAAAGGGGGTCAGCCACACTGGCCCTTGGGGAGATCCACTGGTACTGGGGTCAGCTGAACAGAGTCATGGATAGGGTCCTGGGTCCTGACTGGGGGTGAAGGGGTTACTCCTTTCAGTTCTCCTGGGCGGTCCCAGGATCAAGCAGCACAGTAGTTAGAAAATCTGCAGGCCAGGAAAAGTCTCCCCTTGTGCAAGAGTTAATAAATGAGAGAGGAAGGGTCCAGAATACAGGCACCCTTAACCAATCCAGGGGTGCCAATTTACCTCTCCACCTCTATCCCAACCCTAATGCACAGCATGTTGGGACAATCCAAAATGGAGTCATCAAGGAGCCACTGGCCACATCAGCTACTGGGGTTTCTGCTCCACCCCTTACTGACATTACTGCCAGGGATTTGCATGCTATAATTTCAAAGGCAGCCTCCCAGTAGTTTGACTCCAGTTGTCAGGGCACTCTTCTTTGTTCAGTGAGTTTGGGCAGGCCAATTCCTGGTGCAGTCTAACAGCTGGGTGATTGATAAAAAGCATTCCTCCCCACCTCTTCCCCCCTCAGGAGCTAGGAGAAGTAGTGCTAGTTTCTCATATTGTGTGGGGGTGGCCTTCGTTCCTGCTGCTTGCAGAAAAGCAGAAGGGGTGGCGGCGCAGACAGCAAAAATGAGCAAAACTTAATGACAAAACCCAACATGTAGAAACCATGAAGAAAGAAATGTGTTCTATTTACTTGAACTAGCCCTAACTATAACTGTTGAATGTCCATGGTTTTGTATGTTTCAAATGTGAGCCTAACTATAACATCCCTGAAATATTTGGTGTTTAGGTGAATTTCTATGTTTAAAAAAAAAAAATCTGTTTCCTAACTATAATATCCCCTTTACCTTTGTTTTTTTCTGTGAATTTTACTGTTAAGTAATTTTAGTTACTTTATGTTAATCCAATCACCACTGTGCATGGTCTTCAGTGGTGCACAGCGCCAACTTCTAAAACCACCCAACCCCTTCCCATGCACGGCCTTTGGCCATGTGTGGCAGGGCTTGCCAGCAGGCCCTATACCCTACAACCACCCAACACTATGCACAGCCTTTGGCCGTGCACGGAAACGGTTGCTTACAGGGTCTGGCCTGCCTCCTATAACCACCCAAGCCATGCTATACCTTCGATTGTGCGCTGCACCAGACACACTTCGGCCATGCGTGGCAGGGGTTAGGAACGGGCCAAACAGAGAGGGTTTCTAGGACACTCTACATGCTTGTAGTATTACTACATACGCTCCCAAGAATAAGGATACAAGCACCTCCATTGAGGATTACAGATAACCTTTCAAGGTAGAACTACAGAGCAAACACACTTGCTTTGTCTAGGCCAAGCGTAAAATGTGAAGATGATTTGTACTTCACAGAAGGAAGTGCTTCTTAGTTTGGTGGGGTTGCAATCATATTCCTGTGCGTCAAGAGCGTGTCTCCAAAATCGAGCGAGAAATGCGCTTGGGGGGCCTTTTAGTAAGCTGTCCATCACCCTGGGAAAAGAAAGGGAAGGTGTTACAGACCACTAATGTATATGTGGTGGGGCTTTTAGGTCATTTGCCATGCTCTAGTATCACTACATTATATATTGTGCAAGATAGAGCAAAGATGCAAACACCTCCATCAAGGATATCATTTAACTTTAAGGTGGAACTGCTGAGAAAACACACTAGCTTTGCCCTGGCCATGCGCAAGACGTTAGGATGAATTCTACTTTGCAGATGTAAGTACTTCTTTGCTTGGTGGAGATGAAATCATATTCCTGTGCATCATGAACGCATCTCCAAAATTGGACCGCGGGCTGAGCCTCAAGGCCCTTGTGGTCCCCACCATCTGCGGGAGATGGCATTGCTCCCACACCCAGGGAGCTGCTAAATACGCAATTCTAATGTGTTAGGTAAGATACACAAAATTTGGCAGAAAGGTAGCTTTTGGTCCAGAAAGCACAGTTTTTGTTACTTGGTGTAACTCAGTGCAGTAGCTTTTGGAATATTAAAAGAAAACCAAATTTGTACATCTAGAGGCGAAAACACATGAATCCTCTCAATCTTGTACAGACGTGTTGACAACCATTTTGAGCTGAAGCTAAGCTCCAAAACAAAAAGATTACAAAAATAATATTGGGCAGGGTAGGAATGCCCTGAACCCCTAGCCTTGTTCCATGGGCCCTAGCCTTGTTCCAGGGGTCTTCCTGAGACCTGCCAGGCCAGAAAAGCATTGTTTTTAATTCACAGCAAAATCTGTGAATATCCATGAACTTCGTCGTGATTTTAAAAAAAACAAGCGTGCTCACCCGTACTTGCTTTTAATATTGCCTCTGGATGGGCCAGGGCTTGGGGTCATGGTTTCTTATTGAAATGAGGAGGTGAGTACACTAGGCCCCCTCCTAGGGCTCCAAAAAGTCCCAGGGACCACCATCTCCCCAGCGCAAAATGTCAGAAATATGTAGGGGAGAGCGGACCACCCTGGGCCCCAGGACAACCACATCCCTGTGGCTACAAAATAAAATGAATAGGGGGCCTTAGAGGCCCCTGGGCCCCAGAGACCACCATCTCCCTTGGGCTATATTAGAGAAGTATGCAGGGGCCAGGCAGAACCCTCTCAGGCCCTGGGGATCACGACCTACCTGGGGCTACATATTAAATAAATAGTGGGGTTCTGTGGACTCCTCGAGCCCTAGGACCACCACCTCCACTGGAGCTATTTGACTAAAAAAAGAGGGGGGTCTCACAAACCTCCTCTGGGCCCCTGTGGACCACCACCTCCCTGGGGCTGGCACATGCAGATCACAGTGCTGGAACCATACATGGCCCTGAGGACTGCTGTCGCGTGGGCTCTCATTATCCTAAATGAGACTACTGGATTTCTAGGCAGCAGGATCGTTCACGGTGTGGGGGACTGAGTCTGACCCACTTGGAAGGACCTCTGTCACCCTAAATCCGGGTTTGCTCCGGCTAACTAGCAGTGCCTCATTTCTCCCGTAGGGAAGAGATGATTGGGCAGCCGAGCGCATGACATCTTTGGAACTTCTCAGGGAAGTCGTGGTCACTCAGATCCAAACCAACTCTCTCATTTACAGTATGATCTCATATACAAATGACAAAGGCAGTATAAGTTTTATATAATGTTTTAATAAAACAATTGCATTTTAGATAATAAGGCGTGAGACGCAATAACCAGAACCATACAACACAGTAGGATTGAAATAGTCACCAGGAGAGTAAAACATAAGAACAACGCTATCATGGTGTTTAATAGTTTCTACTCTCTCTCTGCTAGTTCTATTTCGAGCACAGCATGTTAAGCTTCTAACTTGCCTTTCTGAATCCCTGGGGAGACATCAGCCCTCATACCTGAGCAAAGGCCTGTGATCTTGGTTCAGCATCTGCAACGAGGCAGTCAGCGTCTAGTTGTGGTTCCCTAGTCGGAATCTCCCTCTCGCGTGTATTGGGACAAGGAAGTGTTTTTATAACTAACATGTCAGCGTGATCACAAAATGTCCCTACGCAGAAATGCCAAAGACTAAACTACCACGTCTATCGGCAATGTACCAGACTGTATCCTTGACTGAAGCACAGAGTGAACAAGAATGTGTTATGGAGAACTCCAATGCTGAAGTAGGCTAAACAGTGTGATATGAAATATAAAACAAGACCGTAGAACTGGCTATTTGAAAAATAACAGTACGAAGCTGAATAACAAGCATTTAGAGCAAAGTGCACAGAGGCTCTAAACTGCGAGCAAATGAATAAAATACATCCAGGGCAAAGTGCACAAAGGCCTAAAGCCTGAAGCTAATGCTCAAAGGATACGTAAAACTGACCACACTACACTGCCACCTCCCAAGACTGGCTCCTGCTACCTCTCGAGGTGCTCATCCTTGGGAGGTAGCTTTTTTCTTTTGCGTGGAGGACTCTGGTTCTCAACCACTCATCAACTGCCTCCCCCAGCTCTCTAGGGTTGGTCAGCTAAGAGTCCACTAAATGCTGGCGTAACCTTTCTTGGATACAATTGGTCAAGATGTACTCTCTCATGATCCGATTGTATAACCCCTCATAAGTATTTACTTTGTTACCATGAATCCAGCCCTATAGTGCCTTCAGTGAGGTGTCTACAAAGTCAATCCAAGACTGGGTACTGACCTTCTGGGTGTCCCTGAACTTCATCCTATACTGCTCTTGGGTCAGACCAAACTTCTTGGTTAAGCACCTCTTCATACTAGGGTATGAATCTGCCTCCTCCCCACTTAAGGTCAGAAGCCTATCCCTCCTTGAGTTGGGGACCAACTCCCATAAAAGTGAACCCCAGTGTTGAGGCCTAACCCTTCTCATTTGGAGTGCCCTCTCAAAGGCCTCCAACCACTTGGCTATGTCATCTCCCTCTACATAAGCAGGAACCACCCCCTTGGGTAATCTGGGGCAAAACCCTCCACCCATGAACACCTCAGCTTCTCTGTCGCTGCCACCATCAATTTTCTCTTTCTTAGCCCACTTTTTCTCTTCTAGGGCCAGATTCTGTGCCTCCAAAGCTATAAATGCTGACTGGGCCCCCAGCTCTCTTTCCCTGTGGGACAGGTTCTTTCCTCCTGAAGGAACCCCCTTCCCCCAACTAGCTTTGGTTATGGCCATAGTAACTGTGTGCAGTGAGGACCTGTTTTCCTCCTCCTCACTTAGGCTCAGATGCCCTCCCTCCCCTGAGTGGTTGGAGCTAGCATCTTCCCCTACCTATTCCCCCTCTGGAGCTTCCTCTGAGTCTACCTCGTGGGCCTCAGCCCATGCTGTCAGGGATTTGACATGCTTCCTGAGGTCAGTGGTTGCAGGGAACCCTCTTGCAGTACACAACCCCCTAAGCTGGACTACTCTCAGTGTGGGTAGGCTAGCCAGATCAAGCTCCATGGTTCCCTAGTTTTCTGTCAACAAAGAAATTGGAAACACAAATTTAGAAAAATCACAAAAATTCAATAATTTAAATTAATCCAAATTAAAAATTAAAAACAATTTTTGCACTAGGACAATTTAAAGGATTTTTTTTTTTTTTACTTAAAACTGCAATGTGATACTGAACACAAGTACATGATCCCACCACTGCCACCAAAAATGTTGGAAAATGGGTAATTGGTAAGGGCAGGTAGGTACCTACACTTAGCAATAGGCCACTAACCTCCACTTAGGTCTCAGTAAATTAAACCCAGCTCAACCCTTGGTAGCTTGGTAACAAGCGAGAAGGCTTAACTTAGGAAACAGAGTGTAAAGCATTCAAATAGCACAAAACAGTTATTGAATAAAACACAGGATACAGTTTAAAAATCCAAAACCAAAATATAAAAATAGATTATATTTTTATCTTTAAAATGACACAATAACAAATAAAATCGGATAAGGGGAACCGGAGATATGAATTTTTAAAGAATTATTGTTTTTTTAGCGCCTAGAAACAAAATGCGCCAATCGGGTCATCTGGTTGCACCTTGACCGGGGCAAAGTCAAAGTTTAAGGCCGACCGCAATGGAGCCCGGCTTGGCTACAGCCCCTGGGAGGCCTCGGTCAAAAGTTTACCTTCGCACTTAGTCGTTTTTCTGAAGATTTTCTTCAGCGGGACAAACCTGCCAGTCCAATCCGACCTCCTGGAACTCTTCTCCGGATACACGTTGCGGGAGCCCTCGGTGGAGATTTTTACCTTCGGACTAAGTCGTTTTTTCAAGGGGAAAATCCTTCGACCGGGGTAAACCTGAATCTTTATCCGACATCCTTGGAGCCCTCCTCGGATACGCTGGCTGGGAGGTCCCGGTCAACTTTGTACGTTCGGACTTAGTCTCTTTTTTGGAGATTTTCTTCAACGGGATGAGCCTCCAATCAGGCCGGGTCGCAGTTGAGGCAAGCCGGATAGAGTTGCCGTGGCGTGTCGGTCCCTCTGTGGAGCTTTTTTTCAAAAGTTCTCCAAACTTTTGGATCTTCTCCCAGATGTTCCTTTAAGGTTCTTTTGGGGTCCACATCTCACCCCAAGGTTCCAGAAGCTCTGAGATGATCCTTGAGGGTGTGGACTACAACTCCCAGAATGCAACTGGCGCAAACTCCTTTTTGGCCACTGGACAGTGGACAGCTGGTTGGTTTCCTCAGGAGTTGGTGCAGGGGACCCTGGTTAACAAGTTTTCACCTGTAACAAACAGGGAGTCCCTCCTTGAACCAGTTGAAGCCAAGGCAAAGTCCTTCTTGTGGTAAAGCCCAAGTGTGCAGCTGGTGCAGTCCTTCAGAGTGCAGGGTCCTGGTGCAGGCCAGGGGTCCAGCAGGTCAGTCCTTCTTCTCCTTTGGTTCTTCCTTGTTGGAAACTGATGGGGATCTGAGGTGTGGGTGCAGGTCTGCCAGTTTTATCCTTGCTTCTGGGTGAAAAACAGGGGGGGGGGCTGGGTCCTGGTTCTCCAATCAGGTGCAGGGTCCTTCCCCCTGTGATGACCACTTCCTGGGAAGTGTGGCAAAAATCAATCCCAGGAGGCAACATTCCTCAAAAATCCATCATGGCTGTAAGTGATTTTTGGAGGTTACATCTGGCTGAGCCCACCCACTGGTGTGGCTAAAAATCATAAACACACCCCTCTCCTGCCCTCTCCTAATCTAATCAAGGGGGCACCTAGTTGTCTGGGCTTGCAGGATGTGGGGGTGTTGCTCCAAATGTCCTTCTCTGCCTTTGAAGACCAGTTTGACAGCCCTCCCCCCTTCCTGAATCACCATCTGCTGAGGGGAGATCCCCTCCCACAGGCACATCTCTTTGTGTGAAGCCAGGCCACTTCACACCTCATCAGAGGCTGACCAATTAGAGCACAGCAGCAAAAACAATGCAGGGCTGAAATTGACAATTTTTCAGGTAAAGTTTAAAACTCTTTACCTGAACAAGTTATACTAAATCCAACAACTGTAGGTTGTGGGATTTATTCTAACAATTAATTTGATACCAAACTCTTGGTATCTGTCATTTAAGGGGACTTTTAAAATTAAAATAAAGTCTCCCCATTCTAGCCTATGAAGGTCATTCACTACAATTAGGGAAAAACAAATGTTGCTGCTTTTACTTCACCAGGGCTTATAAAACTATTTCTATAAGGTCCCTGCTTATAGTTACATGGCACCCAGCCCTAGGGGCACATAGGGGTGACTTATATGTAATAATAATAAGGTAGTTTAAGATATTTGGAACTACGTTTAATTCCAAAGTCAAATTTGCATATAACATTAATTAAAAAGCAGCCAGCAAGGCAGGCCTGCCTTTAAAATGACACTGGGCACCTCAACAGTGCACCTATTGGTGCACTACCTATGCTGTGGTCCCTAAACCTACATGCCCTACCATTTACTAGGGACTTATAGGTAGGTTGACTTAGCCAATTATAATTAGCCTAATTTGCATATTGATTTTACACAGAGCACAGGCCCTGGGACTGGTTAGCAGTACCCAGGGTACCCTCGGATTGAGGAAAACACCAGCAAACAGTGGAAAATGGGGGCAAAAATTTAGGGGGCCTCTGCAATCAGCCCTGTTTTCTTACACAGGGCTTGGCATTGGGGTTAGTCATATGTGTAGGTGCAGTGTGTGGGATGGAATGGAGTGATGGGAGTGAGGGTGACGGGGTGAGATGGCATGCAGGTGTGGGGGTGATAAGTAGTAAATGTTGACTCATCAGTGTCCAGATCTCCGGCAGCTCCAGTGAGTTCCCCAGGATGCAGGATTGCTAAGACTTGCTTCTCCCATGCTCTGAGCTGTGGGGGAGGAGGTGGGGCTCCACCGCCAGTCCTCTGGATGGTGAGCAGGTGCCTTGCTGTCACGGAACATACCTTCCCCGTAGATCGTTCCACCTCTTCCTGATGTCGTCCCTTGTTCTTGGATGCTGTCCCACTGCGTTCACCCTGTCCATGATTCTCCACCATAGCTCCATCTTCCTGGTAATGGATATTTGCTGTACCTGTGCTCCAAACAGCGGTGGCTCTACCCTGACTACTTCCTCCACCATGACCCGCAACTCCTCATCTGTGAAACGGGGGTGCCTTTGTGGGAGCATGGGTAGTGTGTGGTGTGTGTATAAGTGAGTGGGTCTTGGGTACTGTGGTTGGGTGTGTAAAGTGGGGTGCGTGAAGGATGTATGGGTTTATGTGGTGTGTGTGTCTAGTTGTCGCAGTGGTCTTGGTGTCAGTCTGGTGGCAATAATTTGTATTCGTAAAGGGTTGTGGGTAATGTGGGTGTGTGTTTTATAGTGCTGTGGTTGTGGGTGGGGTGTTGTGTATATTAGTGTCAGGTGTATGTTTTTGGTATTGGCCAATGTTGTGTAGGTTAGTCTTTTGGTGTCCATTTTATGCGCGACGGCGTGTACTGCAAATGGGTTACCGCCATTCAATGTCCGCTGTGGTGATTTGTGGGTTATGACGTGGTTGGTGTTGTTTCGTTGTCATAATGTTATGGGTGTGCGTACTGCCACTTTAGTACTGACCTTTGGGCTGCGGGGGTGTATATGGCAGTATTCTGTTAGATTGGTGTGCATGTGTCTTAATTTGGCAAACGGATGTTCGCCTCCGCGGCGGTATGTTGGCAGCTGTCACCGCTGTGGGAAGTGGGATTTACCACCAATGTCATGATGAGGGCACACATGTTACAGGGCTGTTATAGTCACACCCTGAGATAACAACAATTTGCATCCCCACAATGCACAGTTTTTAATTTGACCGCTAATGTTTCATTGATATTTTTATTGACATTATGAAGGTTGTCATGAGTGCTGTAATATCTGGGGTAATTAGCAGTGCATGGCTGAGGGCACAAGCTATAGTTATCTCATGGCACAGGTTATAGTTACTTGAAATATCTCTAGCTATTACTGTTGACTTTCTATGGTTTTATGCGAATAAATTCAGTGTGAGTGAACCAACAGAGCCAGGAAACTACGCTTTGCTCATTCTGATCTTTTTCTCACTAGGACAGAACAAATCTTCTGTCTTCATCGTATAGTATGCAAGGACCCAGGAAATGGTCCCATGCACGGCTGCCATTTGGAATAGGTACGTGATCTAGTCTTCTGACACCTGGAAGTATGGATGTAGGTAACGGGTTTGGACAATGAGCGCAGGATTTTTTCTCCATTGTTTAGGGATAAAAGGTTACCAAAGTCAGACACACATTAAGATGCAGACCCCAGTGTTTGTGTATAGGTGATTTCCCCTGAACAAGACCTTCATGCTGTGATTATTGTTAGACCTGACAGCCTTAGGGTGGTCACTCCTAACTTCTTGCCTGCCTCCTTCCATTTTTTAGATAATGTTTTTGCTGGTTTTAAAGCTCTGCGCACTTTACCACTGCTAACCAGTGCTAAAGTGCATATGCTCTCCCCCTTTAAACATGGTAACATTTGATCATACCCAATTGGACTATTTAATTTACTTATAAATCCCTAGTAGAGTGCACTATGTGTGCCCAGGGCCTGTAGATTAAATGCTACTAGTAGGCCTTCAGCACTGATTGTGCCACCCACTTAAATAGCCCCTTAACCTTGTCTCAAGCCTGCCATTGCAAGGCCTGTGTGTGCGGTTTCACTGCCAATTCAACTTGGTATTTAAAAGTACTTGCCAAGCCTAAAACTCCCCTTTTTCTACATATAAGACACACCTAAGGTATGCCCTAGCTAACCCATAGGGCAGGGTGCTGTGTAGGCAAAAGGCAGGACATGTACCTATGTAGTTTGCATGTCCTGGTAGTGTAAAACTCCTAAATTCATTTTTACACTGCCGTGAGGCCTGCTCTCTTCATAGGCTAACATTGGGGCTGCCCTCATGCATTGTTTGAGTAGGAGCTGCTAATCTGAAAGGAGTAGGAAGGTCATATTTAGTATGGCCAGAATGGTGACATTAAATCCTGCTGACTGGTGAAGTTGGATTTAATATTACTATTTTAGAAATGCCACTTTTAAAAAGTGAGAATTTTTCTGCACTTAAATCTTTCTGTGCCTTACAATCCACGTCTGGCTGGGTTTAGTTGAAAGCGCCATGTGCATTCACTCAGAAACACCACAAACACAGGATACTCAGCCTCACTTCCACACATCTGTATTTTGAATGGGTCTTCTTGGGCTAGGAGGGTGGAAGGCCTGCAATCACACAAAGGACTGCCACACCCTCTACTGAGACTCTGGCAGACAGGATTGAACTGAAAGGGGACCTGGTGCACTTCTAAGCCACTTTGAAGCTTTCCCCAGTTCAAAGGCACATTTGGGTATATAAACAGGGCCTTTGCCCCTTCCAACTCAGACACTTCCTGGAGAAGAAACTTGTAACCAGAACCTGCATCCTGCAGGGAAGAACTGCCTGACTGCCCAAAGGACTCACCTGACTGCTTTCTGTGAAGGACTGCTTCCTTGCTGTTGCCTTGCTGCTATCTGGCTGAGGTGAAGAAGTGCTCTCCAAGGGCTTGGATAGAGCTTGCCTCCTGTTCTCTGAAATCTCAGAACCAAAATGACTTCATCTCTTCAAGAAGGACACCTTGTGCGGTGAAATTGGACGCACAGCCTGCCAGAAATGACGCACAGCCTGCACCGCAGTGAAATATTCACTGCACGCCAAACCGGCACAATGCAGCCCGACTTCGCAACAAGAAGATCATCGCAGCGCCCACGTAGCGACCTGAAATTCGATGCACGGCCCACTGGATCGATGCATAGCCGAGCCGGAACAATGCAGCCCGACTTACAGAGAGGAATCCATGCAGCGCCTCCCATGCGGTAGAAAATTTGATGCAACAGCCACTGGATTGGCGCAGCTCCTGTGACTTCATCCTGGCAGCGCAGGAAATCCACGTACCATCTCCGCGGTGTCTGAAAACCCTGAAACCTGAAGAGGATCCACGACCGAGCGCCGGAAATCGACACACAGCCGTCCCTGCGTGGAAACTAAACAATGCATAGCCGTGCATGGCCTGAGAAATCGACACACACCCCTTTGTTTCCACACTTCTCCTCCTCTGCGGCCCTCTGCAGAGATTTTTCACGCGAACCAGGTATTTTGTGCTTGAAAGAGACTTTGTTTGCTTTTAAAAGACTTAAGACACTTTATATCACTTTTCAGTGATATCTCTATATTTACGTATTGCATCTTTGATCGTTTTGACCTGCATTTATTCAGATAAATATTCTATATTTTTCTAAACACTGTGTGGTGTATTTTTGTGGTGCTATGTGGTGGTATTATATGATTAATTGAACAAATACTTTACACATTGCCTTCTAAGTTAAGCCTGACTGCTCAGTGCCAAGCTACCAGAGGGTGGGCACAGGATAATTGGGATTGTGTGTGATATACCCTGTCTAGAGTGAGGGTCCTTGCTAGGACAGTGGGTAACCGGACCGCCATTTCTAACAATTATATATCGATTTGTACACATGTGTGTTGTGTTTGTCACAGAGTTTTTCCAAACTCACAATTTGCTCACCATTCTCTGCCTAGAAATGTTCACTATAAACGCTATGACAACCCAGTGTTTATTTTCACTAGGGTTGCCCACAGAGTGGGGCATTGTGGGATAGGAATTATCTCTACCACATATCATTTTGATTTATTTCTCTCCATTGTTGATTGCAGGTATGAAAAAATGTCCTACCAACTCGGTATAACTTTTCTTTACCAAATGAGTGACATGTTTTTCATAGCATGAAAAGTGTGTGCAGTGTCTACATGTTGCTATTGAAATAATTTCACTTTTTAGGAGAGGGGTACGCATTTATTTTCTCGGTCCTGATAAAGGTCACAGGGAAGAGTGGCCAATAACATGTCGACCAATAGAAACAAGGGCTAAATTAAACGACCTGTTCCTAATATATCTTCCCCTTTTTTAATCTTAGTGCCTGACTCCCCTGTACACAATAGCAAAGCTGTTACTCAGAGATGATGCCGGTGGGGAGCCAGGTAACATAAAGGAGGGGGAAGGTGGGGGGGTGAGGGGGAAAAGAAGGGGGAATACGGCACCTACGGTGTAAGAGTTACCCCACTCAGTATGCATACTCAAAGCGTACGTTGCGAGCGGAAAAGCCTTAGAATCTCAAAGGGAAGTCTGGGCAGGATTCGTCAGTCTAAGGATGCACAGGTAGGAAGGGAAGGTTAGTTCCCTGAATACGTCCGACAAGTAATGGATACATGATCTCCATGTTTTATCAAAGAGGGGCAGTGAGCCAGTCGCTGCCGCTGTCAATTTTTCCATACCCATAAGAATCCATAACCTATGCAACCAATCAGTGTGGGTGCGAATGGGCGTGGTACACTAATGTGAGAGCATTAGTTGTTTAGCAGCCCCCAGCGCCAAGGTAATAGCCCTACCCTTGGGTGTGTGGAGAGGATATGTTTGGGGGTTGGGGAGGCCCAGTAGTATGTAGCTTGGCAAGCCTGGTATGGTTGTGTTTATATATGTGTTATATATGTCCTCAATTGCTTGGAGGATGGACTGCCAGAAGGAGGTGATCTTTGGGCAGTGCTATCAATCAATCAATCAATCATAGGATTTATAAAGCGCACTTCGTACCCCTGAGGGTTTCAAGTCGCTGGGGGGGGGGGGGTGGGGGGGAGCTGTTGTTACTGGTCGAAGAGCCAGGTCTTGAGGAGTCTTCTGAAGGTGAGAAGGTCTTGAGTCTGTCACAGGGCGGTGGGGTGGGTGTTCCAGGTTTTGGCGGCAAGCTAAGAGAAGGATCTGCCGCCGAAGGTCTTTCTTCGGATGCGGGGGACAACGGCGAGGGTGAGGTTAGTGGAGCGGAGCTGACGGGTGGGGGTGTAGAAGCTGAGTCTGTTGTTTAGGTAGACTGGTCCGGTGTCGTGGAGCACTTTTTGAGCGTGGATAAGAAGCTTGAAAGTTATCCTTTTGTCCACGGGGAGCCAGTGAAGGTTTCTCAGGTGGTGGGAGATGTGGCTGTGGCGGGGTACTTGAGGATCAGCCGGGCGGAGGCGTTTTGGATGCGTTGGAGGTGTAGTAGGTCTTTTGCTGCGATGCCTGTGTAGAGTGCATTGCCGTAGTCCAGCCTGCTGCTGACGAGGGCCTGTGTTACTGTCCTTCTTGTTAATGTCGGGATCCACTTGTAGATTTTGCGGAGCATGCAGAGTGTGTTGTAGCAGGAGGAGGAGACTGCGTTGACCTGTTTAGACAAGGTGAGGGTGGAGTCGAGGATGAAGCCCAGGTTACGAGTATGGTCGGACGGTGTCGGTGGGGTCCCTAGTGTGGTGGGCCACCAGGAGTCGTCCCAGGCAGAGGGGGTGGGTCCGAGGATGAGGACCTCCGTCTTGTCCGAGTTCAGTTTCAGACGGCTGTTTCTCATCCATTCGGCAATGGATTTAATTCCCTCGTGGAGGTTGGTTTTGGCAGTGCGTGGGTCTTTAGTGAGTGAGAGGATGAACTGGGTGTCGTCGGCGTAGGTGAGAATGTTGAGGTTGTGTTGTCGGGCCACTTGTGCGAGGGGGGCCATGTAGATGTTGAACAGCGTCGGGCTGAGGGATGAGCCTTGGGGAACGCCGCAGATGATGTCGGTGGCTTCGGAGCGAAAGGGGGGGGAGGCGGACTCTCTGGGTTCTGCCGGAGAGGAATGAGATGATCCAGTTGAGGGCTTTTCCTTGAATTCCGGTTTCATGGAGGCGTGATTTCAGGGTGCAGTGGCAGACTGTGTCGAAAGCGGCAGATAGGGCCAGGAGGATGAGGGCTGATGTTTCGCCATTGTCCATCTGGCGTCTGATGTCGCCTGTGGCGGCGAGAAGGGTGGTTTTGGTGCTGTGGTTTCATCTGAAGCTGGACTGGGAGGGGTCTAGGATGCTGTTGTCTTCGAGGTGGCTGGTTAGTTGTGTGTTGTCGATTTTTTCTATCACTTTTGCTGGGAAAGGGAGCAGGGAGATGGGTTGGAAGTTCAGAGGTCGTTGGGGTCTGCTTTAGGCTTCTTGAGGAGGGTGCAGATTTCAGCGTGTTTCCATTTTTCAGGGAATGTCGCTGTTTCGAAGGAGATGTTGATGACCTTCCGTAGTTGGGGGATGATGGCGGAGTCGGGTTTGTTGTATACGTGGTGAGGGCAGGGGTCTGACGGAGATCCTGAGTGGATGGAGTTCATGATCTTGCGTGCCTCTGTGTCGTTCACATTGGTCCAGGAGGTCAGGAGGTTTACACATGTGGAGTGTTCGGGGGTGGGGTCTGGCATGGGGGTGGTGTTGAAGCTGTCATGGATGTCGGTGATCTTCCGGTGGAAGAAGGTGGACAGTGCGTTGCAGAGTTCTTGGGATGGAGGGATGTCGTTGACGTTGGCGTTGGGGTTGGAGAGCTCTTTCACGATGCTGAAGAGCTCTTTGCTGTTGTGTGCGTTGTTGTCCAGGCGGTCTTTGAAGTGCGATCGTTTGGCTTGTCTGATGAGTTGGTGGTGCTTTCGGGTGGCGTCCTTGTGGGCTGTGAGGCTGTCAGGTGTGCGTTTAAGGAGCCATTCCTTTTTTAGCTTCCGGCAGTCGCGTTTGGAGTTTAGGAGCTCGTCGGTGAATCAGGTGGCTTTTCTTCTGGCATGGTTGTCGGTGGGTGTTTTGAGTGGTACGAGGGTGTTGGCACAGTCGTTGATCCACAGTGTGAGGTTGTTGGCGGCGGTGTCTGGGTCGGTGGAGTCGGGGGGTGGGTTCTGGACGAGGGCGTTGGTAAGCTGGTCTTCCGTAACTTTGCTCCAGCATCGGTGGGGTGGTTGTTGGGAGCGATGGTGCTCAGTATGTTTCTTGTAGTTGAAGTGGATGCAGTGGTGGTCGGTCCAGTGGAGTACGGTGGTATGGTTGAAAGTGATGTGGGCGCTTGAGGAGAAGATGGGATCAAGCATGTGGCCGGCGATGTGGGTTGGTGTGATGATGAGTTGTCTGAGGCCGTGGTTGGTGAGGTTGTCGATCAGAGTAGTGGTGTTGGTGTTGTTGTTGTTTTCCAGGTGGAAATTAAGGTCCCTGAGGAGGATGTAATCCGTTGAGGTGAGTGCGTGGGTGCTGGTGAGGTCGGCAAGGGATTCCTTGAATGGTGCTCGTGGTCCGGGGGGGGTCTGTAGATGAGCGTTCCTTTGAGAATGGTGTTGGGGTCGGTGTGGATGCGGAAGTGTAGGTGTTCGGCGGTCTTGAGGGAGTCGTCAGTGTGGGTGTCGACCTTGAGGGAGGATTTGTGGGCGATGGCTATGCCTCCTCCGATTCCATTGTTGCGGTCCCTACGGATAATCTTGTAGCAGTCCGGGATGGCTATTGCGATGTCGGGCGCTGAGGTGTTGTTCCACCAGGTTTCGGTCAGGAAGGCTATATCTGGGGCGGTGGAGTCGAGCAGGTCCCAGAGCTCGATGGCGTGCTTGCGTGCGGAACAGGTGTTGAGGAGTATGCAGTGGAGGTGGTTAGTTTCGGTCTTTGTTGGTTTCGTTGTTTGGTCACAGGTGAATCTGCAGGAGCAGCATGCGAAGCGTCTGTGGGTGTTCCTTGGTGAGGGCTTGGAGCCTGCTGTGATGTGGCCGGGATTGAGGGCGCTGAGTTGGTCGGCAGTGTAGCGGCGTCTGGAGGTGCAGGGGTCTCGTGGACCAGGGGGGTGGCGCTGGGTGCGGTCCAGGCGCGGACGGGCGCAGACAGGCTTGCCTTTGGTGTGCCTTCGGCGCACCAGAGGCACGCCCGCTGCATGCATCCGCTGTGCGGCCGTGTCGCGGCTGCCATAAGAGTAGGGGAGGGTGGGAGTGGCAGCTGGGAGACGGGAGGGCTTGACCTATGGGAGGGCTGGGGGGAGGGGCCGCAGGGGATGCAGCGGCGGGAACGGCTAAAGTGGAAGTCGGTGAGAGAAGGAGGGGGAGGCAGGAGGGGCCGCAGGGGACGCAGCGGTGGGAACGGCTAAAGTGGTAGACGGTGAGAGAAGGAGGGGGGAGGCGGGAGCGCCCGCAGGGGATGCAGCGGCGAGAACGGCTAAAGTGGAAGACGGTGAGAGAAGGGGTGGCGCGGAGGGAAAAGCGGGGAGCGACCTACCTGCAGTAGCAGGGTCAAAGGTTGCTTCCTGCTAGCGCGTCGCGGCTGCCATAAGAGTAGGGGAGGGTGGGAGTGGCAGCTGGGAGGCGGGAGGGCTTGACCTATGGGAGGGCTGGGGGGAGTTGCCGCAGGGGATGCAGCGGCGGGAACGGTTAAAGGGGAAGACGGTGAGAGAAGGAGAGGGGAGGCGGGAGAGGCCGCAGGGGACACAGCGGCGGGAACGGCTAAAGTGGTAGATAGTGAGGGAAGAGGTGGCGCGGAGGGCAAAGAGGGGAGCGACCTACCTGCAGTAGCAGGGTCAAAGGTTGCTCCCTGCTAGCGCGTCGCTGCTGCCATAAGAGTAGGGGAGGGTGGGAGTGGCAGCTGGGAGGCGGGAGGGCTTGACCTATGCGAGGGCTCGGGGGAGGGGCCACAGGGGATGCAGCGGCGGGAACGGCTAAAGTGGAAGACGGTGAGAGAAGGAGAGGGGAGGCGGGAGGGGCCACAGGGGACGCAGCGGCGGGAACGGCTAAAGTGGAAGACGGTGGGAGAAGGAGGGGGGAGGCGGGAGGGGCCGCAGGGGATGCAGCGGCGGGAACGGCAAAAGTGGAAGACGGTGAGAGAAGAGGTGGCGCTGAGGGCAAAGCGGGGAGCGACCTACCATAATATATGAGTAAGTGTACCTTCCTATCCGCACCAATGCCAGCATTTGCCGTTGCCTTGCGCCCTCCACTGGGCCACCCGTGCATGTGTGTAGTACATGTAATGGGCTATTTTCAGAAACATTTCTTTGGTGTTCATGGTTTGCGCTGTGACCCATGCCCGGTGAAGGACATCACGCCATTCCCAGTCTGTAAATGTACGCTTGCATTCCCTCTCCCATCTGCGTCTCGCTGGTGTTACGGAGAGTGTAGTTGATGTGATCAGTAGAGTATAGATGTCAGACAAGAGCTGTTTGTCCGTATCTTTGGTCGGTAACTATTGGTCAGATCTTGTAAGGAGTCGACTAGCATGCGGATGTATCAGGGGCGAGGTCACCCAGTGATGAACTGCCATGAATTGCCAGTAGGTAGAAGTCAGGAGACCGTACCCCGCTTGGAGGCTGTGGAAGTCCTCGTCAAAAAGGTCACCTATCCTCTTGCAATTAATTTCCCGCCAAGATAGAGAGGCAGGTTTGTCAAGTGCAGGGGGAAATCTGGGTTGACAATGATGGGTGTCTATTGGGATACCGGTGTAGAGAGCCCTTTCAGCACCTGGAGTTTGTCCCATGCACTCATCGTGGCCCTCAAAATCGGTGAGACATACACCTCTGGTGGATGGTATTTCCTAGGTAACCATGGTACCTTGCAGATGTGAAATCCTGCCACCGCCTGGTCGATAAAACACCAGTATTTCTCCATCGGGGTTCGGTTCCATTCAACCATGTAGTGCAACTGTGCCAAATGGTAGTAGCTCAATAGGTGTGGAACTCCCAACTCGCCTTCGGGCTGAGGAAGGTATGCTTGGACTCTCGACATTCTGACCCTCTTTATGCCCCAAATGTTCTCCCAAATGAGTGTTTGCATTTTGCCTAGGAGGTTAGGAGGCAGTTGCAGTGGCAGGGTCTGCATGAGGTAGAGTATCTTAGGAAGGAGTGTCGTCTTGACTGCAGCCAGATGCCCTAGCCAGGAGAGGCCATGTGACTTCCATTTTGCTAAGTCTGAGCGTGTAGTGTCAAGTATCCGGGTGTAGTTACTGTCTATTGTGGCCTCTATTGTGAGGAGTATTCGCAGTCCTAAGTATGTGATCCCCTGTGCGGCACACGAAAACAGGAGGGTGGCCTCCAAGGATGACCTCTCGGCCTCTGGGGTGGTAACATTCAGTATGGACGATTTAGCAAGGTTGGTTTTAAAACCTGATACCCTGCAAAAGGCTGTTAATTCCGCCATGACCAAGGAGATAGAAGTCTGGGGCCGGGTCAGGTGAAGGAGCATGTCATCTGCGTAGAGAGCTAATTAGGGTGATCTACCGCCCAATTGCACCCCAGAAATATCTGAATGTTGCTGTATGTGCTCAACACAGGGCTGTATATATAGAGCAAATATTAAAGGCGAAAGGGGGCATCCCTGTTGAGTGCCCCTTAATATGGGGAACTGCCCAGACAGTCCCTTATTCACAGCGGCCATGGCTCTAGGCTTAATAGCATCAAATCCATTCGCGGAACCTGAGGCCAAGCCCAATTTTCCCTAAGACTGCGTGGACATACTGCCAGTATACTGAGTTAAATGCCTTCTCTGCATCAATGGAGAGAAGAAGAGCTGGGGTTTTAGAATGATGGACTTTGTTTAGCAAGTGGATTAGTATTATTGCTACAGGACTGTTCAGGTATGAACCCAGTTCGGTCCGGGTCTACCAGATGCTGCATGTATGGGTTCAACGTATGTGCTAGGATACCCATGAAGATCTTCGCGTCCACATTTAGTAGTGTGATGGGGCGGTAGGATGAGCAGAGCTGTGGATCCTTCCCTGGTTTAGGGATGACTGTCACTATACCCAGTTGCATCGTAGGCAGAAGGGGGAGAGATGAGCCCAGCGCATTGTAGAGCCTGGCTAGTACCTGGGCTAGATGAATGCCGAAAGATTTATAAAATTTGGCCCCAAAGCTATCTGCGCCTGATGCTTTACCTGGCTACAGCCAGTGTATGCTCGTGAGGACTTCTGTGGGTGTAATATCGTTCTCCAAACTGCCACTGTCCTCGGGTGGAAGTTGAGCCAGAGGCACGGAGTCCAAATAGTCCTCCCTTATGGTCGATCCCCTTTGTGGAGTATAGGTCTGAATAGAAACGTTTGAACTGTTGATGGAACAGCTCTTCCTGACATGTCAGTGTATCATTGGGCACCCTTAGTTCTGCCACCCGTCGCTCAGTGGCCTGCGTGCGAAGTCTATGAGCCAGCAGATGACCACCATGTTCCCCCAGCGTAAAGCTTTTGCTCGGTTTGTAGTAGGGCGTATTCCGCCTTATCCTCATCCAAGGCCCGCGGCTGCTTTCGTTGTGTGGTGAGCTGTCTCCTCACGGCCAGGGACCCAGTCTGCCTATGTGTCACCTCTAAAGCCCGTATGTTGCCCTCTAGCTGTTGGCACTTGTTGCAGCGTACGGCATTCTGTCTCACTGCTATCGCTATAAACTGACCTCTAACGACTGAATTAAAGGTTTCCCAAAGGGTCGCGATGTTGGATGTGGAAGAATCATTTATACTTAGAAAGTGGCTGATCGTGTCTCTAATCTCCGCCAGAGTGTCCTCATATGCTAAAAGTCTTATGTTAAGACGCCAGTGTTTTCTACTTGGTGTTTAAGCAGGTAGAGTATGGAAGAGTGTGAGCGGTGAATGGTCTGAGATTGAGGCCACTCCAATGGCAGAGCTGGTGGACAGGGTGGTAATACATGGAGAGGTGAGGAAGAGGTCTATACGGGCATATGTCTGGTGAGCAGCAGAGAGAAAGACTACGTTCTGTCTGCAGGGAGGTGTCAGTGCCAAATGTCAGTCAGTCACTGACAGTACTGAAAGCCTGTGAGAAGGCGCCTGTCTGGCCATATCTCTGGGTGGACCTGTCTAAGTGAGGATCTGGGGCTATCTTAAAATCTCTGCCCACTACAATATCTTCGCCGGACGACACTAGGACCCTACCCAGTGCATCTTTTAGGAAGCATTCTTGGTGCTCATATGGCCCATAAATGTTAGCTGTTGTCAGGCTGTGCCCTTGCATGTCAATTTGTAGCAGAAGGAGCCTCTCAGGGATCTCAGCCTGCACCCGAATGACTTTCCCTAGGAAATGTGTAGCCAGCAAGGTCGCCACCCCCGCCCGCTGTCCAGTACCCGAAGAATGAAACTGACAGTCTCACTTTTTTCCAGTCCTGGTGGAGTAAATGTATCTCCTGTAGTAGACATATGTCGCTCTTCAGGTGTCTAAGCTGTAGCACTAGAGCCTGCCTCTTCACCGGGACGTTCAGGCATCCTACATTAAGACTAAGGGGGTCATTCTAACATTGGCGGGCAGCGGAGGCCGCCCGCCAATGTTCCCCCGTCAAAATACCGCTCCGCGGTCACAAGACCGCTGAGGGTATTTTGAGATTTGCCCAGGGCTGGCGGGCGGCCGCCAAAAGGCCGCCCGCCAGCCCAGGGCAAACCTACCTTCCCACGAGGACGCCGGCTCCGAATGGAGCCGGCGTAGTGGGAAGGTGCGACGGGTGCAGTTGCACCCGTCGCATATTTCAGTGTCTGCTTTGCAGACACTGAAATACACAGTGGGGCCCTCTTACGGGGGCCCCACAGTGCCCATGCCATGGGCATGGGCACTGCAGGGGCCCCGCGGCACCCCCTACCGCCATCCTGTTCCTGGCGGGAGACCCGCCAGGAACAGGATGGCGGTAGGGGGTGTCAGAATCCCCATGGCTGCGGAGCGCGCTCCGCAGCCATGGAGGATTCACCCGAGCAGCGGAAAGTCGGCGGGAGACCGCTGACTTTCCGTTTCTGACCGCGGCTGAACCGCCGCGGTCAGAATGCTCGAGGGAACACCGCCAGCCTGTTGGTGGTGCTCTCGTGGTCGGTGACCCTGGCGGTCACCGGCCGCCAGGGTCAGAATGACCCCCTAAGTATGGTTATCAATGGGAAGGTTGACGGGTGCAGTGTGTCAGTGTCCCCATACACATGCTCTGGAGTAATAAGGTAGGAGGATGCCTCCCCCTCTGGGATAGTGTGGGGAGGTATTAAGAAATGAACATTCAACTTGGGATACACTATTAATAAAGTTCCCTGCCTGAGAACAGTCATCAGCAAAGCCTGGGGTCCATGCCTGTTCATCAGTTTGTCGGGAGATCAATCACTGCGTCAGGTAGACTGGAGCTCTGCCAACCAGTTATCCCAGCCTATTGTTTCCATGTCTGTAACGTCGTGCGGGCAACCCGCTGAGATCATCCAGGATCCATGAGCTACAGAACCGGAGGAGATCCCACATAACGGCCCGGTTCACCTCAATGGTCTGAATCCACTTCCGATATGCTATCCTGGCTACGTAAGCTTCTGAGCAGCGCCGCCCTCTCCTTTTGGCTCTCAGCTGTTGAAGGTTTGTGGGTTTTGAGTCGCTAGTTGTGCGTTTTCAGGCGTTCCTTGTCGGTGCCCAGCAGTTGTGGCTGTGATGCTGCTTTCTGCGCTTGATCCCCGAGATTCGACGGCATCCCATCCAATCTCTGTGCCTCCTCCAATGTGCGGATGCTACAGAGTTAATTTTGCCACGTGAAGTGTAGCCTGAAGTGGTGGCCCCATTTGTATTTGATACCTTCCTCCCTGAGGAGGTCTGTCACAGGCCGGAGCAATCTACGTTGCTGCAGTGTTATCATCGAGAGGTCCTGATAGAGGCCGATCCGATGGCCCTCAAACTCAATAGATGTTGTGTCATGGACTGCTGCCATTATGACCTCCCTCTGTTTATAGTGATGCAGACAGGTTAGTATGTCCTGAGCCTGGCCCGACGTGTGAGCATGCCAGCCAGCCCTATGCGTTCTGTCATGCACAATGTTCTGTCCCTTCAAGGCCGGTGCCATGTGGCGAAAAAGGCGCACCATGAATTCCTACAGGGTCCCCGTCACTGCCTGCGCAGGTACTCCTTTTATTTGAATGTTAAAGCAACGTGATCTGTTCTCTAAGTTCTCTCCTGTGACAGTCCATTTATTCCTCTTGTGTGTCGTGTATCTGTTCTATCATGTCCACACGTTGTCCCAGATCGATCACCTGTCTTTTAAGGTCTTTCATGTCAGCAACTATTTCATTCTTCAGTGTTGCAAATCTTCACGTAGGGATCTGAAGAGCTGTTCCATTAATGCTCTCGTCAATAGCGCTCCATCACCTTCCGATGGCCCCGGCCCAGCTGTCTCTCCGCTCTCCACCTATGGTGTCCCTGACTGCACCACTTTTTTGCCATGGGTTTTATTGAAGATGTCCTTAAGGGAGCCCTCCTTTTTGCTGTGCTTCTGAGATGCCATTCCTGGTTGCCCGTATCCTTCTGGATCCTCTATCTGGCCCACCATTTTCCTATTGCTGCCCCAGCTTACTCATCTGCTCCAGGGACTCCGTTTGAGCTGATAGCCACGTAGGCATTGCTCTGTCTGTGATAAGCGGCCCAGAGTAATGTGATCTTTCAAATTTATAGAGGTCCCCTCCAGCTGGCTCCGTTTCGTCCTACCTGGGGTCCCACTCCTGGGATGTCCTCATCTTCCTGCTTGGGGTGGTCCTGCAACCTGTGTCAATGGGCCCAAAGCAGCTCCATTCAGCTCACCTGGGGCCGGCGGGCACGTGCCCAATCCCTGACCCCAGCCGGGGCTCCTCACCTGCTCTTGACTGTCCTCTTTATTCACGCTCTGGCAGTGAACACTATTCTTCAGGGCCTCTGTGCTGTGAGCATCTGTCCTCTTCCTGCTGCACTCAGCCCAGGCCTACAGCGCACCACAGCCCATCTGATGCACAGGGCCGGCCGGCGGTTCACTCATGTTCCCAGCGTAGGTCCCCTCTTGCTCTTCCCCATGAGGGTCTGAACTGCCTGGGCCCTTTACCTGCGCGCCTCACCAGGGTCTGTCAGCCCAGCCCCTGTTCCACTCTGCTTCTCTGTCCACCCAGAGGCATCCGGGCTCACAGTATTTTGGGGGCCTGCACTCCAGCTCGGCGCATCCACCGCCTCTGCGTGGCAATCGAGCCTCAATCACTGTGCGGCTGCCATTTTCCGGCTGCTCCAGCTGTGGCTCGTCGCAGCCTGCACATCCTGTCACTGCGTGACCCAACGCTGTGCCCGCTGCCACCAGCTGAACTCAGGGGCCTCCAGGGGACATAGGCGGCACAGCAACACCCTTCGATGGGGTGTTTGGGTGTCCGGTCCGGTTCGCTACGTGGTCTGGCGGCAGAGCTCCAGTGAAACGCTCCTACTCAGCGGCCATCTTGGCCACGCCCTATGGTCAAGGGTTTAAATATAAGAGACAAGTGCTCCTTACCTGTCAGGGCTAAAAAATAGAACAAATGAGACTACAACAGCATTTTGGAAAACAGCATGGCTCCCTTTGTCCTTTTTCAAGTCAATAATGTTTGTAATGTACTTTCTTATCTCTTTGCTATTGTCAGGTATGTAAGAGCAACAATGTTGTGCATGTAACATTTTGCAAACACTACCTTCTTTTGCGAGAAGCATGTGTAATGCAAGTGATTTTGCAAAACCATTGATCTCATAGCAACCATTTCCATGCCCATTAACAATATGGCACCTTCAGTGCTGTAGATAACTTATCTACTATTGTTGACAGCTTTCTAATCTTCATATCATTCAAGATGACATACATCACATTCTCCGAAACACTAGCTCCTTTTTTGACTCTGGAATTCGATTTCTCTTCTCAGACTGGATCAATAAATTGGTCCACATGTTATATATTTGAAAAAAGTACTCCCAGGTAACATGGACCATATCAGCCTTTCGGCAGCTTTAAATGGGCATTTTTTCCACATGTGAAATAAACACCTGCTATGGCTGAATCCTGTTCATTTAGCATAAAATTCCAAACACTTTTAAACAAAATCACATGTCTAAATTCACTAGTTCCTACAAAAAGCATGTTTGTCTTTGATCTAGGTCTGTATTCACATACTTTCCCTACATGTTGCCAATCTAAGACCAGGAATCCTTGACTTCCAGCAACTGAATGTGTTGCATCTTTTTTCCCAAGTCTCTAAAACTATCCCCTTTTCTATTTTGAATTGTATTGCTCTTCTTCTCTCCTTAACCTGCCCAATGAACTCCTTCTCTACTCAACTAAGTGCACAGGTCAAATTATTCTTATTGGAATAAACTGGTCCTAATTTCAATGTAGCTTCAAAGAAACCTCCCACTCTGTCAATGTCTTTCATCTTTACAACGATGCTCAAACTTTTCATAATTGGGACTACTGAAAACAACAGATCATAATTTGAATAGAAGTAATAACAATACTCCTGCTGATACAGCAGCAGTAATTACTGCTACAGGAAATTCCATAGGTTAGGGGTAAACTATGATATGTGATTCCCTCACATACTAATGAAGGCATCTGTGTATGTACGTAGCAGTCTCTAACTTCCATTTTCTCTACATATTCATACAAGTGCTTACAATACACAGTGACTAACAGATCACCTCTAGAATCATCAACACATACACATTTTTCATCTTTGTACATGGGATCTTGATTTGCAATGGGATTTTCTAACTTCGGGACATTGGTTGCTTTCTAGGTGCAAACACAATCCAATGAACATTATTATAATCATAATTACTGTCACTGCTACTAAACCTGTGCATACATATTTGCTGAGTCTATTGTGATTCAATTCCATGATTTCTCCAAATGCAGACCAAAACGTTGAATAAATCATAGTAAAATAAATAGGGGGTCATTCTGACCCTGGCGGTAAAATCCGCCAGGGCCAACGACCGCGGGAGCACCGCCAACAGGCTGGCGGTGCTCCCTTGGGCATTCTGACCACGGCGGTACAGCCGCGGTCAGAAACGGAAAACCGGCGGTGTACCGCTGGTTTTCCGCTGCCCTGGGGAATCCTTCATGGCGGCGCAGCTTGCTGCGCCGCCATGGGGATTCCGACCTCCATAACGCCATCCTGTTCCTGGCGGTTTTGGCCGCCAGGCACAGGATGGCGGTATGGCATGGGCACTGCAGGGGCCCCCGTAACAGGGCCCCACCAAGATTTTCAGTGTCTGCCATGCAGACACTGAAAATCGCGACGGGTGCAACTGCACCCGTCGCACCCATTCCACTCCGCCGACTCCATTCGGAGCCGGCATCCTCATGGAAGGGTGTTTCCCGCTGGGCTGGCGGGCGGCCTTCTCGGAAACCCAGAATACCCGCGGCGGTCTTTTGACCGCGCAGCGGTATTCTGGTGGTTCCAGCCAGGCCGGCGGCTTCCGCCGCCGGCCGGGGTCAGAATGACCCCCATAGTCTCTTAAAAAAATGCCACTTATTCACAATGTTCCTTGATCTTCTAGAAAGTTCCTCAAGAGTTTCTCTACTTGCAAATGTTCCAAAAGATTCTACTATTCTACTAAAAGTTCAAATGTCTTTAATAAAGGCACAGCTCGTAATCACTATTAATCACTTCCAAAGTGTAATGTGTCTCTTCATCAAGCGGCAATAAGATTTTAAAGTTCAGCTCCACCGCAATTTCAATCTCAAGAATGTTGAACTGTATTCAGTTTGTTAAAGCAAAAGGATGCAAACTCCCTCTCCCAATCATTGGCACTAAAGTATGTTGTTGGAAAATGGGTTACTGGTAATGGCAGGTAGGTACCTACACTTAGCAATAGGCCACTAACCCCACTAAGGTCCAGTTAGGTCTCAGTAAATTAAACCCAGCTCAACCCTTGGTAGCTTGGCAACAAGCGTCAAGGCTTAACTTAGGAAACAGAGTGTAAAGCATTCAAATATCACAAAACAGTGATTAAATAAAACACAGGAAACAGTTTAAAAATCTAAAAACAATTCATACAAAATAGATTAGATTTTTATCTTTAAAATGACACCAAAACAAATAAAATCAGATAAGGGGAACCGGAGATATGAATTTTTAAAGAATGTTTTTTTTTTTTTGCGCCTAGAAACAAAAAAGCGCCAATCGGGTCATCTGGTTGCACCTCGACCGGGACAAAGTCAAAGTTTAAGGACGACCGCGATGGAGTCCTGCTCGGCTACAGGCCGCGGGAGGCCTCGGTTAAAAGTTTACCTTCACACTTAGGCCCTCATTCTGACCTTGGCGGTCGGCGGAGAGGCGGCGGTCGGACCGCGAACAGACCGGCGGTCAGAAAAATGGCATTCTGACCGCGGCGGTCACCGCCGCGATCGACCGCCACTTCCCCACTCCGACCGCCACGGCGGTCATGACCGCCGGGCTGGAGTTTGCGCACTCCGGCCCGGCGGTCGTCCCAAGACCGCCAACGGTATCATGACCCTGCCTACCGCCGCGGTTTCTGGCGGTCGGGAACCGCCATGCAAACCATGGCGGTAAGCACTATCGGGGCCAGGGAATTCCTTCCCTGGCACTGATAGGGGTCTCCCCCACCCCCCACTACCCACCCGAGTCCTCCCCCCACACCCTCCACCCCCCTGCCATCCCCCAGAGGTGGTACGAACCCCCTCCCCACCCCCACCCCGACATGCACATACATGCACCCCGACATGCACACACCCCCAACATGCACATATACACACCCCCTACACACACATACACAACGAGGACACATACCCGCACACATACATGCAGACATGCGCACCTGCCGAACAGCACACATTACCCATAGACACAACAGCACCCCCCGCCCGCATACACGCACTCACACACCCCCTCTACACACTCACACGCACACCCCCATGCACGCCCTCATCACGCAACACCCCCCCTCCCCCTCCCCTCACGGATGGTCAACTTACCTTGTGCGTTGGTCCTCCGGGAGGCGACGGGAGCCATGGGGAGGTGACCGCCAACAGAACACCGCCAACAGAAGACCGCCACACAGATATATGGGTCGTAATTCTGTGGGCGGTGTTCTGCTGGCGTGGCGGTGGAGGTTGATCAGTCTCCACTTTTCCGCCGACCGCCAGTGTGGCTGCTGGCGGTTTCCCGGCGGAACGCTCCCAGCGGTCGGAATGCGCACAGCGGCATACCGCCGCGGTCGGCGGTCTTCACCGCGGCGGTAACTCGGCGGTCTCGCGAAAAGACCGCCAAGGTCAGAATGAGGGCCTTAGTCTTTTTTTCGAAGATTTTCTTCAGCGGGACAAACCTGCCCGTCCAATCCGACCTCCTGGAGCCCTTTTCCAGATACACGATGCGGGAATCCTCTGTGGCGATTTTTACCTTCGGACTTAGTCATTTTTTCGAGGTGAAAATCCTTCGACCGGGGTAAACCTGGATCCTGATCCGACGTCCATGGAGCCTTCCTCGGATACGCTGGCTGGGAGGTCCCGGTCAACTTTTTACCTTCTGACTTAGTCTCTTTTTCTGAGATTTTCTTTACCGGGACGAACCAGCAAATCAGGCCGGGTCGCGGTTGAGGCAAGCCGGCTAGAGTTGCCGCTGCGGGTCGGTCCCTCTATGGAGCTTTTTTTCAAAAGTTGTCCAAACTTCTCCAAACTTCTGGGGCTTCTCCCAGATGTCCTTTTAAGGTTCTTTTGAGGTCCACAGCTCAACCCAAGGGTCCAGAAGTTCTGAGATGGTCCTTGGGGGGTGTGGACTACAACTCCCAGAATGCACCTCGCGCAAACTCCTTTTTGGCCACTGGACAGTGGTCAGCTGGTCGCTTTCTTCAGGAGTTGTTGCAGGGGATTCTGGTTAGCAATTTTTCACCTGTAGCAAACAGGGAGTCCCTCCTTGAACCAGTTGAAGCCAGGCAAAGTCCTTCTTGTGGTGAAGCCCAAGTGTGCGGCTGGTGCAGTCCTTCTGAGTGCGGGTTCCAGGTGCAGGCCAGGGGTCCAGCAGGGCAGTCCTTCTTCTTCTGTTGTTCTTCCTTGTTGGATGTGGTAGGGAACTGAGGTGTGGGTGCAGGTCTGCCAGTTTTATCCTTGCTCCTGGGTGAAAAGCAGGGGGGTCCTGGTTCTCCAATCAGGTGCAGGGTCCTTCCCCCTGTAATGACCACTTCCTGGGAAGTGTTGCAAAAATCAATCCCAGGAGGCAACATTCTCTAAAAATCCATCATGGCTGAATCTGATTTTTGGAGGTTACATCTGGCTGAGCCCACCCACTGGTGTGGCTAAAAATCATTAACACACCCCTCTCCTGCACTCTCCTAATCTAATCAAGGGGGCACCTAGTTGTCTGGGGTTGCAGGATGTGGGGGTGTTGCTGGTTGCTCCAAATGTCCTTCTCTGCCTTTGAAGACCAGTTTGGCAGCCCTCGCCCTTCCTGCCTCACCATCTGCTGAGGGGAGATTCCTTCCCACAGGCACATTCCTTTGTGTGAAGCCAGGCCACTTCACATCTCATCAAGGCAGCTTGGCCAAGCTGCTAGAGGCTGGCCAATCGGAGCACAGCAGCAAAAACAATGCAGGGCTGAAATTGGAAACTTTTCAGGTAAAGTTTAAAACTCTTTACCTGAACAAGTTATATTAAATCCCACAACTGGAAGTTGTGAGATTTATTACAACAATTAATTTGATACCAAATTCTTGGTATGCATCATTTAAGGAGACTTTAAAGATCAAAATAAAGTCTCCCCATTCTAGCCTATGAAGGCCATTTACTACAATGAGGGAAAAACAAACGTGGCTCTTTTTACCTCACCAGGGCTTATAAAACTATTTTTATAAAGTCCCTGCTTATAGTTACATGGCACCCTGCCCTAGGGGCACATAGGGCACACCTTAGGGGTGACTTATATGTAAAAATAAGGTAGTTTAAGACTTTGGAACTACTTTTAGTTCCAAAGTCGAATTTGCATATAACTTTAATTTAAAAAACAGCCAGCAAGGCAGGCCTGCCTTTACGACACTGGGCACCTCAGCAGTGCACCTATGGGTGCACTACCTATGCTGTGGTCCCTAAACCTACATGCCCTACCATATACTAGGGACTTATAGGTAGGTTAACTTAGCCAATTATAATTAGCCTAATTTGCATATCCATTTTACACAGAGCACAGGCCCTGGGACTGGTTAGCAGTACCCAGGGCACCATCAGAGTCAGGAAAACACCAGCAAAAAGTGGAAAATGGGGGCAAAAAGTTAGGGGGCCTCTGCAATCAGCCCTGTTTTCTCACATATGTCCATTTAGTTGGTGAGTATATTCAAATCGGCACTCTTTCCTCTTTGATCTTCTGTTTACAGGACCTTCAGAATCAATGTCACTCTGACTTGATTCATCAGTCTCCTCAGCAATAGTTGGAAGCACTTGTACAGCTGACACTGAATGCTTCCTAGGCCAATTGTATCTGGGTACAACTCTTTTATCTAGCACGTCTGGTCCTTTCCCAGCATTTGATCTACCATGAGTCAACTGATTCTGTACCATCTACTGTTGTCAACTCGTTTAGAACCCCATCAGACCCCATCAGACCGACTGTGCTGCAGCAGCCACTTGTCCAGTCCCAACAGCTTGGCTAAGATCCATCTCACTCACTGCAACCAACCACCCTTCCTGAAAAAGGTGCTCTATCTATTTGCAAGCACTGCTGCCAGTCTCATGGTTCTTCTCATTATAACCTCATGAGAGGATTACCTGTCTTTCTGTTGGATGTACTGTGCATACTCATCAAGACAAGAGGCAGTGTGTTAGGGTTTGTGCACAGCAAAGAGCATGTCCCCTCTCACTGCACTAGTGGGTTCTGTAATAGCTCCCTTTTAAACTTACTATTGAAAGCCTTTCTTGTTATCTCACCTCCCCCCCCCCCTAGGCTTCTGTGTATGTTGTTTAATGTGCTGTTTTGTTTACACATTGGGCCTTGCTTTGACCAAGGCTTCTTTAAAACACTCCGCTCTAGGCCATGTGTTAATTTAACTCATTTGCATAATAACTGAAACTCTGCACACCTTTTAAGAACATGTGCAGCATGTGAGGACCACACCCAGCTCTTCAAACCACACCCAGCTCTGCACACCTTTCAAGAACATGTGCAGCATGTGAGGACCACACCCAGCCCTGTCTATAAAAGGCACCCCCCGAGCCTCACCCAGTGCTTGTGCTCGTCTACCTCCCGCTTACCTGAGGACAGATCCCTCGGCGCTGGCACTCCTGCTCTCTACAGACTTTCATTGGCTTCAATGGGCGCAGCTGCTGGCTCTTCCTTCTTCCGGTTTCCGGTTCCTCCTTGCCTCAGCCTCTCTCCTACAAGCAACCTGCAAAAGAGAAAGAAGACAAGGTTAGACTGATCAGTATCTCTTGCCAGCAACAAGTAAGTGCAAAACTTTTATTACCTGAAAGAACTTTGACAACAATTTCTGGATTCGTGTATAGACAATTTGAAACAAGATACCTTCCAGGAACATTGTGATTCAAACTCTTTGTTACAAGAATACTTTGCTGAACTTTGTGAGGCAAACAGTAAATCAAGGACTTGCACAAATTACATGCTGTATTTTGACGTAAAAGTACTGTATTTCTTTTATAAAAGATTCTGGAAATATGGGAAAAGTGAGTCTGCTATTGGGAATTTAGGCTTTAGTTATATTAAGATGAATGTTTGATATTGGTAATTCTGATAACGGTATTTGTTTAATGTTTTAGAAGCTTTAGAGTAATAGAAAGCACATCCCAGAGCAGTAACACATTCCAAACCTGGAAACTAGAGACCAGGATCCAAGAGGTACTTTTAGAAGAAATGTTTTAATAAATAAAGGGATAGTCAGGAACCCAGTTAGGAATAGGTTGTACTTATCTGTTCTTTGTTTATGTTTCATTAGGCACTAGTTTCTACAGAAGTCAGAGAGGGCCGCAGAGTTGTGCAGCACTTCAACAGTGGAAACGCAAGAATGGTGTTGTCTCTTTATTTTATTTTATCCACTTCCCCCTTCCCTTGAGCTTCTGTTCTTAGTGCACTGTTTTAAAAACTAGTGTGCTGGAACAAGCAGTTTCAGGGTGGGGTCGGATTGTCTTCAACCTCCATCAGAACTGAACAAGGACTCAGGTGAGCTGGGCTTTGACACAGTGTGTCTGGCCATTTCAAAGTGGTAGATGCACATGCTTTCGCCAGTCTGGAGTTCAGTGTTCCATTAATCTGTTCCGGAAGTCTTAAGGTCTCAAGTCTGTAGCTGCAATGCAGACTTTGTTCAACTTGTAATGCTGCACACAACAATTTAAGGATCTCACTGTTGAAATGAGTTCCTCGGTCTGACTGTAGAGAAGTCAGAAAACCAAAATGCGGTATCATCTCTGAGTAACAGCTTTGCTATTGTGTACAGGGGAATCAGCTTTATCTTTTAAACAGGAGCCATCAACAAGCATGACATAGTTATTTTTATCTAAGGGGACATCTTTAATGTCAGGTCTTGGTTTGGTGCACATTTCAATCACATTGAGACAGTCATGCTCAACCTCATCCTCACGGTCATCAGCATTTTCAATAGGATTGGGCAAAAGATTATGTGGATTTAAAATAGCTCAGCGTTTGAGATTAATATTGGGGAATGCAAGTATGCTCTTGGCGGGTCAAAAATGCACTCATCAGGGCGGCCTTACTGCCATGGTTCAGGCGGTAAAGACCTCCACATTACAAGCTTTGGCCAAACCGCCACAACGCTGCCAGTCCTGCTGGTGCGGCAGTAAACCGCACCAGTGACATGAATGCCGATTCCTGTCACCAGCACATGCATCCCCTCATGTCCACACACTTGCAGACATGCACCCCCACTCGCTTGTACGCATATGCATTCATGCACACCCCAACCCTCCTCATTTGTGCACACACACCCCATCCTCTGCATTTATGCACATCCCCACGACCACCCTCCATATTCATGCGCACACATACCCTTATCCTCTGCATTCATGCACACACACCCCCACCCTCCGCATTCATGCACACACCCCATCACACATGAATACAGTCATACACACACCACCATGCACGCATACAGTCACACACACATGCACGCACACTCTTTCTAACACACACAAACATGCTCACACACATACAGTCACATACCACACACACACCACTTCTGGTTGGTCCACCTACCTGTCTGGGCCGCATAGCAGCCCCCATCAAGGTGGCCATCTGGGAAGGGGTGGATGTTGGTGGTTCCACCGCCAATACTGCACTGTTGTGCAAGGACCTTCGTGTCATATTACTGCTCGTAACATGGCGGGCGGAGTCCTTCCGCAGTGGCGGTGCTGGCCTTAGAACTGTCTCTCACTTGCCGTCTGTCAGGCAACAGTGTCGGAGTTCTGCCTGTTTATGGGTGGAAATCCATAGGTGCCTCGTAATACGGCAGTCTTTTGGCACCCACTTCAACTGCAGTCTTGGCAAAAGACCACCAAAGAGAACAATTGTATCTCTCCTGCATGCTTTACAGGAGTTTGAGGCAACTAACAGATCACCTATGTACTGCACTAAAATTGAATCAGATGACATTTTAAGGGAATTCAGATTCTTTTTCAAGAGCTGGTTGAAAATTAATGGTGACTCAGTATACCATTGAAGAGTTTAGCACCATGCCAAAACACTACTGCTGAATTTACATACAGGAGGAATTGGCTCTCCTAGTGCAGGGAAATAGAGAAAAAGGCTTGGCAAAAGTCAAATACAATAAACCATTCTGCTTCATAGAGAATCTGGAATAAAATCACTGCAGGATTTGGTACCACAGGATAACATGGAAAGACAATCTCATTCATTTTTCTCCGGTCCTGGACTACGCAGTACTTTCCCTTGTGCTTCCGCAATCCTAGAATGTAGTGTTACATGGACTTCTCAGAACCTTTATCAGTATACCTTGTTCAATTAAACTATTTACTAGGAATGTAATTCATGCAGTTGTCTCTGAAGTCATGTTATTTAGAGGTGTTTATGGATGTGCTGCATATGGTTTCATTGTTAATTTTAACATGCTCAACTCCTTTAAGGAGTCCTATATCTTTTCCTGAAAAATCCAAAACCTCAGGTGTCACTGTCTCTTGTAATTCTTCGGGCAAATCATTACATGTCACTGCTTTCCATTCTTTAGAATGGGGCCCTATGTACTCTGCAGGAGTAGCGCCAATATTTTGGTGCTACTCCTGCAGAGTACATCAATAGCATAATGGAAAATTACGCTATTGCCCCCTGCTCTGCGCCATGGTTTGCCATATTTTAATTACGGCACACACATGGTAGCAGTAGGGGGGGTGCTAAGGGGTGCAGGGAAAGTGGTGCTGTACTCAGTGCAGCACCAATTTCCATAAATCTGCCCCTAAGTCTGGATGGTCAACTGTGTTGAAGACAGCTAAAAGGTCCAGCAATATCAGGAGGCAGGTTTTATCTTCATCTATGGACAGGAGGGGATCATCTACTGTGTGTAAGACAGAGGTCTGCATGCTGCATTGCAACTTGCAAAGCAGCATGATCTGAAGCTATACTGATTGTTGTGGAAGAGATGGTTACAATGTTCCCTATTTTCTCTTTTCCCCTATTCACAAAATCTTGCTAGAAGGGAAATGGTCTCTTTGGAATCTGAGTTGGGCTATTTGGACACATAATGATGCTGATAGGCTGTAAGTGAAATATTACTCCGACATTTTCTAAAATAGCCCTCTATTTGATAATTCTGTTGGCAGGCTCCAAGAACATATGAAAGAAGGCCTCATTTTGAGCCTGCCCTGAATTTGAACTGGAGACACCCGATCCATATACCTACAGAAAAGCAAAGATAGAGATAGTGATCTATTAGCCTGAGAGAGATTATTAATACTTTTAAACTTGATGTACAAGAGTAGGCCTGGAGTAGAAGGGAAAGGAAAAGGGGACTTTAAGCCTGGAGTTTAATATCTGTTAGTGAGTGAGCTAGGAAAAGATAAATTACTACGAAATGCTACTCGTGCTACTCGTGAGAGGGCAAGGAAAAAAAAGGACTATTAACTTGTAGTTGCCCTCTCAGAAACCAACAAACTGATGAGAGCAAAGTCTCTCTAGAAAGCGGTCTCTGACCTTACTTGTGCTCACCTCTAGAGGTAGGAGATGTTTATTGCTACCGAAAAGTGATATGGAAAGAGGTCCTGTACCTGTGTAGTTCCTCTGTTGTTGAATGGTCAAAGAAGGTTAACAACATAAAGTTTCATACACTCTCTAGCAGCCACTCAAAAAATGATAGGCCACTCATAGACACCTTTTGCAACAAGGACAGATACAAATGGTATCACTCCTTCTGAAATAAGACAGACAGGTACCATGGCAATGCTAAACAACTTAACCCTGATGCAAGACTTTCATGCACTGAACTCAAATCCTTCAAAGCAGTTACCCACTGAATCTAATAAAAAATACAGCAAGAGATATCAAACATAGGTTCCCTAAAGAAACAACTTGAAATCCTAATTTCCAACCCATACTTCTGCTGGAAGAAAGTAGCTCTGAAAAATGACCGTATGTTTTTAAATCAGCGGACAGCCCGCTGGAGGGCATCGCTGACCATTCTTTTAGATGGTTCTTCCTCCAAATACATTCTACATGGACTCAAATTGTCCATATCCCCATCTATATCTTTAGGCAGAAGCCGTAATATCAATTTATAGCAAAAATTATTGCGCAAGCATTTGACCAGAATTTGGAAATGGGGAGGTTCCTACTTACCTTTAAAGCACACAGAACTCTAGAAGACCCTGCAAACTTGCAACTCGTGATATACCACTACCCCACCAACCTCTAGACAACATGCACTATATCCACAACCCTCCCTGTCTCTCTGCAAATCCTCTCTTTTCCACCCCTGCTATCAGTGTTGCTCCAATGGGTAATATGTATCAGACTCAGGCTTCAACAGTTGTCAACATGTCCACTGTACCCCCCACAGGCACTCCCCCACATGGAAAAAACACATCATAAAGATCATCTGCAATCAATCATAGGCAAACATCTTCATTTTACAATGAAGAAAAATAACTCAGAACTCCAAAATCTGCAATACACCCAGAGGAATGCCACACCTTCAATCTCCGACTCTACCTCTCACTTAGGACAGCTGGAGGCCAACCAGACTGGCCACACTCAACTCCAAAGCCATATATCACCGAGCCATCGAGGCACTCCTCTATGCCAGTAGGTCAGAATATACCCTGACACCAACTATATAACAAAACAACCACAAACTCAAACAAAACTGTGCCTAAGAACACTTCCAGCTCATGCACTAGAAGGGTGAATTTACACAAACACCCATAGTAGTGAGCCAGATGGAAAAACATTCACGCAAACTCAATGGTCTGTCACATATTAAGACCACTTACTGCCATTGCAATCTAATTTCTCACTGGCACCCCTTAATCAGCAACTTAGATCTCAAGTGACGCATAATACATTCGTATTTCTCGCACATTATGTAGAAATTAGACATTTTAGTATTACCTACTCCAAGAAGGCCTCACGCCATCTTGAGGAACTCAAACACTCATCCTATATTTCCCCCCAATTGTGTCAAACACCAAACATTGTTTCAGCAGACTAATATGGATATAGATATTGAAGAACTGCTGCACTCCTATGAGGCAGCATCTTAGACACCTGATTTTATGGCATACAGAATACAGACTGTTGCTAACACCAACATACGTAAGCTGACCTACAGACTGCTCACATAAATAACCAGAAAAGTATTCTGATTCTGCTCATCCCTGACTACTTGACCATGAAAAGAGAGTCTGAGAAAGCTGTGGATTTCATGTTACACAATTGCCGATCAGCTGAAAAACATTCCACTGACATAGTGGAATATATCCTATCTCATTTGGTTTGCATACTACTCCTGACCAAAACAAGCCTAAACCACTCTTCCTCAATAGGTATAATAGATATTCTACTCCCTTCTAACTACGCCATCATAAGGCTATTATATTAAAAAAGTAGGCAGTGAGATTGCAAGCATTTATTGTACTTCCTTGAAGGTAATACACGTCCAAACTGAAGGCACATGCTTTGATAAACTGCACCTTGTCTACCACACTCCGGGAAACAACCAGCTGTTCACCGAGCAAATCATGGAAACTATTGCAGTCCACTCTCTACAACATCCAAGTGCGATCTTTATTGGGAACTTCAGTCTTTGCTGGAACAAAATGGATGACATACAGGTTTACATTCTAAAGAACTTCCTCAATGACCAACACCTTGTGTAAACTTGAACAGGGCTGACTCACAACAAAGGAGCAGCACTTTTAGCATTAACTCCATAAACCACAGAAATCAAGTCACCAGGAGGTGAAACCAAGGTTCTGGTCTAGAAATACCAGAAACCTAAGTTGTGATATCTCTCCTCTCTCTGCCAAAGTAAACTTACACTAACATCACACAATGACCAACATAATGAAGGTCATAACCCCTCAAGAGGAGCTTCTATCCAAAAAGAGGCAGGTAAAACCATATAAACTCCAGTTTTCAAGATAGCAGTATAGGCCCCAGCCATCTCCAGACTGGAATATGGGAGTGCAGCCTTTACAGGTCTGTCAAAAGCAAGCAGCACCACTTCTGGTGTTAGCAAGATTGATTACAGGATTTGAAGGCTTCAACCACATCATTCCATGTCCTAAGGCTTTTCACTGACTCCCTTTCAAAGCTAAGATCCAGCTGAAGATAGCCTGCTTTACACACAAAGCAAGCTTTCCAACATAAGACAGTCCCATATCTGGTGCAGAAGCTCAAAATACCAGGAGGCAGCCACAACCTTAGTAATGCTGGCTCCCTCCTGTTAGAATTCTGAGATTTAAAAAAAAAATCTATGACTGCACCATTTTAGGGCCAGACCCAAGAATTCAAAACTCTCTTCCTCCAGAAAAACATGCAAACTCTTCGACCCCCAGCCTTCGAGAAAGAAGTGAAAATTATCTTATTTCTACAAGATCTCCATTTCAGGATCAGGCCTGTTCATTAGGACACCGGAGACTCAGGGAGGTTCAGATAGAGGTAGCCCTTGCTGTATATAATACTGCTGTAGCAACAAAAGTTGCCTTCTCCTCACTCAGGGCAGTATGGAAAAGTGTACAATTAGTTTTTCCTTTGATTACCTTTTACAGGCTGTTTTCTGTGTTGTAATGGAATTTGTGTTTCCCTCTGTTAATCGCTCTGATACCCATGGGCCTTGTTTGAACTTTATAAAACTCTCTACATAAATAAATAGATAAATTGAAACGATTATGGTGCTGCTTGACAGATTTTTCCATGATCTTGTCAATGAATAACAGGTGAGTGGTAGGTTTGTGGTTGGTGAGGTCATTACATTCTACTAGAGGTTTCTTTAGTAGTGGAAGGATCTGGCCTGTCTTGAGAGCTTCTGGGAAGATGCCTTAAGTGAGGGAGGAATAGACAACGGAGAGCAGGGATAGACAGCATCTCCAACAAGAGCTTTGGTGAAGGACGATGGTAAGACATCATATTTTAAGAAGTGGCTTTTAGGGAGTTCAGTATTTCGGTGAGCTCAGTGACAGATAACTCTTTGAAGGTTGACTATCATGGGAAACTATGATAAGGGACAGGCAAAACAGATCGAGCTGGCTTTTCATTGTAGATGTGTGGTTGGATCCTCTGTATTTTTCACTGAAGAAGAGGTTCTTCTTTTGCACTCTTCTGTGGATTGAGAAGCAGGTAGGTCTACCTGGGATTGATACAGTGCTTTATTGTCTTGAAAATCATTCTACTTCATTGATGGGGTTTGTATACATTTACCACCTCTTCCGTGTGCATTAATCCCCAAGGAACTGGGAATTCCATGTGGTTTTTCAACTGATCAATTCAGTTCCACTCAGTAATTTCCCATTCAATGGGGTTCAACTAGTAATTGCACAGCACTGGAGTGGTGTCACCAAAGGTACCATAAATTTCACATGCATATTTACTGCCCTGACAGTACTATGCAACACATAATTATTTATTTTACTGGCAAATATAACACTGTTTTCAGCTTTGTAACTACTTTCTTGGGCACCTATGTACAGCACATAAATTAAAGACTATTCAAATTAGCTACATCGAGAGGTGATTAGCACAAATATCCAGACAATGGGACAGAAATATCTGACACCAGTAGAGTCTTTCATCATTACCCTATTCTTTTCATTCACATTTTAATTACCTCATTAGCCACCGCAGACCCTTAAGTGATTAGATGTGCAAGATCTTCACTTTCAATAGAAAGATATATTTAAAATGGCTAGCGGGTATGTGTATCGCTCATCAGAACACTCAGTATCCACAAGGCCAAAGGTCCCTTTTTAATCATGGCACTTGTTTAATCCATTAATGAAACAAATCTATAAAAATTATTAAATGAACTGAAATAGAGCAGACTGAAGAAGAGTAGCTCCTATTTTGTTACTTTTTCATTTCTTAATTATTTTTTGTGCCAGGACTAACTGCCAGAGAGAAACCTTCAACATCTTATGTAATATATGAATAACTATACAACAGGCGGAGGAAGATGTTCCTGCCGTCTAGACTCATACAGGCACATTCCATATGTTGAACATGTTCATTGTATCATGATATATCCATGAGTTTGGCTTAATCATTTGGATATGGCTTAGCTTCGAGTGGTCGTGATGTATCTTTTTCTGTAAATAATCCTAAATGCAGAATGGCATGGCCTTTGTTTGGTAGCCATAATTTTACCTCCAAACAAGAATGGTTTATCTCATCCTCACACCAAAAACACCCAGAATCACAGCTGAAAAAGGGAAACGTACATATATTACCAGTTCTCAAAAAATGCACATTGGTTATTCCATGCACACAATTTCTGTGGACCTTGTTTGATTAGTTTATCTGGATAGTGCTGGAGCATTTCAGGTATAACTCTAAATGAGGTTGACATGTCTTTTCACTCTAGCAAAGGGTTGGTGAAAATCAAACATCACAAGTCAAACAACATTAAAATGTACAGTATAACCAATTTGACCACACAAGGAAAACCCACGTCTAAAATTAAGTTAATGAGTTTTATTATAAGCTCATACTCAGGTTAATGTAAGTGACTTTCAATACAAGACAATAAAGATACAATATTAACATTGGATGTCCCAAGCACTGGAACAATCAAAGCTTGATCAGCAGAACACATACTAAGCATTCAATTAAGGCTAACTAAAACTATAAAAATAACATCAGATGCTCAGTAAACAAATGCAGTAAACTGTTCTAAGCATGAAGGCAACCTGAAAATCAGGTAAGTTAATTGATTACGCAGAGGAAATCCCGAAAATTACAAATGTCACTAATATGTGCTGGGCTACAAAACATGGGGACAAAGGTTAAGAAGGAAATAAAGGATAAAAAGGTAGGTAGAAAGGGAAAGTGTCAGAATCTCAGAAGCTTGGTCAAGAGTCTTCTCATTTGGGTCAGGAAAAATCTTAGTCTTCTCTCAGCAAGCATTAGGAAGGTGAAGGATAAGGGCAAATAGGTCTGTACCACTCAAAGTCCAAGGAAAGAGTCCCCCAAATCCAACTGGAAACAGTAAGTTAAAGCCCAAAGTGAACAGTAATCTGTCCTTTCCTGACACCACATGTATCAAAAGATGTTACTGTCCAATCAGAGAAAATCATGTGACATGCATCTGTAACATCAGGAAAAGTTCCCAAGTCCATCACGGGCAAGGTATCCATCTTTGTTCTCCTGTGCAACTTTGCAACAAAATATAATGTCCATGTTCACAGTTTCTTCAAGGTTACTTTCTCAGTTCCTCCACGAATAAGACAATAGAACACGTATTTCCACACTAACATTCCATGTGAACAAAGTCTGCAAAGAAATGACATGTTAGCAAAGAAAAAGCAGCCTTCTCATATTCTGCAAGACTGAGGCGTAGCAACTCAATATGGCTAAACTGAAGCAAACAGAATTAAAATGGCCCACTTTACTCTTGTTAAATAAAACACATGAACTTTGTAATTGTAAAATCATCATCAATAAGCCTTGTCATAATCATATTACAGTAAGTTTCAAAAGTAAACTAGCTTGTTAATACATTTCAAAAGGTTTAATAGAGAACTACATTTTCAACATTAGCATATAAAATCATTATCATACTCACATTCATTATCATTTCAATGAAAACTGTTCAATGAAAACTATTTCTTAACATTATTAGAAAACATATGAAATCAAAACAAATGATTGTAATTAGATTACTATACCACATCACATTTGATCACAAGTCTACAGTTAATACATCCTTATATAAGCTTTCAGTGCACCACTTTACAATTAGTTTGTTAACTCTTCACCCAATATAAACAAACTTGTGTCAAGTATAGATAATCATTCTGACACAAAATGTAACAGCCAAATCTCAGCTGCACCAATCTCTGAGGTCATACCAGGGAAGATCTTCTGAACTCCTCTATTTGCTTAATGTCTCTATATTAGATGTTTGTTCTGTTCTGAAGATCAAACTCCTCTTTTCTTCTCCTCGCCTCTTCTCTGCTTTTTTCTCTTTCATTTTCTTGTACAACTTCAAAGAACCAGATGCAACCAAAGCACAGAAAGCTATCATCAGCACTGGCCTCAGCACACTACCAATAATTCTAAAACCTACATTTCCAAACCACTTTTCAACTGCTGAAAAACCACTACCTGTAGCTTCCAAGGCACCTGTTGCTTCTAGCTCCTTCAAATCTTCTTTCAGGTCAGTCATATTCTTAATGTACTTTCTCAGTCTCATACTATAATCGGGTGTAGGAAACTGGCTCTCTATATGGTGCACTAAAAAGAACTACACTGTGCAGAGAGTACAGTGGCTCCCAATTGGTTGAGAAAGGCAAAAATACATAACACTAACATTCTCCTTTGTGGTAGTGTGGGTGGGCAAGCAGTTAGACTTATCAGAGGGCAGTGCAAAGCATTTGTTGTTTTCACAGAGGGATTAAATGGGAAACACAGAGAAGGGGGGATCACCTGGAAACAAGCTGCAAAGGGGGGCTTGGGGACACGTTGGAAATCTCCCAAATTGGGGCTTAGGTCACAAGGGGTCTTAGAGCAAGGGGACAAAGCCAGTTCCTCAGGATCTGTGCCAGGCAGCTCAAATGCAGAGTGGATAGGGTAGCTGGGCTCTGTGCGCAGATATTCTCTTCATGGTTAGGGGTCAACTGCTGGCAGGGGCAAAATCAAGGCTGCTGGGCCCCTCACAAAGTGGGTCTCAGTGGTGCTGACATCCCTTGATGGCTGCTTGGTCCTGGTGCAGTAGGAATGTGGAATAGACCCTTACGATTGGTTCCTGTTGCAGAGTGTCTGGCACCCCGGGGATTGGTGCTGCATGGCTCCGATTGGTCCTGGTATCCTCACACTTGGTAAGGAGACACAGCTTGTCTTCCAGAGCACAGGTACCTCCTCCTGGCTGTCTGTGGCATCAGTTGGGGCCAGGGAGCTGCAAGGCAGTGGACCAACTTTTTGGTGCCTGCCGACATAAGGAAGTAGCTCCTCTACTCCAAGGGAGACTGGCGGTAATTTGTAATATACTGGCAGTCTACCTGAGGCTTTGGTAGTTCTCCAGCTCTGCTGGATGAGCTGGTCTGTTATGATTGTTGAGAGAGGTGCAGGCAGGCAGGGTTTCATGCCAAAATTTCACAGCTCTTTTCTCGTCAGGCAGTGATGCTTCTTCATCCTTCTTCTTGTGATCTGTCGAATCTGAGTGACTGGGTTCAGTGGTATCACTTAAATTGCCAGGTAGCAGCCAATAGGGTGCCTATTTTTAGGGTGACTACACCCTCTGTATGACCACTTCTCTAGAATACTAATTCCATCCAAAACAAGATGCAGGAATTTGAAAAGTGGTGTCCACATCAGCTGGTCAACCTTAGAGGTGGGACTGGCATGATGTAGGCACACCTCTGAAGCTTACTAATTTTCCTGCTTGTCCTGCCACCAATAAGTGGGGTCAGGATTGCGGGTGGTTCCTTCCATCCTTTGGAGAGATCCAGGTTGCATAACAAAGGCAGCTGGTCATTTGAAGCTTCCCGTCCTGGAATGTACATCCTTCCTGGAAGAGGTGATAACACCTTCTCCCAGAGCAGGCTTTGTTCCTGGCCTCTGAGAGTGCTGGTTCGCACCTCAGGAAGTCAGAAATCTGTCTAGGGCGGCTGTGCTGGTTTAGACCAGTCAGTCAACACACTAGCCATTGGGTAGATTTTCAAGGGGCAATATGTATGCATGTATTAATAAACCCATCACTGGATTCAGTGAGAGTTTATTAATATGAGATATACGATACAAAACATCCCCATGTTCAGAGAAGCCATTATGTTGCTGGGGAACTCCTATTGATCAGTGTCCCTCTTAGACATCCATAAAAGCCTCCCTTTGTCTAAGAATCAACAAAAACATAGCAGGGGCATATCTGCTCATGCAGATATGTCCTCACATGTGATATAATGCACCCTGCCTTGGGTTGCAAGGCCTTCTATACGCGTCACTTACAAATATCACATACAGTGGTAGGGGACCAGGCACACATGAATGTGTGACAGGTGGTGTCTTATCTTTTGACTGCACCAAGACATGCAGTCTGCGACAACAGCACTGTGAATTTGTTAAGAGGTCCCTGAGATTGATACAATTCATGCTGAAGCCCTTAGAGACCTTCCTTTGTATCCCAGGCAGTAGGTACCAAGGGTACCATTTACTATGGACTTACAGAGAGTGCTAAAGGTTGTGCCAATTGGGAGAACAACAGTACAGTTTTGGGAAAGATATCTGGCACTGGGGACCTGGTTAGCAGGAACCCAGTGCACTATCAGTCGTAATCACATCAAATGCCAGGCACAAAATGGGGACTAACCATGCCACAAATGATGCTTTCCTACATCTGGTATAAAAATGCAACATTGTTGGACTTTCAGCTTTTTGCATATTCCACCTTCTTATGCAAGAAGGATGCCTAAAGCAAGATGATTTTGCAAAACCAATGATCTTTTGGCAACCATCTCAGTGTTGATTGACAAGAAGGCACCTGCTGTATCTGTGGACAACTTATCTACAATAGTTGACAACTTTCTTGTCTTCAGATAATTAAGAATCACTCCTACAGATGGAAAACTTTTACCAAAGATATCTCCTGCAATCTCTGAAGAACTGGCACCTCTCTTGACCCTGGTATTTGACTTTTCATCCCATGCGGAACCATCAAAATATCCCACAAGATAAATCATTGGGAAATCTACTCCTAAATAACATGTAACATACCATACTTTCGGGAATCTACAATAAGCATGCTTCCCACAAAAGAAATAAACTCCTTGAATTGCTGGGTCTTGTCCATTTAACATGAAGATCGAAAATACTCTGAAATTCAAATACATGGCTGCACTCACTTGCCCCTACAAATTCCCTGTCAGTTTTCAACATGGGTCTATCTATGAATACATTCCCTACATGTTGCCAGTCTTAAATCAATGTAGTTTGACTTCCTGCTGCTAAACGGACTTCTTCTTCTTTTCCCCTAATGTGAAGCATTACTCCTCTTCTTCTGTCCTCAACTTGTCCTAACAATTCTTTTTTTCTACTGGGCTAAGAATACAGGTCATCTTATTTCTATGGGCATAAACTGTATGTAACATCAGTGTAGGCTCAAAGAAACCTCCTACTGTCTCTATGCACTTTCCTTTGGCGACTTTATTCAGATGTCTTGTGATGGGTACTTCTGAAAAGGCAAGATCTTAAATAGAGTAATAATATGGACAATGTTCCTGTTCATAAAAAAGTCTCATCAACAAACTACAGTAAATACCTTATGTCAAGGGAAGACTATGGGGGTTATTCCAACTTTGGAGGAGGTGGTAATCCGTCCCAAATGTGACTGATTTACCACCAGCCGTATTACGAGTTCCATAGGATATAATGGACTTGTAATACGGCTGGTGGTATATCCGTCACTTTACCGTCACTTTTGGGACGGATTACCACTTCCTCCAAAGTTGGAATAACCCCCTATGATAGGTAATTCCCTCACTAACGTATGCAGGCAATTGTGTACAGACAGCAATTTTTCACATCCTTGGTATCAATATGCTCACAACGCAGTTTACAATAGGCATGTAAAGAAAGATCTCCACTTGAACTGTCTACATGTAAATCTTTTTCATCTAGTGTATCACTGTCGGTGGGCAATGTAGGACTCGGGACACTCATGGATCTGACGTTTTCTGATCATAATGTCTCAGTTAAGTGGCAATCAAAATTCAAAGTTCAGTTCTGCCATAAGAACGAATTCAAGAATGTTCAACTGGCTCGTATTGTTAAAACGAAAGATTGCAAATACCTTCTCCCAGTTATTTGCCTCAGAATACGCACATTGAGGTTAACAAGTTATTCTCTTTCGTTTTGATCTCTGAGCTACTGGTCTTTTTGTATCACTGTCCCTTTGACCAGACTCTCCAGCTTCTTCTGGAATAGTTGGGGGCACTTGCACTACTGGCACAGTTTGTTCTCTTGGTCACTGACCTCTAGGCACAACTCATTTTGCTACAGCACTTAGGCCCTCATTATAACTCTGGCGGTCGGTGTTAAAGCAGCGGTAATACCGCCAACAGGCCGGCAATAACAAAAATGAAATCATGACTATGGTGGAAACCGCCAACAGATACAGCCACTTTAACACTCTGACCGCCACGGCGGTAGCAACAAACACCGTGGCGGTAGCCGGCAACAGCCAGACAGGAAGACAATGTACCGCCCACCCCATTACAATCCGCCAGCTTTTCTGGGGCAGTAGCAACGCCATCAAAAGCACGGCGGAAACAGTACTTTGAAGGGAAACCACTCACCTCTCAACGCTCAAGGAAGAACCAGGACGCCATGGAGACCGAGCTGCAGGTCTTCCCCATGCTGGTGTTTTTGCTCATATAGCAGGAGTAGCAGCGGTTGCGGTGACGATGACAGTGAGTACTGCACCTAGCACACAGGGGAGGGGGGGGAGAAAAAGAGAGTGACACACACATGTAACACGCAAAACCCCCAAACCCACCCTCATCCCCAACATCATCCACACAAACATATGCAACAACATTACATATACACCCCGTAACCCTCTGGAATAACGCAAGTACAAAAGTAATTGAGTCAAATGAGTGTTATATTAGAAATAGTTAGAAATACGATAATAATTCAAAAACAGTATTTACAAATTATACAATATATACAAAAGGAGGGACAACGTTCACTCAAAATGTCTGTGGCCCACTTGGCCAAAACACATAGGCTAAGCCCACACCTGACTCCTGCCTCAATACGGAGAGAACACTGCAGGGGCATCAGGTCGAAAACACACAGGCACCTCAGGGGGAAGGGAAAGGTGGGGGGCACCTCAGCCGGAAGATGGTATAATGCCACTGCTCCTGTAGGGGGCTCCATGCCCACCGCAATGTCCTGGGGAGTACAAAGTCATAGGTGGTCATTCTGACCCTGGCGGTCTTTGACCGCCAGGGCGGAGGACCGCGGGAGCACCGCCGACAGGCCGGCGGTGCTCCAATGGGGATTCCGACCGCGGCGGTAAAGCCGCGGTCGGACCGGCACCACTGGCGGGGTCCCGCCAGTGTACCGCGGCCCCATTGAATCCTCCGCGGCGGCGCAGCTTGCTGCACCGCCGCGGGGATTCCGACCCCCCCTACCGCCATCCAGATCCCGGCGGTCGGACCGCCGAGATCCGGATGGCGGTAGGGGGGGTCGCGGGGCCCCTGGGGGCCCCTGCAGTGCCCATGCCACTGGCATGGGCATTGCAGGGGCCCCCGTAAGAGGGCCCCTACAAGTATTTCACTGTCTGCTGTGCAGACAGTGAAATACGCGACGGGTGCAACTGCACCCGTCGCACAGCTTCCACTCCGCCGGCTCGATTCCGAGCCGGCTTCCTCGTGGAAGCCTCTTTCCCGCTGGGCTGGCTGGCGGTCTGAAGGCGACCGCCCGCCAGCCCAGCGGGAAAGTCAGAATTACCGCCGCGGTCTTTCGACCGCGGAACGGTAACCTGACGGCGGGACTTTGGCGGGCGGCCTCCGCCGCCCGCCAAGGTCAGAATGAGGGCCATAGTCTCTCAAGTGGGTGGTTTGCCCATTGCTTGGTCCTGGGGAATGCAAGGCCACAGTCTCTCAAGTGGGTGGTTTGCCCACTGCTTGGTCCTGGGGAGAGCAAGGCCACAGTCTCTCAAGTGGGTGGTTTGCCCACTACTTGGTCCTGGGGAGTGCAAAGCCACAGTCTCTCAAGTGGGTGGTTTGCCCACTGCTTGGTCCTAGGGAGTGCAAAGCCACAGTCTCTCAAGTGTGTGGTTTGCCCAATGCTTGGTCCTGTGGAGTGCAAGGCGACAGTCTCTCAAGTGGATGGTTTGCCCACTGTTTGGTCCTGGGGAATGCAAAGCTCCAGTCTCTCAAGTGGGTTGTTTGCCCACTGCTTGGAACTGGGGAGTGCAAGGCCACAGGCTCTCTAGTGGGTGCCGGTTTTCCACTTGTTCTGGAGGGGACTTAGGTAGTCATTACAACCCTGGCGGATGGTGTTAAAGCAGCGGTAAGACCGCCAACAGGACGGCGGTAAATTTTTTGGAATTAAGACCGTGGCGGAAACCGCCAACAAAGACAGCCACTTTAACACTCCAACCGCCACAGCGGTACATACAAACAGCTCGGCGGACACCGCCAACAGACAGGCGGAGGACAATGTACCGCCCACACTATTATGACAGGCCAATTCGCCACCTTTTCCGGGGCGGATACACAGCGGATAAAAACACAGCAGAAACAGGAATTTCGAAGGGAAAACGCTCACCTCTCCACACTCCACGAGGAAGGAGGACACCATGGAGCCAGAACTCCATATTCTCCCTGCAATAGTCTTCCTGCTCCTGTACCAGGAGCACCAACGCCGGCGGCGAAGACCACGGTGAGTACTGCACCTACGACACAGGGGAGGGGGAGGCAAAAAACAGGGACAAACACATGCAACACCCCCACCCCCACCCCCACCCTCACCCACTACAACACACACACCAATGCATATCTATACATTACAGTCACACCCCCAACCACCCGGAAGAATGCAAAGTTAAAAGGAAATGAGTGTAACCATTGTAATATATCAAAAATCAGTAAGCAAATATATACATATATACACTATTAACAAAATATACACCAGGATTAGTAGTCCAGGTATTGCACCATTTATAGTCCGTGGACCACTGGGCCCAAAATGCATGGGCGAGGCCCACACATGATGCTAGATCAAAACAGAGAGAACACTGCAGGGGCATCAGATAGAAATACAACAGGCACCTCAGGGGGAAGGGAAGGGGGGGCACCTCAGCCGGATGAGTGCACGACGCCAGATCCACGAGGGGGCTCCATGCCCACTGTTCAATCCTGGGGAGTGCAAAGCCACAGTCTCTCAAGTCTCTAAACTGGGTGGTTTGCCCACTGCTATATCCTGGGGAGTGCAAAGCCACAGTCTCTCAAGTCTCTACAGTGGGTGGTTTGCCCACTGATCAATCCTGGGGAGTGCAAAGCCACAGTCTCTCAAGTCTCCCAAGTGGGTGGTTTGCCCACTGCCATATCCTGGGGAGTTCAAAGCCACAGTCTCTCAAGTCTCCCAAGTGGGTGGTTTGCCCACTTTTCAATCCTGGGGAGTGAAAAGCCACAGTCTCTCAAGTCTCTACAGTGGGTGGTTTGCCCACTGCCATATCCTGGGGAGTGCAAAGCCACAGTCTCTCAAGTCTCCCAAGTGGGTGGTTTGCCCACTGTTCAATCCTGGGGAGTGCAAAGCCACAGTCTCTCACGTCTCTACAGCGGGTGGTTTGCCCACTGTTCAATCCTGGGGAGTGCAAAGCCACAGTCTCTCAAGTCTCTACAGTGGGTGGTATGCCCACTGTTCAATCCTGGGGACTGCAAAGCCACAGTCTCTCAAGTTTCTACAGTGGGTGGGGTGCCCACTGCCATATCCTGGGGAGTGCAAAGCCACAGTCTCTCAAGTCTCCCAAGTGGGTGGTTTGCCCACTGTTCAATGCTGGGGAGTACAAAGGCACAGTCTCTCAAGTCTCTACAGTGGGTGGTTTGCCCACTGTTCAATTCTGGGGAGTGCAAAGCCACAGTCTCTCAAGTCTCTACAGTGGGTGGTTTGCCCACTGCCATATCCTGCGAAGTGCAAAGCCTCAGTCTCTCAAGTGGATGTCTGTCTCCACTGGTTCTGAAGGGGGCTTGGTGCCCAGAGTGCTTCATCCTGCCAAGGACAGAGGTAGTGAATGCATGTCTCCACTGGTTCTGGAGGGGGACTGGTGCACAGAGTGCTTCATCCTGCCAAGGACAGAGGTAGTGGATGCATGTCTCCACTGGTTCTGGAGGGGGACTGGTGCCCAGAGTGCTTTATCCTGTCAAGGACAGAGGTAGTGGATGCATGTCTCCACTGGTTCTGGAGGGGGACTGGTGCCCAGAGTGCATCACTGACCCCGTGACGGTCCCTGTTGCGTCGGTGCCCCTGGCGCTCATGGGCTAGCGGTGCTTGAGTTGACGGTCCTTGGCCTGTTCAGCAGTGCTTGCCCTGTTCAGCGGTGCTTGAGTTGGCGGTCCTTGCCCTGTTCAGCGGTGCTTGCCCTGTTCAACGGTGCTAGACTTGGCAGTCCTTCCCCTGTTTAGTGGTGCTTGACTTGGCGATCCTTGCCCTGTTCAGCGGTGCTTGCCCTGTTCAGCGGTGCTAGACTTGGCAGTCCTTGCCCTGTTCAGCGGTGCTTGACTTGGCGGTCCTTGCCCTGTTCAGCGGTCCTTGCCCTGTTCAGCGGTGCTTGCCCTGTTCAGTGGTGCTTGACTTGGCGGTCCTTGCCCTGTTCAGCGGTGCTTGAGTTGGCGGTCCTTGCCCTGTTCAGCGGTGCTTGCCCTGTTCAGCGGTGCTTGACTTGGCGGTCCTTGCCCTGTTCATCGGTGCTTGCCCTGTTCAGCGGTGCTTGAGTTGGCGGTCCTTGCCCTGCTTAGCAGTGCTTGCCCTGTTCAGCGGTGCTTGACTTGGCGGTCCTTGCCCTGTTCAGCGGTGCTTGCCCTGTTCAGCGGTGCTTGACTTGGAGGTCCTTGCCCTGTTCATCGGTGCTTGCCCTGTTCAGCGGTGCTTGAGTTGGCGGTCCTTGCCCTGTTCAGCAGTGCTTGCCCTGTTCAGCGGTGCTTGAGTTGGCGGTCCTTGCCCTGTTCAGCGTTGCTTGAGTTGGCGGTCCTTGCCCTGTTCAGCGGTGCTTGCCTTGTTCAGCGGTGCTTGACTTGGCGGTCCTTGCCCTGTTCATCGGTGCTTGCCCTGTTCAGCGGTGCTTGAGTTGGCGGTCCTTGCCCTGTTCAGCAGTGCTTGCCCTGTTCAGCGGTGCTTGACTTGGCGGTCCTTGCCCTGTTCAGCGGTGCTTGACTTGGCGGTCCTTGCCCTGTTCAGCGGTGCTTGACTTGGCGGTCCTTGCCCTGTTCAGCGGTGCTTGACTTGGCGGTCCTTGCCCTGTTCAGCGGTCCTTGCCCTGTTCAGCGCCCTGTTCAGCGGTGCTTGCCCTGTTCAGCGGTGCTTGAGTTGGTGGTCCTTGCCCTGTTCAGCGGTGCTTGACTTGGCAGTCCTTGCCCTGTTCAGCGGTGCTTGCCCTGTTCAGCGGTGCTTGACTTGGCGGTCCTTGCCCTGTTCTGCGGTGCTTGCCCTGTTCAGTGGTGCCTGACTTGGCGGTCCTTGCCCTGTTCAGCCATGCTTGCCCTGTTCAGCGGTGCTTGAGTTGGCAGTCCTTACCCTGTTCAGTGGTGCTTGCCCTGTTCAGCGGTGCTTGAGTTGGCGGTCCTTGCCCTGTTCAGCGGTGCTTGAGTTAGCGGTCCTTGCCCTGTTCAGCGGTGCTTACCCTGTTCAGCGGTGCTTGAGTTGGCGGTCCTTGCCCTGTTCAGCGGTGCTTACCCTGTTCAGGGTTGCTTGAGTTGGCGGTCCTTGCCCTGTTCAGTGGTGCTTGCCCTGTTCAGCGGTGCTTGACTTGGCGGTCCTTGCCCTGTTCAGCGGTGCTTGCCCTGTTCACCGGTGCTTGATTTGGCGGTCCTTGCTCTCTTCAGAGGTGCTTGCCCTGTTCAGCGGTGCTTGACTTGGAGGTCCTTGCCCTGTTCAGCGGTGCTTGACTTGGCGGTCCTTGCCCTGTTCAGCGGTGCTTGATTTGGCGGTCCTTCATTGGTCAGCTGGGCTGTGGCTGGCGGGACCCTCCTGGGCAGCTGGGCTGTGGCTGGCGGGGCCCTCCTGGGCAGCTGGGCTGTGGCTGGCGGGACCCTCCTGGGCAGCTGGGCTGTGGCTTGGGGGGCCCTCCTGGGCAGCTGGGCTGTGGCTGGCGGGCCCTCCTGGGCAGCTGGGCTGTGGCTGGCGGGACCCTCCTGGGCAGCTGGGCTGTGGCTGGCGGGGTCCTCCTGGGCAGCGACTATGGGGCTTGCGGCGGCCTCTTGGGCAGTGATGATGGGGCTGGCGGTGGCCTCCTGGGCAGTGACAATGTCGCTGGCGGGGCCCTCCTGGCCAGCGGGGATGATGGTGGGCTTCTCCGCCGTGCTGCTCCTCCCAGACTTGCCGGGTTTCTTCTGGCCCTTCCCCACCTTGGGAGGAGTCACAGCTGAGTCTACACTCCCACCGGGACCCCTGGGAGTGGCTTGGGTGGCTGGAGTCTTCCCCCTCTCCCGCCGGGCACTGGCCAACTTCTGGTGCTTCACGGGGGGGACTGGTTGTGCTGTGGCTCCGTGACACACTGGCTGTCCTGGTGACTGGTGCACTCCACATACCTGTGACAACAGGCACCACTGATCCCGGAGATATTGCGGCTGAGGTGCTAGTTCGGGACCTATGAGATGGACGGGGGGTGGTGGGAAATAGGTTAAGGCTGGACAGGAAAAGTTGTTTGGAGACACTGGGACGGGTAGCTGGAGGGGGTTTGGGATTTGAGGAAGAGGTGGTGGTTGTAGGAGGTGTAAGTTTTGTGGCTTTCGGTGCAGGTGCAGGTGCATGCGCTGGATGCTGTTGTGAGGTGGATGTATGTTGGGTGGGTGGGTGCCTGCGTTTGGGTATCTTCGGAGGGGGCGTCACAGACACACTGAGAGAGGACACAGGGGACGTGTGAATGGTAGTGGGGGTGGTGACTGCACGTGAGCGGGGTGTGGAGGTGGGTGTGGTGGTGCGAGACGTAGTGGCTGTAGAGGTACTGCATGCAGGTGTGAGTGTAGATGAGACTGGGAGGGAGGAGGAAGACGACGAGGAGGGGGACACAGTGGAGGAAGTGGATGTTGGTGTGTCTGTATGTGTGTGATGCTTGCGTGAGTGCCTGTGGGATGTGTGGTGCTTATGTTTTCCTGAGCTTCCCTTGTGTGGTGAGGTGTGTGCAGGCTGGTGTGATGGTGTGCTTGGGATAGGCAGAGGTACAGGGGATTGGGTCTGGGTGGAGGGAGTTGGATGGGGGAGGCTAGACACATGGACAATGGCTGCCATCAGTGCTGAGGCCAGAGTTTGAAAGGTTCGATGAAGGGCCGCCTGACCAGAATGAATGCCCTCCAGGAATGCATTGGTTTGTTGCAACTCCATTTCTACACCCTGGATGGCATTCAAAATTGTAGACTGCCCAACAGTGAGTGACCTGAGGCGGTCAATGGCCTTCTCACTGAGGGCCGCAGAGGTGACAGGGGCAGGGGCTGAGGTGCCTGGGACGAAGGTGATGCCCACCCTCCTGGGTGAGCGGGCACTGGGCGAAGGCTGAGGGGCTGCTGGGAGGGCGGTGCTGGTAGGGAGGGTGGCGGCTGTACCTGTAGAAGTGGGGGGAACAGATGTTGCCGCCACCACAAGGGAGCTCCCATCGTAGGACGAGTCCGTGTCGCTGGTTTTAGCTCCTGTCCCCCCGTGGTGCTCCCCTCGCCCTCCGTCCCACTGGTGTATTCAGAGTCCATAGTGTGGCCCTCCATGGACATGTGGGATGCAGCTCCCTCGTGCTCCGGTGCCACTGCTCCTCCGCCTGATGATGCTAATGCACACAAGAACAGGGAGACCACAAAAAAGGGAGTGGGGGAAACAGAAGAAAGACATGTTGAGTGCATGGCTTACCGCTACCGTTGGCGGACATGACAGACACAGAAGCCCCCTGCACCACGTCGCGCTGTTGGGCTCTACAGTGCAATTCCTGGGAAATGGCCTACAGGGCTAT